>NC_090387.1:14444472-14750380 GCF_036365525.1 Heterodontus francisci
TTTCCATCTGTTGGAAGACAATTAGTGTTTCTCTCCCTGCTGAGGCGTTCCTGTAGTTTGTTGCGAGCCTCGGAGGCTTTTCTGAAATTTTACATAAATCTGTGTTGAGGCAACGAATCGCGGTGTCTCATGCATGAACGCAGCTCACGTTCCCGGGATAAAACAAGCATGTGTCCGTCAAACTCTGTTTATCCATATAAAGCTTTTTGCCTATCATAATAATGAACTTTCCCATATTTGTGGAGCAATCAACACTTCTACTGCTGTTGGAAAATTGTATTCAGTGCTGTGTAGCTGCACCTGTCATAAACATATAGAGGAGTGACTCCCAGTGACAAGGAACAGGATCTGGAGGTGTGCGTTTGTCCTTTACGGAAGGATGTCAGCAAAAGGCTGAAAGCCAGGGTGCAGAATATCACCAAAGTTGGAAGAAGTAGGAAAGAAGGTGAGGTAAATGTGAAAATAGTGATTGAGGTCATTTCAAGTTAGGATTTGAACATCTCTGCAGAGTGCAGGAAGAAGAAAGGATCATTAGAGGTGAGAAATGTGAGTGTTTTGAAGTCCTGGTTTAAGTAGGATGGTTCCAGACACCAAAAAAAAGGTGAGAATTTCTTTTTAATGCAGCGAGTTGTTATGATCGGGAATGTACTGGAAAAAAGATAACGGGACTATAGTGGGATGGGGGTGGGGCAGTGCAAATTGAGTAGCTCTTTCAAAGAAGATAGCACAGACATGACTGGTCGAATGGCCTCCTCCTGTGCTGTAAAATTCTATGATTCTATAAATAAATTAGAGTAGATGATGGTACAATTGAGTGGGTGACCAGAGAGCCTACTTGAAGGCTGTATCATTTGGCCTTTTTACATGATTTCTTGTGCATCTCCATTTTTAATCACTCCACAATTTTAGCTTTGCCTTCAGCTGCCTGGGCCTGAAACTAACATTCCGTCTCTAAACCTCTCTTTCCTCCTTTAAGATGCTCCTTAAAACCAAGCCTTAAGTCACCATCCTAATAATTGTTTGATAGCATTTCTGTGAAGCACCTTGTGACATTTTACTATGTTAAAGGTGCTATATAAAGACAAGTTGTTGTTGTACTAGATATTTTTGGGATTAGATATCTTCTTTCTTGGGATTCTATGAGATGCACAGCATTCCTCCTTGTGCACTCTCAGTCTTATGTGTATAGTGGCACGGTGGAAATTGGGAACTCAAGGATTCATACCCACATTCTACCAATTACTGACTCAGTTCTTCATGATTAGAAGAGCTTTGATGGGGTAGACATAGAGTCAATGTTTCCACTTGTGGCAGAGTCCAAAACTTGGGGCCATAAATATAAGATCGTCACTGATAATTCCAATAAGAAATTCAGGAGAAAGCCCTTCACCCAGATAGTAGCGAGAAAATTGAACTTGCTGCCACAAGGAGTGGTTCAGGTGATTATCACAGATGCATTTAAATGGAAGCTAGATAAGTACATGAGGGAGAATAGACTAGAAGGATATGCTGATAGGGTTAGATAAAGTAAGAGGAGGCTCGTATGGACCATAAGCACTAACATAGACCTGTTGGGCCTGTTAAATTCATGTGATTACTTGAAACTCCACACTGGTAGCATTTAGTTGTAAATTAATTTATAATTTTGGGTATACTTAGGTCAGTCTATTATCTGTATTAATGACCATGCACATTGGAGCATGGCAACCTAACCCGAACCCGACGGGACCTGACGACATGTGTCAGGTTCAGGTTGGGTTGCACTTCCGGGTCTGACATTCGGGCTCGAGTCGGGTCGGGCCGGGTCGGACATTCTCTATCACCACCTCTGGTAAGTGGCTCCAATGTTAATGTATTTTTTGGACTTGAAAGGTGGTTTTGTTACAATTATTTTAAGCTTGTGCAGATAAGCAAGGGTCAGGTCAGGTTGGGAAAAAAAATGAACGGACTCAGGCTTGGGGTCGGATGTGGTTCTGTCAGGCACGGGTCAGGTTTCATTTGCAGACCCGAGCTGGCCTTTAATGCACATGGCAGTTACATTTAACACTGTGTACTCCCATTTCCTGTTGCTTGGCACTAGGGTTAGCACATTGTTCTTATTTATACTGTTTTTGTAGATGCACACTATTAAATGTGTTTTGCATATTCAGTGACCTTATTTGCATAATTTATTCAAGAATGATAATTAGGGCTGTTCCCCAACTCTCCCTTGTCTCTATAACTGGCTCAATTAATGTTCCAATTAATTAATATTTGAATAATGTATTACACGATGGACTAAACGTTCAACAGTATGACTTGCAGTGAATGCCAGATGTGTGTTAGCTGATCTCAGCTGAAGCAACGATTGTGATTGTCCCAACCGGTTTTTAGTCTAGGGATGGTTAAGGAGACCTTTACTGGGTGTGCTGGCTTTGGGTAAGAACAAGATTGTGTTTGGGTGTTAATTCCTTCCATGGTCAAACAGGCTGCTGGTACTCAGTGCTTTCAACAGAGAACAGAGGGAAGGAAATCGGAAAAAATAAAGTTACCAGAGAGTTGAAGGGGGAGTGGTGTCCCAATGCCTAGTAATTAGCAGCAAGGCTGCATGGCAGCACAGTAATATATTCTCATGAATGTGAGAACATCAAAGAAAGGAGTATTAAACTATGGGCTGGATTTTAAGAGCCTGCTGCCAATCTTGGAGGCAAGCTCAAAAAATGGCGGGTCGCATGCCTAAGAGCCGCAGCGATCCCCTGTGCAGCAGCTCATTTAAAGAGGCAGGGTGGCCTGGCCCCCTGATCACATGGAGGGGGCAGGCTGTCCATCCTCGGCAATGGCGTTAGTTGCTTGTGCACAGGAACTGGCGCCATTTTCCGAGGGCAGACAGCCCTGCTGGTCAATTTGAATTTTTAAAGCTGTATCCCCAATAACAATTACATTAACTATTTGCCCTTCCCGCCCCAAAACACTTACCTTTTAAATCTGACCTTCTTCCCCACCGACTGCACAAAGTTTAAATTTCACCCCTGCCCACCATCCCCGACACCCATTACGTTTATTTAACCCCGTCCCACCCCCGGCACTGAAAATCATAACTCCTCCACGCTCCCCACCAGTGTCACGCTGGCTTTCCCCAGACAGGGATTTGAAGGCTCATGAGTGTCGGCTGCCATGCTGAAGATCCTGGCAGGCCCAGAGGATTTAAGGTAATTTGATTTAAATGTATGCATGTCAGTAATTTAAATATTTACATCCAGGTCCCGTCATTCAACAGCGGGGGGAGGGGTGGCCACCATGGAGCCCAGCTGCTGCCAAAAGGATCGTGCCAGGCCCTCCTGGCATCACCCTCCATGGTGGGCCCCTGCCGGTACAGTCTTCCTCCCCACACCCGCCATGGAGCCCTACATCGTGGGCTTGGTAAAATCCAGCCCTATCTCATTGTTAATTTATTCAAATGCACCACTGTGTTGACAGCCTCTGATTTGATTTGCTTTGCAGATTTTACAGTTGCTGACAGGGCTTTTCCAGGTCTTGGGCAACACGACAGTTGAATGGAGGTGAGGCCAACTTTAGGAAGAAGTTAAGTGCCTTTCCAGCACTGCTTGTGGGCCAAGAGGAGCAGGTGTGCTTCCCACCAACCACTGCACCCCCCACCCCCTCCACTGCTGGTCTCTTAAACTCCAGCCCATCAGAGAACTCCCCCCCTCATATAAAGACCCCAGGATTTGGACCTCCCCTTGCCCTCCAGTCAGGGATTGGACCTCCAAGAGATCAAAGCCCCCTCCCAGCACCTGAGTTGTGGATCTGCTCAGGAATTTTCCCCGTCTGACTGGAAGCTAAGCCTGTCAATTGTTATGGACAGGAGAAAGATGTTAGAAATGGCCCCCACTTTTTGACCTCTCTAATGATCAAAAACAACATGCTAAGAAAAAGAGTGTTTTAACCCCTGCTTTAATTGTCAGGAACAGAAAAAGGTCAGGTTTTCTTGTAAGGTTTAAAAGAAAGATAAATGTTTAATTTAGAGATACAGCACTGAAACAGGCCCTTCGGCCCACCGAGTCTGTGCCGACCGTCAACCACCCATTTATACTAATCCTACACTAATCCCATATTGCTACCACATCCCCACCTGTCCCTATATTTCCCTACCACCTACCTATACTAGGGGCAATTTATAATGGCCAATTAACCTATCAACCTGCAAGTCTTTGGCATGTGGGAGGAAACTGGAGCACCCGGAGGAAACCCACGCAGACACAGGGAGAACTTGCAAACTCCACACAGGCAGTACCCAGAATTGAACCCGGGTCGCTGGAGCTGTGAGGCTGCGGTGCTAACCACTGTGCCACTGTGCCGCCCGTTTATTGTTCAACACCCGAATATACATAACTACACTGACTCTCACACTCATACTGATACACTTACAGGCTGAATTTTATCAGCCCCCTGATGTCGGGGTCGCAGCAGGGTGGGCCCATTTAATACTTCTGGGAGAGGCACACCGTGGACCTCCATGCCAGGAAGGCCCCGCCCCATTTTACCAGCGGCGGTGAGGCCTCAGGACGGCCCCTCCGTCGCTCGGCAGCAGAGCCTTCATTTAAATATTTCAATACATTGTAATCAATGCATAAACACTTACCTTGTCTTGATGGCCATCCCATGCTGATATTCCAGCCAGTGGCCGGAACTCCTGCACCTTCGGATCTCCATTCGGAGATCTGAGGCGTGACACTGGTGGGGAGGTGGGGGGGAAGAGTGAATTTTTCAGGGCAGCAGGGGGGAAGCGGCAAAAACCAGCACAATTGGTTGAGCGGATGGTGGGAAGGGGTTGAAGGTTTAAGGAAAGAAACTTCGGGGGGAAATGTCATGATTGAAAATGTACTTTTTCTGGGGGGGGGGGTGGATAGGACAAACAAAAAAATGATTATTCATTGCGAGGGTAGGAGAGAGGATTGGTAGTGTGAATACATTTTTATTTTTTTCCAAACCTGTGCCTTTAAACATTTCAATGTGTCATGGTCCTGTAGTTTTTTTTCATAATATGCGGTTTGCCTTGAAGGCTTGCAAGGGATTAGTATTCCTTTAAGAGCCGGCAAGCCTTAGGAGTTACAGGAAGGTGCATTTTCATTGCCTTAGAAACAGCCATCTGGAGACTGCGATTCAAAGAGTGCATTCTCGTTACCATAAATATAGCCACAGGGAGTGAGCCTGATGCGATACATTTGTTACAATTCAGTTTTGAACAGGCTTATGAATTGAAGACAGTTTGTCCTAACAGAACACAGACAGAGGATACAGACAGACACAGAAGACACAGCTGTGGTGTTCAGACACCTGAAAAAGAGCTCTCAACCATCTAAACTGAAGGAATAGGATTTTAGTCTGTTTTATTATGATCTCTCAAAATTCTAAGAAAAAGTCAAGCCGAAACAGAGATCCCTGGTAATTTAAATTGAAGAAAGGGAAGTTAGACTGTGACAATCTTTTATCCCTCAAAAACTCTAAAGTCAGATTGATTCCATTGAAAGTATTTGCAAGTCGTTAATTGTTGAAATTCGCTGGAGAAGGAAAGCAACATCCTGTGAGGATTTCGAGCAGCATCCTGTGAGGACTTCAAGCAACACTGGACTGTAAATTTGCAAGGACTCTACTATTTAACTGTTGTTTATACCATCATGGTGTTTAAGAATTTAGTTCTTCTAATTAAAGAGTTAATTTATTGATTTAAAGATACCTGGTTTTGTTAGCCTCATTCGGGAATTAATAGATGGTACAATTTGGCTGGAACTTTCTTTAATTTAGAAAGTTTAAAATTAAATGTTAGCTGATCTGTGGAGAGATGGGATTGAATTAACAGTGTTTTGGCCCCACCACAATCAGAATCGTATATTTTGATTGGGGGCTTTAACTGGAGCGGTTGGTCGTAACAAATGAAAGGGAAGGACCTGAAGCCCATTAAAAATGGTGCCGGTGCCCATGCGGTGGCACCAGACGCCATTGCCAGGGACGGCTCACCCGCCCCATCTACATCATCGGGGGCGGGTGGTCCGTCCCCTCCATGTAAATGAGACACTATGCTAAATATCCCTGCGGTTCAACAATGCACATCTAATGTGTGTGCACTGCGCCGTTTCTGAAACTCACTGACGATCTTGGCAGCAAGCTTTCAAAATTCAGCCCACACTCAAGCAAATGTTGCGATTATAAAAGTAGCATGTGATTTCAAGAGTTCTCTGTTACATTTGCTTTTCCCCGGATGAATGCTTGAAACAATGCATGCCTGTAATCCTTTATTTGTCCACTAAAGAAA
Organism: Heterodontus francisci; assembly: GCF_036365525.1. Classification (NCBI taxonomy): domain Eukaryota; kingdom Metazoa; phylum Chordata; class Chondrichthyes; order Heterodontiformes; family Heterodontidae; genus Heterodontus; species Heterodontus francisci. Next base: position 14,450,765 of record NC_090387.1, read on the forward strand.
AGCTCTGGACATTTAGGACGATGGATTCACTGTTGTTTTATGTTCGCAGTACCAGATTTCTCTTGTTGTACTCCAGTCAAGGTTTAATGGCAAAGCCCTGGTATGGTTCTTCAGGTGGAGAGCTCAGAGCCAATTTGAGTCTCTGCTGACATGTGGCTTAAAGCTGGTGGTCTTCGGCAGGATCTTTTCTCTTAGTTGGCATAGATTTTTTTGCTGTCTGCTCAGAATATGCCTATTAAAACCCTTGTTTCTGTCATGTGACCAGAGCATCTCTTTCCATTGCCTCATAAATAGTTTCTGACGATTAGGCCAGTGTCAGACAATGGAGTCCAGGTATCACTCATCCACATACCATCTTGATAAAATACAGCTTTTCACACCCATTCTCTGGACTTCAAGTTTGGATTTGAAGTGTTTACAGAAGTATTGTGAACCCAGTTTTTTTAATTAGTTGGAGAAATGCAGTCATACCACAGGAAGAGTCATTTGCAATTTATTGATTTCTCAAATTTATGTCCAGAAAGGTCATTTGCATTTTAATGACTTCACCAAGGCTTGTCCAGACATGAAAATTAGCTCGAGGTTCTTGCAGTTCCATGTGTATTGGCAGGAAAGAACAGATCACCTGACCTCTCAACTCCATTTTGTTTTACAGGAAAGTGTCTGTTTCGGGTTTATACTTCATTAGCTCATATTTATAGTTCATAAGTTCATATTGCATGAGTGTGAGACAATCAGGCTGACTTGTGGACGGGGAAACCTGTCAAGTACAAAAGATACACACTGTGGAGTTAAAACTCAACAGCACGTGGGGAAACCAAACCTTCGGGTTTCCCATCCGAAACTCTGCCCACTCCACCCTCTGTAAGTTGCCCCTGTCAATATCCAGGCCATAATTTGAGCATTTGTTGACATTGCCTTATTTAAGTATGTGTCAGTGTTACCTATCTGTTTTGATTATGGGCAACTGTACATAGTCTCTTAACTACCCCAGCTGCATTTGTGTCTTTTGTGGCTCAGTTGTTAACATGCACATCTCTGAGTCAAAAAATTGTGGGTTTGAGCTCCACTCTGGAGACGTGAGCACAAAATCCAGGCTGACACTCCAAGACAGTACTGAGGTTGTGCTGCACTGACAGAGGTACTGTCTTTCAGATGACATATTAAAAGCAGGCCCTGTCTGCCCCCTCAGATGGATACAAAAGATCCAGTGGCACTATTTCTATCAAGAACAGGGAAGTTATTCCCAAAGTCCTGGTCAATATTAATCCCTCAACCAAAATCACTGAAAAACAGATTATCTGGTCATTATCGCATTGCTGTTTATGGAAGTTGGATATGCATGAATTGCCTGCTGTGTTTCCTCCACTGCAACAGTGACTACACTTCAAAAAGTACTTCATTGACCGTAAAGTGCTTTGAGGCATGCTGAGGTTGTGAGAGGAGCTATATAAATGTGAGTCTGTTCTTTTTTTTAATTTATTGAGGCACTATAATTTGGAAAAGTCACAGGTATTACAGTGCAGTAACTTATTAAAGAGAGCCCTGATCAATCGAGAAAGGCAGGCAGTGCTGGCACTATGAAACTTTAAAACAAAGTGATTATCGACAAAGCAGCCGGCAGCTGGCGTCATCAGACTGCGCCAATCTGCGCACATGCCAGATTGGCTCCTACTCTCTGCGCATGCGCTGCGTTCCGCATTGCTAGGACGGGTTGGCGCATGCGCAGATTATGCCATCGAGTAACGCGTGCAGAGAGCGGGGGTGGGGGAAGCGGGGAGAGCGCGGCCGAAGACCTTGGTGGCGGCGGCAGGTGCGCTCTCCTCCTCCCCACCGCCCCCGCCGCTCCCCCACCCCCCGCTCCCCGGCCTGCCTGCTCCCCCCGGCCCGCCCGCTCGCTCTCTCCGTTCTGCCATTGTGTTTTGCTATGTGTTTAGGTTGCCTTCGTGAGATTATTTGAGCAGCGCCATCTTTAGTCCTGGCAGCCGCCTGGAGTCGCAGACTGTGACGTTTTTGTGGCACAGGCTGCATTGGCGCATGTGCCACTGCACCGCCACCTAGTGGTAGCATTGTCAGCAAACGCAGCCATTTTAAAAATGTTTCCTTAAGTTGGTATTTATCAGTACAGAAGCTACAGAAGTTTTGATGAAATATAAGAGGGGCAGTTCCTGTCACACACCGTTGCTGCATCTTACTTTAGAAACCGATAGCTGCCACCTGGAACAGTTTGCAATTGAAACTCTCAGCGAAGAGAAATATTTATAGTCATTGTCAAAATCATGAAAATTCAGTTGAATATTAGTATACATTACCCAATGTCATCTTCACATTATCAGTTAGAAGTCTGGTTTACACAAGTGGCCAGTTGTGGTGCCAATAGCCCTGTTGGAGTGAACTCATCTTGTACATTATCCTGTCTTCATTTAGGGAAGTTACTTTTGCATTCTTAAAGATAATCTGTTTCCTCCATGATACATCTGCCATTTTACTCCAGTTTACTGAAAATAAAGTGAACCATTATTTAGTCTTAATTGGCAGTCTGTAAAATATTGTGAAATTGGACCCTGCTTACCTGTCATGAAATCACATCTGGCTCAACTATTGTGAAATTGCACCCTGCTTGCTTAATATGAAATTGCACTCTGTTCATTTATTGTTCAATATGTTTTGACCAATTTTGTGATTTATGTGACATATGCATGGAGAAGAGAAACAGAATTTTACTCCTAAATGCCTTGACTCCACTTTCACTGAATGTATGTAAGTAGTTAAATCACAACTGTTTCCACTTTCTCTCTTGTAGTATTAACTTTAGATTAACAAAACATTTACTGTGGAATCATGTAATTCAGAACAGGTGTGCATTACTGACTGTCAGTGGAGCGGGACGTTTTGGTTAATGGGGGAAATCGAGAAGCAGTGTGCGAAACGCTACTTGATTTATTAGTTTCAATGATCAAAGCTGCTTTCTTTATTATTGTTAGGCCAATGTGAAGCACCAGGAGGTCTCCTCATTTCCCAGGAAATTAGGATAAAATTAGTTCCATGTACAGTGTCATGCAGACCCCCACGTGCCAAGAATGAGGCATATTAATTTTTTCATATGAACATTGATTTTAAACTGTTGCTGGAACGAGGAAATGACTTGTTAAACAGATCAGCTAGTGCTTGTGGAGGCAAGGGACCATTCCCTGACGCATTTAACCCACAATGGACTTTGATCACTAAACACTGATGGTGAGGAAGCTCACATTCCAGGATGACTGCTAAGATGGCCGAACCCACAAACGTGGAGGTGGTCAAACCAGCTAGTCTCATGACTAAGCTGCTGGGCAACCTGAGTTCTTTTGAATTGTACAGACAGCTTGAGAGAGAAAGACTGTTTGCTCCTGGAGTGAGAAGACCTCTCTTGTCTGCTCCTATCTCTTTCCCACAAACCTCTGGACCCACTGAGGACACATGAAATTCAAGAGAGAAAAGTCTCCTACATCAAACAACGTTTAAGAAGAATACTGGGCCCCAACAAAAAGCAAGACCTACCTACAATCAAGGACTTTACAGCAGGCTCGAAGAACAGCAACCAAAACCATCTTCAGATATTGCCTCAAACTTTTCCACTTTATTTCTTCTGCTCTTTTCTGCCTCTATCTGCATGTGTGTATTGTGTCCGCATGCTAGCATGATTGCGTCGTGTATCTGTAGGCGTTAACCGAATTAGAGTTTAAGTTTAATAAAGTTCAACCTTTTCTCTTTAAACCTAAGAAAACCTGTCTGGCTAGTTTCTTTGCCTTATAATTGGAAAGCGGTGAACAAGGATTCATGAAGGGGGAGCTAAAAAAAAGCAGTGTGTTTAAAATTAAACCCCATTACAGTAAGACCAGGTGAGGGCTGAGAGGGAACCCTAGACCCCTTTCTCGCCTGGTCATAACAACAATTATATAATTGCATGTTCAGCCTGCTGCATGCCTTTAGTATGAGGTACAAGATTGAAGCCAGGTGATGTGGTCGGGGTTTAAATTTTGTCCATTTGAGTTATTATAATCAGTTTTGGGGAGCAGATGCCACATTTGCAGACAGAGAGGATTTGAGTTGAAAGTGTAACAAAGTATCCATGATACTTTGACGGCATGAAGTGGAAGTGACAGAATCAGTGGGGCAGAGAAGACTTCAAGGTGATTGAGTTGAAGTTTTGAAGATTATGAAGCAGACTGACAAACCTGATCTGTGCAAATAGTTCACAATGGTGAAGGTTGCAAACACCAGTGGCTCAGCGGCCTAAGCACAAAATGCAGGCTGACACCCAGTGCAGTACTGAGGGAATGTTTCACTGTTAGAGGTGCCATCTTTCAGATGAGACATCAAACCGAGGCCCTGTCTGCCCTCTCAAGTGCCAAGGCACTATTCAAAGAAGACTACACTTCTAAAGTACTTCATTAACTGTAAAGAGCTTTGGAATGTCCTGAGGTAATGAAAGGTATCATGTAAGTCTTTTTACAAATTAAAAATTTGTAGTAAGAAAGGAACGGAGGTGATTGTTCAATACAAATGGTAGCTCACTCATAGAATCGATTACTAGGGATATTATTGAAATGACTGCTAAACACCACCAGATGTTTCTGAAGAGAGATATTGGGAATATGTTGATAATTGGAATTGTGGTAAATCAAAATGATTACGTTGAGAAAATTGGCCCTGTCTTCTTCCTCTATGTAGTATACAACAACTTTCACTGCATTTCAAAGTATTGCATTTTATTTTATTTTAGTTTAGTTTAGTTTAGAGATACAGCACTGAAACAGGCCCTTCAGCCCACCGAGTCTGTGCCGACCATCAACCACCCACTTATACTAATCCTACACTAATCCCATATTCCTACCACATCCCCACCTGTCCCTATATATTTCCCTACCACCTACCTATACGAGGGGCAATTTATAATGGCCAATTAACCTATCAACCTGCAAGTCTTTGGCATGTGGGAGGAAACCGGAGCACCCGGAGGAAACCCACGCAGGCACAGGGAGAACTTGCAAACTCCGCACAGGCAGTACCCAGAATCGAACCCGGGTCCCTGGAGCTGTGAGGCTGCAGTGCTAACCACTGCGCCACTGTGCCACCCATTTACTTTGAGATGTTTGCGAGAAATGTGATGAGGCATTTTATAACTGCAAGGCTTTTATGTTTTATTTTGGTACTTTCATGTTTATTTCACAAGTCGTGTATAGTATTTCCTTGGTTCTCAGAAACATTAGGGAGTCATAAATAGGCACTAATAAATCCAATAGGGAATTCGGGAGAAACTTCTTTATTCAGAGAGTGGTTAGAATGTGGAATTTGCTTCCACAAAGCGTAGCTGAAGTGAATAGAATAGATGCATTTAAGGGGAAGCTAGATAAACACATGAGGGAGAAAGGAATAGAAGGATATGCTGATAGAGTGAGATAATGTTCGGTTGGAGGAGGCTCCTGTGAAGTATAAACACCAGCACAGGCCTGTTGGGTTGAATGGCCTGTTTCTGTGCTGTGAATTCTATGTAATTAATATTTTTGATTTGTGCACCAACTTGTTAATTTCCTTACAAAATATCTCGAATATCTCATAGAATTGCGACAGGAGGCAGGGGGAGGGCCCATTGCCTCTCTGTTGCAATGCAATTTTGTTGGGGGCGGGATAGACCAATGATGGCCTTCCCACCCAGAGGCCAATTGAGACCTCTCACCAAGGAGAGGACAGCACTGCCAGTAGCTGTCAGGAACACTATCACTTGAAACTTCTACGTGACTGGATCATTCCAGGTGACAGCAAACGACATCTTCCAATTCACCGTCCATCGCTGCATCTGAGGGGTGTCGGTGGTCCTGTACGAACAGAGAGATGAGTCATCATTTCCTCGCTAACTTGAGAGAAACAGGATGAGCAGGCATGTGGATTTGCCAGGATAGTAGGATTCCCAATGGTGGCAGCCATCAACTGCGCACACATTGCCCTGCGGGTCCCCCCATGTCAAGGGGGAGAGGTACAGGAACTGCATGGGTGAACTATTCCACCGATGTGCAGTTGGTGTGCGAACATGCACAAACCATAATACCCACTATCTTGGCAGCAGCCACTATGCCTTCATCTTGAGGCTGTTACCAGAAACAACATGAGCAGACCATTGGCGTAATTAAGCAATGTTCCAATGCTTGGACTGCTCAGGGGGGGAAGCACTACTGTACTGTTCAGACTGTGAGTGGTGGCTTGCTGCATCTTTCACTACATCGCTATCATGAGGGCCATTGCCTACAGGCCTCCGGAGGCCACCTCAGGAACAGGAGGGGAAACAAAGTGGAGAAAAGGCTGTTCAGGAGCAGCTACTCAAAATCCCCTTCCATCAGGACATCATCCCTTCACTATCATGGCTCTGCCATTCTTCACCTGCCCAGCCATCTAGGATATGCTATCACTGGTCATGTTGGGAAGATCCTGCAATAAAAGACACCAACAAAAACCTTACCAAAACGTCTTTATCTAACAAAACATCCAATTGAACAAACAACAATGAATTATTTACGCTTGCCCATTTCCTTAGTGCCTGTCTTTATGGGTGCCTTTGCCTGGCTCAGTTCTCCTACGCAGTTCTACCCCAGTGGCTGCAGCAGGGCTAAAATATTTAAAGTTTGGAAGTGAGACTAAAATGAAAATTGTTTTCAAGTTCTGAACCAACTTTGCTGCCAAAGTGATAAATGGATCAGCAATGAATAATCTTCTTCTGTCAGTGGTTCAAAGGCTGCTTCAGGCTGAAATAATCATTCATATACATTCTTCAATCAGAGTCTTTCAGTAGGTCGATTAACCTTCAGGATTGCACAGAACTGGCTTCTGTCCAAAATGTGAGAAACATAACCATTTCAGCAAAGTGAATGAATAGACACACAAATAGAACCAATTGACAAGACTAGAAAACCCATGTGAGAGCTTATTTATGTGAAATATTTCATTAAGTCCCATGGTTTAATCTACTGTTTGTCACAATAGTCTCTTTTTAATGTAATTGTTTGAAAACTGATAGTTTGCAACATTGATATTTTGCCATTTGTTATGTTGTTTCCCCTTCAATGTATTAAAATGTATACTGAAAGGTAGAAAAAAATTGCTTAAAAAGTGCTTTCTCAAATTCTATTCAATTAGGGATTCCAACCATCCAGTTCAGAGATGTAAACTAGATACCAACAGAAATAAATATTCCAGCTAAAAAGATCTGTGACGGAATCCACACCTGTCAAAAAATGGGACATATTAATTTCGTCACATGGAACATTATTTTGACCTGTTACTGGACTTGAAATAACTTGTTTAAAAAATACCACAACAGTGGCTGAAAACAGGGCTGCACATTTGCATTCTAAAGGTCAGTGGCTGGAAACATGGCTGCACATTTGCATTCTAAAAGACAGTTGCCTGAAGAAGACAATGGGAGTGCCTCCCTGATTCAATTAGCCAGATAGATTTTTGATCAAGAGACATTGAATGTGTAAGAGCCAGCATTCCATACACACCCCCCACTGAGAGTGTCTGCTAAGCTTGGGGGAAATCCACAAACCTCGGCAGAGAGGTTGTTCCAAATAAGGAGTTAGTCACATGATTAACCTGCTGGCCAACTTGGAGTTGTTTGAATCGTGCTCACAGAAAGGAAGAGACTGCAATTTGAAGACCAAAGAGAAGGAAGGTCTCTCCCTGTCTCTCTCAAGCAAAGCTCCAGGGACCCATGGAAGTAACTTAAGCTTCAAGACTGAAGATCAGCAAAACAAGTTTGAAAGTGTGCACTGGGCCCCAATGAGAACTGCAAGACTTAACTTCAATCAAAGACTTTACATCCAACTCAAAACCAGTAACTGAACTCCAGCTATTACTTCAAACCTTCCCCCTTCTTTCTGCTCCTCTGTCTCTATTTACATGTGTGTTTATTGTGTATGCATACTAGCGTGGTCGCGTTGCGTATTTCTAGTAGTTTTAACTGAATTAGAATTTTAAGGTTAATAAACTTATACCTTTCTTGTTTAAATTTGAGAAAACCTGTCTGTTTGATTTCTTTGCCATTACAATTAGAGAGTAGTGAGCAAGGACTCACTGAGAGGGAAGCTAAAACATGGTGTTTTAAAAATTAAACCTTGTTACAGCGAAACCAGGAAGAGGCTGAGAGGGGGAGCTCTAGACCCCTTTCTCACCTGGTTGTAACAGATCTTTCAAAAGGAGAAGGAGGAGCAATATTGATAAAAGGCACATTAGCCATAATAGGAAAAAAGGAGTTCCGGACGGGTTAGCAGGCAGTGAAAACAACTTGGGTAGAAATAAGGAGACGTGTATAAATACAGAGAAACATATAGCATAAACAATGTGGTTATCATGAAATATTTTAATTTTCACATAGACTGAAGAAATAGGTGAGGAAAGCATTTGGCAAGATTCCGCACAAGAGATTATTAGCAGAAATGAAAGTGCATGGAATTGGAAGCAACTTTGTATGGATTGGAAATTGATTGGTGGGTAGGGATAAAAGGACAGTACTGTGATTGGTCAATATGATAAAGGCTCTGTACTAGAGCCTCAGCATTTTGCCATATATGTTGATGACTTGGATAAAGGAATCGACGGCCGTACAGCTTAGCTTTTCGATGACACTAAGTTAGAAGGCATAGTAAGTTGTGCAGATAGGAACAGGAAGTTACAAAGGGAAATAGACCAATCAAGTGAGTGGGTAAAACTGTGGAAAATGGAATTTAGTGTGGGGAACCCTGAGGTCATTTACTTTGGATCCAAGAAAGACAAATTGCAATTTTTTCTTCATTGTAAGAACTAGGAATTGTGGAGAAGCAATTAGATGAGGGTGTCCCTTTACACAGATTATTAAAAGCTAGGAAACAGATACATAAGATTATCAAAAAGCTTAATGGAATGTTAGATTTATAAGGTGGAAGTTATACTTCAGTTATACAGAAACTTGGTCAGGCCCCATCTGGAGTATAAATTCAATTCTGAGTACTGCACATTTGGAAGGTTATATTGGTCTTGGAGTGCAAACTCACCAAAACAACATTTGGCTAAAAAGTTAAATTATGAGGACAGTTTGGATAAACTTAGCTTGTGCTCCACTGAATTCAGATGGTTGAGGGGTGATCTAATTGACATGTTTAAAATGACCAAAAAGAGTTGGATAGGGTAGATGCAGAGAAACTATTACCTCTGGTGGGGAAGCCCAGAACAAGGGAGTGCAACCTTAAAATTAGAGCTGATCATTCGAGTGTAATCAGAAGTACTTTCAAATCAAGGATAGTGAGAATATGGAACACTCTTTACCCCACTCCCTCCCCCCACCCAGAAAGCTGTAGAGGCTGGGGATCAATTGAAATTTACAAGACTGTGAGAGATGGAATAGATCTGGATCACATGTCTATGTGACAACTGCCTGCTGAGGCAAACGGAATCTGCTGCATTCAGTGTCCAAAGAGATTGTTTGGGACTGTCAGGGTTTTAGAAATGGAAGATTTACAGACAGGAAGCTCAGTCTGAACTTTGCGTCACCCTCCGACGGAGCCACTTGATTCATGAGGACATGCGAATCACCAAACTCTGCAAGTGGAAGGAGGGAGTGGCAATCGTAAAGGTGGTAGGGCCCAATTGACCACCTGTCCCATGCAGGCATGTCTTTACAAAGTTTATCCGACCTGTCGAAGCCCAAGTGCAGCCATAGCAAGGAGTGGCCGTGCAAGTGCATGGTCTGCGGGAAGCCGTTCCTTTACCCATCCTAGCTGAAGACCCACATGCTGGGCTACAGCAGGGAGAAGCCCTTCACTTACACCCACTTTCAGAAAGTCTGCGCTGCTGATTTACCTATAGGTGCACACAGGGGAGCTGGCATTCACCTGCTCTGTCTGTGGGTACAGCTTCATCGACCAGTCTACACTGGAGAGGATCCATTCGTCTTTTTTTCCTAAAATGTTTGTGCTAAATAATTAGCACATTCATACTTTGCAAAAGAACTTAAAACTGTGCGCTCACTATTTTCTTGCATTCCTCTGTCGGCACTTTGCAATGAGGTCCACGAATACGCACATTTGGAAGCCTTATTTCACACGTTAACTTAGTAATGAATTTAGGTGTTGCATATCACAAACAAAACTATGTGCACACATTTTGGTCGAACTTCAGGAGATCACAAGGGAGGTTTGGGTATAAAAGGCTGTTTGGCCCATTTGATCCCATCCTGCCATAATACAAACTTTACCCTCTCCCCATTACAGCAGCTAGCTTGTTTAATGAGTCAAGTGTCCTGCTCTCTATCACCAATCCCGGAAATCCAGAAGCTGATGGAGTCTGATTGTGCTCATTTCAGTTCAAAATTGAAGTCTGATTTTTTAAATGCATGGAATTCCAACAGCTCCTCTGGGTGTCTGCAGGCAGTCCATCGAATTAAAGGATGTCCCAAAGTGTTTTACAGCCAATGAAATACTTTTTGACGTGCTATTACTGCTGTAATGTAGGAAATATGGCACACTGCACCCAGCAAAATCCAACTAACAATATTGGCCAGTCCACTGGGGCTCAGTGCGTAGCATCATCAAAGTTGGGGGGTTCAAGTCCCACCTGCAGAGAACCGAGCACAAAAATCTTGGCTGATACTCCAGTGCAGTACCTCTGCACTCGAGAGAGTGTTGAACTGTTGGAGGTGCTGTTTTTTTGTCTTTTGGATGTGATGTTTTTGATATGGCCAATCTGCTTTCCCAGGTGGACGTAAAAGATCTTATGACACTATTTTGAAGAAAAGCAAAGGTGTTATTCCCAGTGTCCTGCCCAATATTATCCCTCTATCAACATCACAAAAAGATAGATCATCTGGTCATTATCACATTTGACAACTTGCTGTGCACAAATTGGCTGTCACAATTCCTACATTAAAACAGTGGCTATGCTTCAGAAGTAATTCATTGGCTACAAAGTGCTTTGGGACATCCTGAGGTTTCAAAAGGCACTAAAGTAATGTAAGTCTTTTTCTTTCTAACTCCCCGGCTTTTCTTTGAAATAGGCATGGGATCTTTTACATCCACCTGAGAGGCAAGACAGGGCCTCAGGTTAATATCTCATTCAAAACATGGCATCCCAACAGTGCAGCGCTCCCTCAGTACTGCACTGACGTACCAGCCTACATTCTATGCTCAAGTTTCTGATCTCCTGACCCAGCAGAGAGTGCGCTAGCCACTGATACATGGCTGACAGCCGACCAATGGATTTTTCCACTTGCCGACTGAAATATCCAACTGTTTGCCACTTCCCTTATTGGATTGCTGCCTTGTAATTAGAAAGAGAGGCACTATTATCCTTTGTGCATGTACAACATAAACAAACAACTCACTAGCGAAAAGAAACTAATTCCCAGTGAAGGTCATTACTAAAGAGTCGCTGTTTCCATTCCTGTGAATGGTTGGTCATTGTAATGTATTTGTGATCAGTGATAGGGTGTAATTTATGGGTGAAAGTAATCACTGTGATCTGATCCCATGCCGAAGCTGAAGCCACCTTGTATCATGCCATCAAATGGCCAATTTCAAGAAAACTCTGGAAAATCTCTTCCAACACTTATTCAAACCAGCTCCGGGCAATCACGGTTACTGGCGATACATCTCTAGATCACTAGAGTGCACTAATCAATGCCTAACTAGCTTAGTGTACTCCATTCGCTGCTCAAGATGCAGTCTCCTCTATACTGGGGAAATCAAATGCAGTTTGGGTGATTGTTTTGAAGAACATTTTAGCTCAGTCTGCAAGCATGACCCTGAATTTGCTATTTTATTTCTCTATCCTACTCTGACCTCTCTGTCCTTGGCTTCTGCACTGTTCACATGATTCTCAATGCAACGTAAATGAGGAACAGCATCTCATTTGTCAATTAGGTACTTTAGTGCCTTATGTCCTGACCACGGAGATCAATAACTTCAGATCATAACCATCGTTCCCATTTTTCAGACAGCAGCTGTTGGTAATGGATGTGCTGTTACCATTTACACCTCTTCTCGACCCACCTTTTGCCTCTTTACTTATCCCATTACCATCTCCTTTTGCCTTGCAACATCATCCTGTCTGTTATTTAATCACTCCTGCTCTCCACCATATCACAGATCTTCCTCTTTTGTTCTTTCTGCCCTCACCTCATTTTGCCTGCTTCAGTATTTGCTTAAAACCTATTAAATCTGAAGTTTCCAGTTCTGACAAAAGGCTGTCAACCTGAAAACATTAACTCTGTTTTGCTCTCCACAGATGCTACCTAACCTGTTGAGAATTTCCAGTATTTCCAGTTTTTAATGCACACGTAAATACACTGAGTACAGAATACAGTTGGGACTGTTGTGCATATAAAGTGCAGGTGAGGTTTGCATTTGGAAGGGATTTTTAAAAAATGATGGTGGATGTTTATTGTTCACGATTCTTGCCAAGTGTCTTTGAAATACCATTCTATTAAATGCCACCTGTCAGCTTAAATGCTGAATTTCCGGTGCATTCCACATCAGTGGAATCTAGCCCTTCAGGAATAAATGTACTGTTCTTAGATTGTGGTGAAAGAATTTATGCTGGATTTAACACTAAATGCTTGATAGTCTCTTCCAATATCCCCTCACTTACCCCTCCTCCCTCAACACAATGTGTGGTTTAACAAACTCTTTCTTTTCTTTGACATATGCCATCGAATGAATGTATTTAGGAAGTGCCTTCAAATCCCACAATCAGGTATCATCTACTCTCCATGTTTTGCAGTTCTGAGGCTTTTTGTTCCATTTAAAAGTCATAGAGTCATAAGACACAGAAGGAGGCCAGGAAATGAAAGATGTAAAATGTTGTTGATGGTTTTTATTAATTGTCTAACACATTTGTTTTTTTTAAATTTAAGTAATAGCTACATGTAAGATCTTATTTCCTATCACTAGAGATGTCTTTCTTACCGTAATTAGGAAGATTAGGAAGACTGATGGTCTTTGGCCTCCCCTCACAAACTCCATTCCTTTGCCACTTATTCCTTCTCCTATCTCACTGAACCAAACTGTTCGTAATCTTTGCATCCCATTTGACTGCCTACTTTCACCTCTATAACATTAGCTGCCTCAGCCCTTCCTTAGCATGTCTGCTGCAGGAATCATCATTCATGCTTTCATTACTTCCAGGCTGACTATATCAATGTTCTCCTGACATCCTCTCGGCTTTGTCAACTTCAACTCATCTAAAACCCTCTTAGCTGTATGCTATCCTGCACAAGTCCTTCTCACCTAACATTCCTGTTCTTGCTGCCCTACGTTAGCTCCCAGTCTCCCAACACCTACAATGTAAATTCTCATGTCGTGTTTAAAACCCTTCATGGCGCATCCCCCACCCTCCCCGATCTTTGTAAACTCCTCCAGCACGACATTCATCATCTTCATTCCTCTGCCTTTGGCTGTCTGTCCATTCCTCCTCCCTTTAGCTCACCACTGGTCACTGTGACCTCAGTCATCTAAGCCCTAAGCTCTGGAATTCCCTCCCTGTACCCCTCTGCCTCTCCACCTTCAAGACCCTTCTGAAAAGCCACCTCTTTGTCCAAGCTTTTGGTCACTCCCCCATCACCCCATAACATATACCATATTGTATTCACAATGCTGTCTCCTTCACACTGGGGAGACCAAATGCACATTGGATAATCGCTTTTCTGAACACCTTCATTCAGTTTGGGAGCATGACCCTGAACTTCTGGTTGCCTGTTATTTTAATTCTCCGTGCCCCTTCCCAATCTGGCCCCTCTCTCCTCTGCTTCCTACAGTTCTCCAGGGGAGCTCAAGGAATAACATCTCATCTTTCAATTCGGAACTTTACAGCCTTGTGGACTCAACACTGAGTTCAACAATTTCAGATCATAACCACTTCTCCAATTTTTTTTTTGGACATCAATGTCAGTAATGATTCTGTTATTGAAATTAGCAGTTCCTCTGGCCCCACTTTTTGTTTCTTTACTTGTCCTGTTACCACCCCCATTTGCCTTGTACCATCATCCCTTTTGTCATTTAATCTCTCCTGCTCTCCACTCCATCACAGACCTTCCCTGTTGTTCTTCACTCCCTCTCCCTTTCCCTTCCTTGCTTAAAATCTATTGCATCTCTAACTTTTTCCAGTTCGGACAAAAGATCAATGACCTGATATGTTAACTGTTTCTTATTCCACAAATGCTGTCTAGCCTGTTTCTATTTTTATCATCTCCCCCGCCCCATATCTCCTACTTGATCTTGCTATTTATTGTGTGATTTCGCCTTGCTGAACCACCTTGGGACATTTTGTTTATGTTAAAACTGTGCAATTTAAGTACAAGCTGTCATTACCATATAATTATTGCAAATTGTAAATGATACACCCTTTTTTGAGCAAGGGTGTAAGGATAAGCCCAGCAACCACAGGCCAGTCAGTTTAACCTTGGTGTTGGGAAAGCTTTGAGAAATGATAATCAGGGACAGAATTAACTATCACTTAGACACATGTGGTTTAATTAAGGAAAGCCAGCACCAATTTGTTAAGGACAAATCATATTTAACTAACTTGATTAAATATTTTGATGAGGTAAGAGAAATGTTTAATGAGGGTAATGCGGTTGATGTGATGTATATGGACTTCCAAGAGGAATAAAAGTGGCAGATGGATATGAAATTAGCTAAGTGACAGGAAACAGAGAGTAGTGGTGAACTGTTGATTTTTGGACTGGAGGAAGGTATATAGTGGGGTTCCCCAGGGGTCAGTATTAGGACAACTGCTTTTTGTGATATATATTAATGGCCAAAATGTGGGTATACAGGGTACAAGCTCACAATTTACAGATGGCACAAAACTTGTAAGTGTTGTGAATTGTGAAGAGAATAGTGATTGACTTCAAGATGAAATAGGCTGGTGGAATGGGTGGACACATGACAGATGAAATTTAATACAGAGAAGTGTGAAGTGATACATCTTGGTAGGAAGACTGAGGAGAGGCAATATAAAATAAAGGATACAATTCTAAAGAGGGTGCAGGAGCAGAGAGACGTGGGTGTATAGGTACACAAATTATTAAAGGTGGCAGGGAAGGTTGAGAAAATGGTTAAAAAGGCATATGGGATCCTGGTCTTTATAAATAGGGGCATAGAGTACAAAAGCTAGGAAGTTATGCTGAACCTTTATAAAACACTGGTTCGGCCTCAACTAGAGTATTGTCCCATTCTGGGCACCACACTCTTGGAAGGATTAGATTGGGTGCAAAAAGATTTATGAAAATGGTTCCAGGGGTTAGGGATTTCAGTTATGTGGATAGATTGGACAAGCTGGGGTTGTTCTCCTTAGAGTAGAGACGTTTGAGAGGAGATTTGATAGAGGTATTCAAAGTCATGAGTAGGTTGGACAGAGTAGATAATGAGAAACTGTCAGAGAGAGGCCACAAATTTAAGGTGAAGAACGAAAGGTGACATGAGGGAAAATTTCTTTACACAGTGAGTCGTTAAGATCTGGAATGCACTGCCTGAGAGTGTGGTGAAGGCAGCTTGAATCATAGCTTTCAAAAGCGAACTGGATCATTATCTGAAGAGAGTGAAAATTTGCTGGGCTACGGGGAAAGGTGGAGCAATGGAACTAGCTGAGTTTGGTCTCGCAGAGAGCTGGCACAAACACGTCAGGCAGAATGGCCTCCTCCTGTGCTGTAACCATTCTATGATTCTATAATTATAAGCTGCTAATCTTGGAAAATGCAGTTGTATTTAATATACATTAAACTGCAATTGACAAAGATGACATAATGCAATCTTCAACTCACAAACTTGGACAAATGCTATTGGTTGGAAAAGAGAATGGTTGTCAAGATGTGGGGTGTCATTGCTGTGGAAATTTTTATCCACTGTTGGCATTACAAATAGCCATTTTGGTAATAGAGGGCGAAACTGTCTTTACTGCTTCTCAGTCTCTCCATGTTTTTCACTGTGTCAATGCATATTTTTCCATTTCCTCTACTAGCATTCCCTGTGGTTTCTTTGGGACCGATTGCCAATTGAATGCCAAACCATGCATGGATTTTTACTGTAGTCCTGTGTTGAGACTGCGGCTAAACTTATTTCACTGGGGATATTGAGAGAGAGGAGGCTTTCTTCCCTAAAGTCCGGGCTGGATTCATAGCCGGCTTCCTGTGTTCACTGCACCACCCAATCCCCCTTTGTTCACTCCAGTTATTTTCGGAAAGGTACACTACCTTCATTATGTAATTACCATTGGAGGAACATCTCAGAGGACGCCATGATAAGTGCTGGAGAAACTTTACCTTAAGCCTTGATACAGCATGACCACTATCATCGTGCTTTTGTTACCAACTGCTTAACTTCTTTTCAAATCCCACCCGTCCTTCACTTCCAATTTGCGCCCCTTATCTCCTGGAGTCAGTGGTGCAGTCCAGGGTTGCCAGTTATCCTCCAGTGCATTGGCCAATTGCCAGTTCTTGGGAGAGCCAGGTTGATGCATGTTGGCAAGAGATTTGGTTGAGGCAGGTAGGACACAGAACAGAGCATGATGGGTGAAATTCACTCTGTCCTCACTCCACATCTACATACAACCTTTCTAGCTTCAGGCTCGGTAGCAACAACCCAACTTATTATTCTTTGGTCCCTCTCTCCTTTTCCTCCTGTGGCTCAATGGGTGGTACGTTCACCTCTGGGTCAGAAGGTTATGGCTTCAAACCCTAATCCAGAAAGCTGAGCACCAATATCTCAGCCAACACTCTCAATGCAGTACTTAGGGAGCGCTGCACTGTCACAGGAGCCGTTTTTCAGAGGAGACGTTAAACCGAGGCCCTGTCTGCCTCCTTAGGTGGACATAAAAGATCCCCTAGAAGTATTTTGACAAAGATTAACGGACTTCTCCCTGATTTCTTGGTCAATACTTATGCTTGACTAACAACACCAAGGCAGATTAGCTAGTCACTATCTCATTGCTGCTTGCGGGGCTTGGTTGTGTGCAAATTATACATCACTTCAAAAATTACTTCATTGATCTGATATCATGACGTTATGTTGCCCAACTTGGACCTACAACCATCTGACTCAGAGGCAAGAACGCTACCCCTGAACCTCAGCTGACCATAACCTCTTGAACCTGAATGTTATCCTTCCTCACTAATGTCAAAGAAACTAAGTCAAAGGACAAAAAAATAATCTGACAAAGATGATCAGTTAAGATGAAACTCAGTTGAAAACTAAACAGCCTCTTTCCCTTGCCCCTTTCGCTCAGGACTGATATTTTTGTACTGATGTATTTGTTTTTTCCTGATGAAATTCCCATCTTGAACTGGTTGAAGTGGTTATGGAATGCTCAGCATCTGCACAGGTATGTTTTACACATTGAAACCACAAATGGGTTTCAGATGTTGCATGAAAGGAGCAAGCTGTGCTTCAGCCCCAGCCAGCTCAGCTTCCAAACTGCATAACACATCACTCCACAGAATGGTTTATGCAAGACCAAAGAGGGGGAAAAAGACACACACACTGAAGCAATTTAAACCATTTAATATAAGTCAGTAGTAAATACTTACAGGTATGTTTGATTTAAATAATCATTTGTTTTAAGCTTACCTTGATCCACAGAGCTTAGTATTAGGCTTAGTAACAAAAGTTTTGTTTTTGAAGATTGAAAGAAAAAGGGACTGCCTGAGTTTTCAACAGAAGTTATTAGCTTCAGACTGTAACTACAGAACTAAGAGACTTTGGCAAATAACTACCCTTTGATAGAGGTGTTCAAAATCATGAAGGGTTTTAATACAGGAAATAAGGAAACTGTTTCCAGTGGCAGAAGGATCGGTAACCAGAAGAAACAAATTTAAGGAATTGGCAAATGAACCAGAGGCAACACCAGGAAATAAATGTTTACACACCGAGTTATGATGATCTGGAATGCACTGCCTGAAAAGGTGGTAGAAGCAGATTCAATAGTAACTTTCAAAAGGGAATTGGCTAAATATTTGAAAAGAAAAAAAATCTGGGCTATGGGGAATGAGCAGGAAAAGTGAGACGAACTGGACAGCTCCTTCAAAGAGCCAGCAGAAGCATGAGGGGCTGAATGGCTTTGTTCTCCGCTGTATCATTCCATGATTCTACAATTGTCTGGACTCTCTTGCAAAATATTTGTCAAATCTAATTTAAAATTTCTCAGGAAGGCCCAATATTACAGAACAAACTGGCTTCAACTTCACCTGGGTGAAGACAGAAAGAATAAAAAAGACAGCAAGGAAGAAAATAAAAACTTGCATTCATGCAGCGTGTTTCATGATCACAGAACTTCCAAAAAGGGCTTTACAGCCAATGAGGTACTTTTGATGTGTTGTCACGCTTGTCATGCAGAAAGCACGGGAGCCAATTTGTGCGCTGCAAGGCCCCACAAACAGCAATGAAATAAAGGGCTGGATAATTTTTTTTCGATGTTGGTTGATGGATAAATGTTGGCCAGGATGCCGTGATTCTCATCCTTACTTTTGAATCCCTCCATTCCCCCACCCTATCCTAATGATCTCCTCCACACATGCACCACTCATTTCTCTAAGATCAGGATCCTCCGCTGCAACCTCGCACTTCCTCCATGCCCCAACCCTGCAATAAATGAGTAGCTGCTCATTCAACAATACACTTCCGTCCCCTGGAGCTCTCTGCCCAGTTGTCACCAATTTACCACCTCCCTTCCCACTCTCAAGCCCCCCTTTGGCAGCCCTTTCACCTCTTTCCACACTACCTGTTTCTGTTTATGCATCACCATCCCGCTTGCTATTAAATGTTCATTCCTCTTCAACGCTAACCAATTAGAGAAGTAGGTTGTCATCAGCACATTTAGTATCGGCATCAAACACGAAAGAACTTGCATTTATATAGCACCTTTCACAACCTTAGGATGCTACAAAACACTTTATAGACAACAAAGTACATTTTTTGAAGTGTAGTCACTGTTGTAATGTAGGAAACGCGGCAGTCAATTTGCACACAAGTTCCGCAAAACAGCAACATAATAATGACCAGATAATCTATTTTTTAAAGTTATGTTATTTGAGGAATATATCCTCAATTTACAGGATACGGGGCGGGGGTGGGGGGCGGGGGCTAACTCCCCTACTTTTCTTCAAAATAGCACCATGGGATCTTTGGCATTCACATGGGAGAGCATAACAGCCTCAGTTTAACATCTCATCCGAGAGAAAGCACTTCCAACATGGCAGAACTCCCTCAGTACTGCATTGCAGTGTCAGCGTTAATTATGTGCTTAAGTGTCTGGAGTAGGGCTTGAGCCTATGACTATATGACTTAAAGGCAAGCATACAACCAACTGAGCCACATGTGGCTGTAAGATTCAGCCTTGTGATATAAAAATGTCCTGTTGCTAATGAAAGTGAGTGAGACAGGAAGCAAGAGTTGCTGCAAAAACACACATGCACATGGGGAAAAACTGAACAGGAAGCATTAAGTTTGCAAACAGAAAATATATGTGAAAATAGACTAAATAACTGAAGGAGTGTAGCTAACAGTAAAACACAAGGAGGTTCGATGTGTGAGTGGATGAAGGAGCTCAGCAAAGGCTAAAAAGCATGAAAGGTCTGTGCTAGTGCCAATAATATACAGATCTGGGCCAGGAGCTCCACAGTGCCAGTCAAACAAGCATCACAGCCTCCCTATAAATATAAGACGTAGTGTTCACTCATTCGGTGCCTCCCTGGGCTGTCAACTCTACATCCTGATTTAGATTCTCCTCCTGGTTCGTCTAGGAAGTTCCCCTGCCTTCAAGAGAGCTCTCTGGATATTTGGGAATTCGCTATGACTGGAGCAAAACTCCTCTGTTTTGTTTGTGTCAGTGTTGTAATAATATCTCTGACCACAGCCCAGTCCAGATCCAAACCATCAAAATCTGGCAAAGGTAACCCAAGATTAATTTCTGCTTTATTGTCTTGTGTGTGGATTGTCAAGGTAGCAGAGAGGGAGAGAGAGAGCTTTGTTCATTTGAGACCTGCAGATTTACTCTCTTCGGCCACAGTCCCACCGCCTCTAAGAAAAATGCAGGGAATGAAATGTAAAGTGTCCTGGATTGGGAGCAAAGGTTCCTTAGAAAGCACCTTGTCACCAAAGAATTGAAGATAACCATTGAATAGGGAAGATAAGTTCATTTGCGTTTGATTTGAATGTGTCAGATCCACTCTTCAAACGGTGTCTGTCACTCGAATAATCCTGCTTGAGAATGAGTGCCTTTGCTCAATTCCAGACTGTTCTAATGTTTTTCTAAGCTTGTGTAAACTGGGTATGTTTCTCAACCAAAAATGCCACAAATGAACCTGTAGAATTAAGTTGGAATATTGCTGCTACTGATGATATTTAGATGAACTCAGCGAAATGGTTTTATTCTCAGTCAGCTTGAATCTACTGACCCGAGCTGGATCAGTCATTATTTCAGCTGCTTCTGTGGAGCACTGTGTTTATCAATCTAGAAATAAGGAGCACCTTATTCCAAAAATAAGGGGAAATTTTAACCTAACTCATCCTGCGGGAAACTGAATAGCTCAGGTTTAAAGCCAGGTTTACATCCTGCACAATTTTACTCCCACTGAAATCAATGGAGAACAAATTCGGGCGGCTTAGGTTAAAATTGCTTCTAGAATGTATTTGCGGAGCTGGAATTATCACAGCTACTGTCTGCCACCGACACAATTAGCTCATTCCACCATTTGCAAAGACTGTGTATATGTAAGGGAGCTGTTCCCTGTCGGCAAACCTCCAGTGTCAACTCCATCACCTTGTGTTGAGGTTGACAAATTACCCCTGACTTTGTTAAATTATCTACTGCCTTTCACTGAGTTTCATGCTTTAGCGTGTTAGTTGCTACCGAATACAAGTTTTTAAAAGTCAGAGTGCCATAGTTCTTGCAACAAAAAAAGTTAGCCTGTGATGAAGGATTACCTGTTTAAAATAAACATTATTTCTACCCAGTGGCAGAATTCACATTTGACAAATGAGCAACTTCACATCACCTTGGGCTCCTCTCCCGTAATTTGCAGACAAAGAAAGAAAGGAAATAAAAAAGCATCTTGGCTGTGCCCCTCAGAAATATCTCAAAGTTGTTTTACATGTAATGAATTGCTTTGAAGTTCAGTGATTGTTCTATGGGTCATTGCATGTGTCTATAATGAACATCTGCTGTATAACACATGGAATACCTTCATGATGAAAGATGACAGATTTCTAACTCAGTCCACAAGCCGTTTGGAACCAGTGGGGATGCAGTCTGTAGCGTTGCATTGGGTGTCACTATGAGACTGAGTTGGAGTAGCCTATCTCTGTATTTGCCTGCAGCCCTACAACCCTCCGCAGTCTCTGCCCTCCGACAATTCAGCTCGCTTGCTCATCCCTGCTTTCATCAATCCACCATTGGTGGTCATGCCCTCAGCTGCTTAGGTCCTAAGCTCTGGAATTCCCTCCCTAAAGCTGTCCGACTCTACCTCTCTCCCCTTTGAGGCTGCTTAAAGCCTACCACTTTGACCACACTTTTGGTCACCTATCCTAATATCTCCCTTATGTGGTTCGGTATCAAAGTTGTTTGATAATGCTCCTATGAAGCACCTTGGCATGGTTTATTATGGTAAAGGCACTACATGGAAAAAGCAATGAACTATTGGTTGCACAGTTTGTGTTTAAGTAAGTAGTTCAAAATATTGTTTCTAATTAAATGCATTTCAGTATTAAAGCACCACCTTGTGGTAAAAGATGTGAACTGAATGTAGAACTCAAAAATGTGCAGCATTTATTTCTGTTAGGACAAAACCTCAAATCTTCCATGAAATTCATTGGCATTTTCTACACATCATATCTATCCCTCTTTAAGGTTCCCAACCATGTTTTGCACCATCCACTTACTCATCTGTAAGTTGGGGATTGGCTTGATTCTCTGGCATTGCCACAATTGAGCCATCCTGACTCTGAGGTTCACCTGAATGACCCCTAGGGGTTGTACGCTCTGGGTTTCTCTCCCTCACTTATTAGCTCCCCCCGCCCCTACCCCACCACCATCCCTCTCCCCCACCCCCGCCACTTCCTTTACTGATTCATCTAAGAAGTCTTCCAGAGCAAAGAGCTGTCCACAACTGAGTGTTGCAGACCAGCACATTGCAAGGTCCAGGACTACATGCTGAGGGATGCACTAAAGCTTGGGGCAACCCCCGCAATGGCTCAATGGGGAAAGTCTACAGTCTAAGGCCCTCCTGCCATAGTTCACCCAGGGGCTGGAACCCATATCAAACCCCTCAGTCCATATGCACCAGAGAATTTTTGACATGAAATGTAAATGTATATTGTAAATATAAGCTGTAATTGTAAGTGTAGTGAGGCACGTCACAGCGGCATGGACTATATTGAAAGAAATTGAACTGATACACCGCACCAAACAACACGAAAAAAGGAAAGAAGGCACCAGCCCTTCGCTTTGCAAGCTGAAACGTCAGAATTATGTGTCCTGGCCTGTCGGAAGACCTTACACAAATCAACGATTCTCGGAAGACCGCCATCATTAACAACGAGCTCAGTAGACTCAATGTAGACATTGCAGCACTTCAGGAGACTCGCCTCCCCGCGAGTGGATCTCTAGCAGAGCAAGACTACACCTTCTTCTGGCAGGGCAGGGATCCTGAAGAACCAAGACAGCATTGAGTGGGCTTTGCCATCAGAAACTCCTTGCTCAGCATGATAGAGCCTCCCTCAAATGGCTCGGAATGCATACTGTCCATCCGACTGCTCACCACCTCTGGTCCAGTACACCTACTCAGCATCTATGCTCCAACACTCTGCTTCCCACCTGAAGCTAAAGATCAGTTCTACGAGGAACTCCATAGCATCATTAGCATCATCCACAACACCGAACGCCGATTCCTGCTGGGGGACTTTAATGCCAGGGTTGGGGCCGACCATGACTCATGGCCCTCCTGCCTTGGGCGCTATGGCGTTGGAAGGATGAATGAGAACGGGCAGAGACTGCTTGAGTTGTGTACCTATCATAACCTCTGCATCACCAACTCGTTCTTTCACACTAAACCCTGTCACCAGGTTTCATGGAGGCACCCAAGATCGCGTCGTTGGCACCAGCTAGACCTCATTGTCACAAGGCGAGCCGCCTTAAACAGTGTTCAAATCACACGCAGCTTCCACAGTGCGGACTGCGACACCGACCACTCCCTGGTGTGCAGCAAGGTTAGACTCAGACCAAAGAATTTGCATCATTCCAAGCAGAAGGGCCACCCGCGCATCAACACGAGCAGAATTTCTCACCCACAGCTGTTACAAAAATTTCTAAATTCACTTGTAACAGCCCTTCAAAACACTCCCCCAGGTGATGCTGAGACCAAGTGGGCCCACATCAGAGACGCCATCTATGAGTCAGCTTTGACCACCTACGGCAAAAGTGCGAAGAGAAATGCAGACTGGTTTCAATCTCATAATGAAGAGCTGGAACCTGTCATAGCCGCTAAGCGCATTGCACTGTTGAACTACAAGAAAGCCCCCAGCGATTTAACATCCGCAGCACTTAAAGCAGCCAGAAGCACTGCGCAAAGAACAGCCAGGCGCTGCGCAAATGACTACTGGCAACACCTATGCAGTCATATTCAGCTGGCCTCAGACACCGGAAACATCAGAGGAATGTATGATGGCATTAAGAGAGCTCTTGGGCCAACCATCAAGAAGATCGCCCCCCTCAAATCTAAATCAGGGGACATAATCACTGACCAACACAAACAAATGGACCGCTGGGTTGAGCACTACCTAGAACTGTACTCCAGGGAGAATGTTGTCACTGAGACTGCCCTCAATGCAGCCCAGCCTCTACCAGTCATGGATGAGCTGGACATACAGCCAACCAAATCGGAACTCAGTGATGCCATTGATTCTCTAGCCAGCGGAAAAGCCCCTGGGAAGGACAGCATTACCCCTGAAATAATCAAGAGTGCTAAGCCTGCTATACTCTCAGCACTACATGAACTGCTATGCCTGTGCTGGGACAAGGGAGCAGTACCTCAGGACATGCGCGATGACAATATCATCACCCTCTATAAAAACAAAGGTGACCGCGGTGACTGGAACAACTACCGTGGAATCTCCCTGCTCAGCATCGAGGGGAAAGTCTTTGCTCGAGTCGCTCTAAATAGGCTCCAGAAGCTGGCCGAGCACGTCTACCCTGAGGCACAATGTGGCTTTCGTGCAGAGAGATCGACCGTTGACATGCTGTTCTCCCTTCATCAGATACAGGAGAAATGCCGTGAACAACAGATGCCCCTCGACATTGCTTTCATTGATCTCACCAAAGCCTTTGACCTCGTCAGCAGACGTGGTCTCTTCAGACTACTAGAAAAGATTGGATGCCCACCAAAGCTACTAAGTATCATCACCTCATTCCATGACAATATGAAAGGCACAATTCAACATGGTGCCTCATCAGAGCGCTTTCCTATCCTGAATGGCGTGAAACAGGGCTGTGTTCTCGCACCCACACTTTTTGGGATTTTCTTCTCCCTGCTGCTTTCACATGCGTTCAAGTCCTCTGAAGAAGGAATTTTCCTCCACACAAGATCAGGGGGCAGGTTGTTCAACCTTGCCCATCTAAGAGCGAAGTCCAAAGTACGGAAAGTCCTCATCAGGGAACTCCTCTTTGCTGACGATGCTGCTTTAACATCTCACACTGAAGAGTGCCTGCAGAGTCTCATCGACAGGTTTGCGGCTGCCTGCAATGAATTTGGCCTAACCATCAGCCTCAAGAAAACGAACATCATGGGACAGGACGTCAGAAATGCTCCATCCATCAATATTGGCGACCACGCTCTGGAAGTGGTTCAAGAGTTCACCTACCTAGGCTCAACTATCACCAGTAACCTGTCTCTAGATGCAGAAATCAACAAGCGCATGGGAAAGGCTTCCACTGCTATGTCCAGACTGGCCAAGAGAGTGTGGGAAAATGGCGCACTGACACGGAACACAAAAGTCCGAGTGTATCAAGCCTGTGTCCTCAGTACCTTGCTCTATGGCAGCAAGGCCTGGACAACGTATGTCAGCCAAGAGCGACGTCTCAATTCATTCCATCTTTGCTGCCTCCGGAGAATACTTGGCATCAGGTGGCAGGACCGTATCTCCAACACAGAAGTCCTCGAGGCGGCCAACATCCCCAGCTTATACACACTACTGAGTCAGCGGCGCTTGAGATGGCTTGGCCATGTGAGCCGCATGAAAGACGGCAGGATCCCCAAAGACACATTGTACAGCGAGCTCGCCACTGGTATCAGACCCACCCGCCGTCCATGTCTCCGCTTTAAAGACGTCTGCAAACGCGATATGAAGTCCTGTGACATTGACCACAAGTCGTGGGAGTCAGTTGCCAGCGTTTGCCAGAGCTGGCGGGCAGTCATAAAGGCGGGGCTAAAGTGTGGCGAGTCGAAGAGACTTAGCAGTTGGCAGGAAAAAAGACAAAAGCGCAAGGGGAGAGCCAACTGTGTAAGAGCCCCGACAAACAAATTTTTCTGCAGCACCTGTGGAAGAGTCTGTCACTCTAGAACTGGCCTTTATAGCCACTCCAGGCGCTGCTTCACAAACCACTGACCACCCCCAGGCGCTTACCCATTGTCTCTCGAGATAAGGAGGCCAAAGAGATGCAGTGAGGCACGTCACAGCGGCATGGACTATATTGAAAGAAATTGAACTGTATTGTGCTTTATATAATGTCACATTTAAACTGTTATGTACTTTTCCAAATTTTATGAAAAAAAAACATTTTTTTAAGAAAATGATCTGATTGACAAGTCTTCATGACAGGATGAGTTAATAGAAGGGATCACAGAATTGTTACAGTGCAGAAGGAGGCCATTAGGCCCATCGTGCCTGCACCAGAATGTCCTTCAAATATGTTAAGTATTTGTCCAGTAATATCACCAATTGTAACTTTCAGGATGGAAATGTCTGTGGTTTGAGGAAGCCCTGATACACCAGTAGCGCAAACTGACTGAAGCTTCTTTTCACTAATTACAATCGAAAATTATGTTGTTTCATTATATAAAAAAGTGACTGCTGAAATTCAGGTCCTGCTGTTGTTTTGGGGAAGCGTATTAATTCTGTTTTTAACTTCAATTTTTGCTCTTTTTAGGTTTCTATCCAACCTTTTAAGAATAGTCTTTGTTTTATTCTGGTTTAAATTACAGGCAAGGATGATTTGAGGAATGAAATTGAGAAACTATGGCGAGAAGTGAATTCACTTAAAGAAATGCAAGCACTGCAGACTGGTGAGTAATCCCACTGTACAGGGAGGGGGTGTGGTCTGTCCTGCCACAGCAAATACAAATACATTTGGGAAGGGGTCATTCCTGAAACTTCCAGAACAAACTACTGCCATTCCCAGTACAAGCTATTGTCATTCCTAATAAAAGCTACTGCCATTCCCAGTACAAGCTGTCATTCCTAATACGAGCTACTGCCATTCCCAGTACAAGCTACTGCCATTCCCAGTACAAGCTCTGTCATTCCCAGTACAAACTACTGCCATTCCCAGTACAAGCTATTGTCATTCCTAATACAAGCTACTGCCATTCCCAGTACAAGCTATGTCATTCCTAATGCAAGTTATTGCCATTCCCAGTACAAACGACTGTCATTTCTATTACAAACTACTGCCATTCCCAGTACAAGCTACTGCCATTCCCAGTACAAGCTACTGCCATTCCCAGTACAAGCTATTGTCATTCCTAATACAAGCTACTGCAATTCCCAGTACAAGCTATGTCATTTCTAATACAAGCTTCTACCATTCCCAGTACAAGCTATATCATTCCTAATACAAGCTACTGCCATTCCCAGTACAAGCTATTGTCATTCCTAATACAAGCTACTACCATTCCCAGTACAAGCTATTTTCATTCCTAATACCAGTTACTGCCATTCCCAGTACAAATGACTGTCATTTCTATTACAAGCTACTGCTATTCCCAGTACAAGCTACTGCCATTCCTAATACAAGCTACTGCTCCACCATGTGGGGAGGGACCATTATTGACCTTTCCAATGCAAGTGCTTTGGGATGTGCTGGATTTGTGAAGGGCACAAAATAAATGCAAGTTCTTTCTTTCTCCTCCCAGTTTGCTTGAAAGGAACTAAAATTCACAAAAAATGTTATCTGGCATCAAAAAGTGCAAAGAGTTACCATACAGCCAATGAGGATTGTATCGCCCAAGGAGGGACACTGAGCATCCCCAGGAGCAGCGATGAAGGCAATTCCCTCCGTAGCTACGCCAAGAGGAGCTTGTCAGGGGCCAGGGACTTTTGGATCGGGGTCAACGACATGACCACAGAGGGCAAGTTTGTTGATGTTAATGGATTGCCGATTACTTACTTCAACTGGGATCGGAATGAACCGCGTGGAGGGACGCGTGAGAATTGTGCAGTGGCCTCGACTGGCGGCCAAGGCAAATGGTCCGATACAGTGTGCCGTACTGAAAAGAGTTACATCTGCGAATACCTCATCCCTTAGAGCTGTCAATTGTGTCGAAAATTCCAGATTCGTTTTGGTCATTATCTTTTTGCCATATTCCTGATTACTATTTTTCGGTTGAGGGTGTTAAAATAAAACTCTTCAGGGACGTACATTTTGAATGACGTAAGACAGTGAGCAGTAGAAAGTCATCCTGGGCGGCATCACAAAAATGGGTGACATCTCACGAGTCGCCCGTTACATGCCAGTTTGAGCTGAATACCCGGCAGAGTGTATAATGGGCAGCCCGTAACATGTTGCCCACTTCGGGTTCCCACCCAAAATGAATTTCTACCCGTAGTTTCAAGATCTATTTTTTCTTATAGATCTAACATTATTTACCATGATTAGTATTCGGTATTGGAAATGTGTTACAGTAATATTTCAAAAGTTAGTTTATAAAACTCTTGACATTATGCCATGAAGATTAGCCCATACATTTTTGCACAATTCCTTAACTGTTTTAGCAGAGGCATGAGTGAGCTCACTTTACAGTCTCTTTTAAACAAAGGAATTGCTACCCAACATGTTTCTACGTTAATCTTCACACAATGCAAGTTCAAACCTAAGGCTTTTGTTATTTTATACTCTCATTGACACTAGAACGATTCCCAGTAATTGTTGACCATGTTGCACCAACGTTGGGCCGGACTTTTCCTTTGGGATTTCACCCAGTTCCAGTCAGTCTTGGAATGGTCTACCTCAGAAAACGGCATGTACCATTGAATTCCCGGTTGGACGATGCTTGGCTTGTCAGTAAAACAGACCTTTCCCCCGATCTCCAATACTTTTATAACTAATAAACAAAAATGTTCAAAGAAAATGATAGAAATGTATTAATGCCCCTATGATTTGTCTCCAGGTTTGCTGGCAGCAGTGTCCAGGAGATTAATCTTTGATTCCTAGAGACTCTAGGACAATTTTGGAGGGTCAGCAACCTCTACATGGCAGTGTTGGGCTGGCAAGGGACATCCTATCTCCAACAGGAGGAGAAAAATCCAGGCCCAAGTATCTATTGCTACCACCTAATATTAAGTTATATATTTCTGCACATATTTTCTATTGCATCAATTATTTTTTTTTAAAAGGGAATCTACTCTGAGCACTTGCTATGTACATTTTCATGGTTATTTCATTAGATGCAAAGCAGTGGAATTATATACCCTGTCATTACTTATCAGGTTTGTTTTCCATATAAAATATGCAATTTTCTTCAAACGTTTCCAGTTCTGGTTCATTGTAATCATTTAAAAAAAAACATATTTGCACGATCAGCTTTCTGCATAACATTAAGTATTAAATGAGTCCTTCCTTATGCTGAAGTTTTACTGCATGATGATGACCTCAAACTCCTCTCTGATATGTAATTGCAAAGTCTTCAGCTGTAGAATAACTATAGTGCTTCACCAAACTCTGATGCAAAGCTCCTGGGGGGGGTTTGCCATCCTTGGGGTAAAGTTTCCACTTTGGACACAATCAGGAAATTGGGCGCAAAATCAACTGATCAGGTTTCTGCTAAAATTCATTTGCATAATCTCGAACATAAAATCCTCCATGCACTAGCACAATCGGGCAGCGTAATAGAATGTTATTGTATCTTTCTCTTTCCATCAAAAGGTATTCCTCATTATATTTAAGGGTGGTACCTGGTGTATTTTGATTAATATGGCTGAAAATGGGTTTGGCAGCAAAAATAAGCATTTTTAATAAGTGTCTAGTCCGCCACCACTGAGTAACCTAATTTTCAATCACTGAAAATGACTTTATAAAAACTGAACCATTTACTAGTTTCATTGGTGGACCCTACTCAGTTTCTTAGCAAATTAAATATTGTTTTAATAAGTGTCATGCAGACCCCGACCTACCAAGAATGAGGCATATTAATTTTGTCATATGAACATTGATTTTAAACTGTTGCTGGAGTGAAGAAATGACTTGTTTGAAGATCACCAGACACTGGGCTGGAAGGACATTTGCTTACTGAGAGACGCTGCTTGTGGAGACAAAGGACTATTCCCTGATCCAATCAACCCAAATGGATTTTGATCACCAGACATTGAAGGTGTAAGGAAGTGCATTCCAGAGACTGCGAAGGTAATACAATCCACAAACCTTGCAGGCGAGACTGTTCCAAATAAGGAGCTAGTCACATGACTAACCTGCTAGGCAACCTGTTTTTTTTTGAATTGTGCCACACAGAAAGGAACAGAAGGTAGTTTTGCAAATGAAGCTGGAACAAGCAAGCCTCTCTCCTGGCTGTCTCTCTCACTTTCTCCCAAGCCACCGGACCCATGGAAGACACGTAAACCTCAAGAGAGAAAAGACTCTGACATCGAAACAAGTTGAAGCGTGAACTGGGCCCCAACGAATAACAGGACTTACTGGCAACCAAAGAAACAAAGGACAGTAAAGAACTAACATATATTGCCTCAAACGTTTCCCCTTTATTCTTTCTACTTTTTCTGTCTCTATCTGCGTGTGTGTTTATCGCGTATACATGCTAGCGTGGTCGCATCGCATATTCATGGTCGTTAACCAGATTATAGTTTAAGATTAATAAATTTCTAACTTTCTTGTTTAAATCTAAGGAAACCGATCTGATTTCTTTGCCTTACAATTGGAGCAGTGAACAAGGATTCACTGAAGGGGGAGTTAAAAACATGGTGTTTCTAAAATTAAACCCTGTTACGGTTAAACCAGGCAAAGGCTGAGAGGGAACCCCTAGACCCCTTTCTCACCTGGTCGTAACATAAGTAAAGCCTTTAAAATGTGCCTACTACTGCTTCTGCGCTTTGGAGAATGAGCGGATTTTGGAAAAGCTTTCCAGAACCAGCGCAATCGCTGGAAACTCAGCATGTTCATTAGTTTGATCCAAGGGGAAAGCCGACTTCAGGCAAAATGATTTTTAAACCTGCATTAAAGGTTGTGGAAGTGCGACTTGCGTTTGATATAAGTTGTGTTTAAAATTCCCTGATCTCTTTGTGCTGGCCCAGGCAATTCCAACCAGATTGCACTGATTAAAAAAAAGTGCACCCTCTTGGAAACACTACCCCTTACATTTTAGTTACATTGTGCCTTTATTTGTTTAGATTCCTGCACAGATGATTACAACACCCAACCGGAAAAATGGCCGAATGTTGCATGAATTACGGTGCCTGGTTCTTTTGCTTTAAACAGGCAAGGCAAGATCTATCAGTGAACGGTCAACCCCAAAGCAAAATCAATTGTGTTCCATGGACTAAAATGATAGCCATGTTCAGAACATGGCAGGTTAGAAGCGCGTTCAAAAATAAAAACAACCTTCAGACCAGTACACACAAAGTCAATGGGGTGGAATTTAATTCAAGGCCCACAATGGGTGGCCCGTATGTGGATTAGGCCTTCAACTCACACACTGTACTTTAACTGTATCTGCCTGCCTTCCTTCCATACCCCTTCCCTAACAATTTATCTGTCTCAGTTTTTGAATTCTCAATTGCTCCCTATCCTCAACATCTTATTTTTTGAGGGGGAAAGAGGAGAAAATTCCAGATTTCCACTACTCTTGGTGTGAAGAAATGCTTACTGCCATCACCCCTGAATGCCAGCTCTCATTTTAAGATTATGACCCCTTGTTTTGGACTCGTCCAATAGAGGAAATATTTTATCTCTATCTACCCCGCCAACTCCCATAATAATTTTAAACAGCTCGAATAGATCACCGCCTTAATCTTCAATTTTCAAGCGAATACAAGCCTAATCTATGCCTGGCCACATAGGGCTGGATTTTGCTTCGGGCAGACAGGAGCTGACCACCGACAGAAAAGTCGATAGCGAGTCCGCTTCTGCCCAGCCCAGGGATCCCTCCCACATTTTTTGGGTCCCTGGGCTTTAATTGTTCTGAGGCAGGACTTCCACCCGCTTGAGGGAGGAAGTCCCGCCTCATTGAGCTGCCGGCCAATCATCGGGCTGGCAGCTTAGTCCCAGCAACGCCACCGGGAGTGGTGGCCACTGCTGGGACTGCAGCCCAGCCAAGGACATTGAGGCAGGACTACAGGTAAGTTAGGGTTGCCTTGCCGGGTGATCGGTCGAGCCCCGTTGAGGCAAGTGTTGTCGTGTGGGGGGAAGTGAGGGTGTCTCGATCCTGGGGGTGGTTGGGGAAGGGGACGTGCCCCTCAATTGGGCACCCTGCGCCCGTTTGTCAGGGCCCACCTCTGGGGCGCTGAGAGGCCGCCATCTTTCACTGGGTGGCCTTTCATGTCTCCCAGGTGCCTGCTTGCCATGGGTAAAATCCCCGTGGAGGCAGGTGAAGGCCCTTATGTGGCCGTTAAGTGGCCACTTAAGGGCCTTGATTGGCCTGGGGCGGGCGGCCCGTTTCTCACCACTCCCACCCCACCCTGGCCCATGTAAAGTGGGGCGAAGGCGGGAATGGTTCAGGAAGGCCTCCTGCAGACTTCTGCTCAATTTTATGCCACCCCCCGTCACCATCTGGCTCACTGGGGTGGCGTAAAATTCTGACTGTAATGTAAGCCTTTTAGCCCAATATTATTCTGGCAAATCTGCATTACATTATATCCTTCCTGAGGTGCAGTGCTTAGAACTGAATGAAGTATTCTTACCCAAAACTTCATAAAACTGCAGCATTCCTTCCACTCCTTTGTCTTCCAGACCCCCTGTGATAAAGGTCAAAATTCTATTCGCTTCTTAATTTTTTTTTTACCTGTCTACTAGCTTTTAGTGATTTCTGTACTTGTCCATAAATCGCTCTGTTCCTCCACTGTTCGTGGCTTCTCTCCATTTAGAAAATACTCTGAATTACCTTTCTTAGGCCCAAAGTAGAAGACCTTACACTTCTCCACATTGAATGCCATCTGCCACAGTTTTGCCTGCTCACTTTATCAATGTCCCTTTGCAATTTTCTACCCCCATCTACACTATTTACTGTGTCAGCAGTCAAGCTGTTCAGGAATGAAAGTTAAAGAAAATAACTTAGCAGTTTTCTGAGCGGCCTCCTGTGGTCCATCTAAGTACCCTGATTTGCATATTACAAGTGGCTTCCCGGTTGAAACAGTCGGGAAATTAAAGATGAGAAACTGATGCCCCTTTTGGATTCAAATGGTGTATTTATTTCACTTCTATTGCTTTAGTTCTCCGTTAAGGTGGAACACTATGCAGAGAACTTTTGGTATGGAGAGTATTCTCTTCTCTTTACCTCCTCCCCCTGCCTGCCCATCTACAATTTCAGGAAGAAGAATTCAATGTCATCC
Organism: Heterodontus francisci; assembly: GCF_036365525.1. Lineage (NCBI taxonomy): Eukaryota > Metazoa > Chordata > Chondrichthyes > Heterodontiformes > Heterodontidae > Heterodontus > Heterodontus francisci. Next base: position 14,483,584 of record NC_090387.1, read on the forward strand.
TCTCTTGTTGCTGCTCTAGCATGCCCAATTTCCAGACCCCACAAAGATGGCAGCTGCAGTCAAAGGGCCAGTGTAAATGGGGTGTTAAGTGACCAGACACCATTTTCAGGCTGCGATCATCCCATTTACACCAAGTGGTGGCACGTAAACTCGACTCCAATTTGTGGTGACTCCCCACTCTTTTCTATGCAATAGGTCCCTGAATTCACGATTGGGATGAGAAAATATCGTATTTAATTTTGGGAGCGCAGATTGTAGTGCTGCTATCTCTATATCCTCACTTTTTGTAACCCAATATTAGGATCAAGCACATGCAGTTCAAGTTATTTGTAGGTTATAGTTCCCTTTGCATTTAAGGGAAAGCTAGATATGCACATGAAGAAGAAAGGAATAGAAGGATTTGCTGATAGGATTAGATGAAGAGGGGTGGGAGGAAACTTGTGTGGAGCAGAAACACCAGCACCAATCAATTGGGCCAAATGGCCTGTTTCTGTGCAGTAACTTCTACGTAATTCTATGTAATCTCAGTATGAGAACAGTTTATTTATTACACCAGTGTAACCTGGTCCTCTCTCACACTGGTAGCTTATTAGAATTAGAACATTACAGCGCAGTACAGGCCCTTCGGCCCTCGATGTTGCGCCGACCTGTGAAACCATCTGACCTACACTATTCCATTTTCATCCATATGTCTATCCAATGACCACTTAAATGCCCTTAAAGTTGGCGAGTCTACTACTGCTGCAGGCAGGGCTTTCCACGCCCCTACTACTCTCTGAGTAAAGAAACTACCTCTAGCATCTGTCCTATATCTATCACCCCTCAACTTAAAGCTATGTCCCCTCGTGCTTGCCATCACCATCCGAGGAAAAAGACTCTCACTATCCATCCTATCTAACCCTCTGATTATCTTATATGTCTCTATTAAGTCACCTCTCCTCCTCCTTCTCTCCAACGAAAACAACCTCAAGTCCCTCAGCCTTTCCTCGTAAGACCTTCCCTCCATACCAGGCAACATCCTAGTAAATCTCCTCTGCACCCTTTCCAAAGCTTCCACATCCTTCCTATAATGCGGTGACCAGAACTGCACGCAATACTCCAGGTGCGGCCTCACCAGAGTTTTGTACAGCTGCAGCATGACCTTGTGGCTCCGAAACTCGATCCCCCTACTAATAAAAGCTAACACACCATATGCCTTCTTAACAGCCCTATTAACCTGGGTAGCAACTTTCAGGGATTTATGCACCTGGACACCAAGATCTCTCTGTTCATCTACACTACCAAGAATCTTCCATTAGCCCAGTACTCTGCATTCCTGTTACTCCTTCCAAAGTGAATCACCTCACACTTTTCCGCATTAAACTCCATTTGCCATCTCTCAGCCCAGCTCTGCAGCCTATCTATGTCCCTCTGTACCCTACAACATCCTTCGGCACTATCCACAACTCCACCGATCATCCGCAAATTTACTAACCCACCCTTCTACACCCTCTTCCAGGTCATTTATAAAAATGACAAACAGCAGTGGCCTCAAAACAGATCCTTGCGGTACACCACTAGTAACTAAACTCCAGGATGAACATTTGCCATCAACCACCACCTTTTTCTTTCAGCTTCTTTCAGTCTTCTTTCAGCTAGCCAATTTCTGATCCAAAGCTCTAAATCACCTTCAACCCCATACTTCCGTATTTTCTGCAATAGCCTACCGTGGGGAACCTTATCAAACGCCTTACTGAAATCCATATACACCACATCCACTGCTTTACCCTCATCCACCTGTTTGGTCACCTTCTCGAAAAACTCAATAAGGTTTGTGAGGCACGACCTACCCTTCACAAAACCGTGCTGACTATCGCTAATGAACTTATTCTTTTCAAGGTGATTATAAATCCTGTCTCTTATAACCTTTTCCAACATTTTACCCACAACCGAAGTAAGGCTCACAGGTCTATAATTACCAGGGCTGTCTCTACTCCCCTTCTTGAACAAGGGGACAACATTTGCTATCCTCCAGTCTTCCGGCACTATTCCTGTCGACAATGACGACATAAAGATCAAGGACAAAGGCTCTGCAATCTCCTCCCTGGCTTCCCAGAGAATCCTAGGATAAATCCCATCTGGCCCAGGGGACTTATCTATTTTCAACCTTTCCAAAATTGCTACCACCTCCTCCTTGTGAACCTCAATCCCATCTAGCCTCGTAGTCTGAATCTCAGTATTCTCCTCGACAACATTTTCTTTCTCTACTGTAAATACTGACGAAAAATATTCATTTAACGCTTTCCCTATCTCCTCTGATTCCACACACAACTTCCCACTACTATCCTTGATTGGCCCTAATCTAACTCTAGTCATTCTTTTATTCCTGATATACCTATAGAAAGCCTTAGGGTTTTCCTTGATCCTATCCGCCAATGACTTCTCGTGTCCTCTCCTTGCTCTTCTTAGCTCTCCCTTTAGATCCTTCCTGGCTAGCTTGTAACTCTCAAGCGCCCTAACTGAGCCTTCACGTCTCATCCTAACATAAGCCTTCGTCTTCCTTTTGACAAGCGCTTCAACTTCTTTAGTAAACCACGGCTCCCTCGCTCGACAACTTCCTCCCTGCCTGACAGGTACATACTTATCAAGGACACGCAGTAGCTGCTCCTTGAATAAGCTCCACATTTCGATTGTGCCCATCCCCTGCAGTTTCCTTCCCCATCCTACGCATCCTAAATCTTGCCTAATCGCATCATAATTTCCTTTCCCCCACCTATAATTCTTGCCCTGTGGTATATACCTGTCCCTGCCCATCGCTAAGGTAAACCTAACCGAATTGTGATCACTATCACCAAAGTGCTCACCTACATCTAAATCTAACACCTGGTCGGGTTCATTACCCAGTACCAAATCCAATGTGGCATCGCCCCTGGTTGGCCTGTCTACATACTGTGTCAGAAAACCCTCCTGCACACACTGGACAAAAACTGACCCTTCTAAAGTACTCGAACTATGGTATTTCCAGTCAATATTTGGAAAGTTAAAGTCCCCCATAACAACTACCCTGTTACTCTCGCCCCTGTCGAGAATCATCTTCGCTATCCTTTCCTCTACATCTCTGGAACTATTCGGAGGTCTATAGAAGACTCCCAACAGGGTGACCTCTCCTCTCCTGTTTCTAACCTCAGCCCATACTACCTCAGTAGACGAGTCCTCAAACGTCCTTTCTGCCACTGTAATACTCTCCTTGATTAACAATGCCACACCCCCTCCTCTTTTACCATCTTCTCTGTTCTTACTGAAACATCTAAATCCCGGAACCTGCAACATCCATTCCTGCCCCTGCTCTACCCATGTCTCCGAAATGGCCACTACATCGAGATCCCAGGTACCAACCCATGCTGCAAGCTCACCCACCTTATTCCGGATGCTCTTGGCGTTGAGGTAGACACACTTTAAACCAAGTTCTTGCTTGCCAGTGCCCTCTTGCGTCCTTGTAACCTTATCCCTGACCTCACTACTCTCAACATCCTGTACACTGGAACTACAATTTAGGTTCCCATTCCCCTGCTGAATTAGTTTAAACCCCCCCGAAGAGCACTAGCAAATCTCCCCCCCAGGATATTGGTACCTCTCTGGTTCAGGTGAAGACCATCCTGTTTGTAGAGGTCCCACCTACCCCAGAAAGAGCCCCAATTATCCAGGAAACCAAAACCCTCCCTCCTACACCATCCCTGCAGCCACGTGTTCAACTCCTCTCTCTCCCTATTCCTCGCTTCGCTATCACGTGGCACGGGCAACAACCCAGAGATAACAACTCTGTTTGTTCTCGCTCTAAGCTTCCACCCTCGCTCCCTGAATTTCTGCCTTAAATCCCCATCTCTCTTCCTACCTATGTCGTTGGTGCCTATGTGGACCACGACTTGGGGCTGCTCCCCCTCCCCCTTAAGGATCCCAAAAACACGATCCGAGACATCACGAACCCTGGCACCTGGGAGGCAACACACCAACCGTGAGTCTCTCTCGTTCCCACAGAACCTCCTATCTGTTCCCCTAACTATGGAGTCCCCAATGACTAATGTTCTGCTCCTCTTCCCCCTTCCCTTCTGAGCAACAGGGACAGACTCTGTGCCAGAGACCTGTACCCCATTGCTTACCCCTGGTAAGTCGTCCCCCGCAACAGTATCCAAAACGGTATACCTGTTGTTGAGGGAAATGGCCACAGTGGATCCCTGCACTGCCTGCTGGTTCCCTCTCCTTCCCCTGACGGTAACCCATCTACCTACTTCTTTTACCTGAGGTGTGACTACCTCCCCATAACTCCTCTCAATAACCCCCTCCGCCTCCCGAATGATCCGAAGTTCATCCAGCTCCTGCTCCAGTTCCCTAACGCGGTTCTCGAGGAGCTGGAGTTGGATGCACTTCCCGCATTATTGATTATAGCCAATCAATAATGAATTATGATCTATTTTTGTCAACTAAGATCAAGTTTGATATTGTCCTTTCACAGAAGACCATGACTGACAGATGTGAGATGACATTTATCCTTTAGTTCCATCAGTTTGAGCTGTAATTGCAGCCAAAATGCAGAGATGTAAAGATAGTTTTCCAACCCAGATTCCAGGTGTTGACCCATGTGCCATCCAGTCTCATAAATGTCACCTGTTAGCACGGCCTGCTGTCAGTCAGGGATACCAACAGCATCTGCTGACAAAACACCTTACAGATCAGACACCTCTCACTCATTACTGCTCCTTCACAACTCTAACAGGTAGCTCTTTCCTCTCAAAGCCACTTCTATTACAAATAGTAGAGATTGTAGCCATTCTCTTCTGCCATTATGTACACACACGAGGAGGAGAGAGAAAGAAAGAGAGCCTGCAGTGTCTGCAGTCGCAATACTAGGAGTGATGTTGAAAGGAGAGACGAGGAAAAATTGGAGGGAAGGTTAATGTGGAACTGAAAATAATGAAAGGGAGAAGGTAGGGATAATGATGGGAAAGGAAATAGATGTAATAGAGGGAAGGGAGAAATGGATGGTAATTTAAAAGGAGCAAAAGTTAGGAATAATGCTCAGAGGAGGAAGAGGGGAATAATGGGAAGTAGGTTTCTGAGATGGGGGCGGAAGGTGGATGAGTTACAGCATGAATGGTGGAGAAGGAAGAGAAGCATTGTGAATTGAAGGAGTGGATGGAAACTAGCATTTTAACTGGATTGGGGGCAGGGAAGAGTGCCAGGTTGATGTTACAGGGAAGAAGGAGAGGAGTACTAGGTTGAATTGAATGGGGCTGGGGGTGCTAGAGAGAAAAGAATGCTCGGTTGAATGGGCAGAGGAAAGGGAGGAGAAAGTGTAACTGGGAGAATTGGAGGTCAACGTCTGTGTGACAGTTGGATGGCATGTAACGTTCCTGTGATTTTTGCTGGTTGGGTGAGATGGGGGTGAGGTGGGGCAGGGATGGGTTGTTTAATGTGGATGAGTGACTTAACGGCATCATTTGGTAAAGTGATACTTTGGTTGATCTATTGAAAATCCAGAACGGGCTGTTGTTCTGCACTGGAAAGTTTCCTGGTCAGCCTTTCAGAGCAGTACATAGAATGTACAGTACAGAAACAGGCCATTCAGCCCATTCGGAGACCTTCCTCCCACTCTACTTCGTTTAACCTCATCAGCTGCCTTCCAAAATTACAGGGAATGAGGCTTAGCCAGCATCTGAGAATGCATTTATATAGCACTGTTCATGACCTCAGGATGTCCCAAAGGGTTTCACAGGCAAGTACGTTCTTGCAATGAAGGAAATGCAGCTGTCAATTTGCACACAGAATGTTCTGGATAATGACCAGATCATCTATTTTTGGGGATATTGTTTGAGGGATAAATCATGGGGAGAACACCTCTGTTCTTCTTTGAAATAGCCCCATGCAATCATATGTGCACCTGACAAAGCAGCCTAGGATTGCAACTCTCCTTGGATCTATTCCTGGAGGCTTTATCACATAACCTTCCACTTCCAACTGCTCCACCCAGTCAAACTCTCCCTTTTCTCCATCTTCAACACTTTAACTAATTAAAGAAGTGTTCAAAAAAAATGTAAAAACACAATTTTATTAATGCCCCTATGATCAATCTCCTGGATTGCTTACAGCAGTGTCCGGGAAATTAATCTTTGATTCCTGGAAAGTCCAGGATAATTCTGGAAGGTTTGTAACCCTAGGGAAATGCATTAGCCAATTTGCACACCGCAAGGTCCCACGAACAGTGCTGAGATAATGACTGGATAATCTGTTTCGGGGACGTTAGTTGAGAGATAAATATTTGGCTAGGACACTGGGAGAGAACTCCCCTACTCTTCTTCGACTGTTCACCAACTTGGTGTTATATTTGACCCCGCGATGAACTTCCGAACACATATCCAAGCCATCACAGAAACCACCTATTTCCAACTCCCTAATATCCAATGACTCCCCTGCCCCCCATCCCCCCCCAACCTTTAGCTCATCTGCTGCCGAAACCCTCATCCATGCCTTTGTTACCTCCAGACTTGACTATTTTAACACACTCCTGGGATGACCTTCTATATTCTCCCCTCTGTAAACTTGACATCACATCACCTAAAATTCTGCTGCCCGTGTCCAAACTTGCACCAAGTGCCACTCACCCATCACCCCTGTGCTCACTGCCTACATTGGCTCCCAGATAAGTCACGCTTTGATTTAAAAATTCTCATTCTTGTCTTCAAATCACTCCATCATCTCGCCTCTCCCTATCTCTGTAATCTCCTCCAGCCCCACAATCTACAGTGATATCAGAGCTCCTCTAATTCCAGCCTCTTGAGCATCCCTGGTTATAATTACAGTAATTGATGGCCATGCATTCAGCTGCCTGGGCTCTCGACTCTGGAATTCCTTCCCTAAACCTCTCTGCCTCTCTTCCCTCCTTAAAACCTACCTCTTTGACCAAGCTTTTGGCCATCTGCCCTAGCTCGGTGTCATATTTTGTTCTTTAATGCTCCTGTGAAGCGCCTTGGGATATTTTATGACATCAAAGGTGTTATGGAAGTACAAAATGCTGCTGTTGTTGTTGTTGAAATAGTGCTGTGGGATCTTTTACGTCCACCTGAAAGGGCAGAATGGGACTTAGTTTAACATCTCATCTGAAAGATGGCACCCCTGACCACTACAGCACTCCCTCAGTACTGCACTGGAGTGTCAGCGTAGATTTCGTGCTCAAGTCTCTGGAGTGGGACTATGAACCCATAACTGGTCCGACTCAGGGAAGAGAGTGTTACCAACATGGCTGACGGAGAGAAATAGGTTAGCATTTCAGCTGGGACCCTTAATTAGATCCTAAATCATTTACCTATTTTTTCAATCTCAGATGCTGGCAGACCTGCTAAGCATTTCAACATCTTCATTTTTTTATTTCTGATTGCTAACGTTTGTGGTATTCCTTGCCACCCTAGCTCTCTTCAGTTGTAATATCTTTTAAGATAAATAAAAATAAGTTTCAGTTATAAGACTGCTGGAAAAGGATAAGAAGGTTAGTTAAAAATAAGTTGAAAGTTTTGCTTTTATATATAAATATGAATATGAATTCAGCTCAGAGACAGCAGAGGGAGCTCCACGTGTACCAGAATGTGCAGGTTCAGCTTTCACTGACTCTCTTTTTGTGCTTCTGTGCTGTCGTCTCTCAGAACACACATGTGTTTAAAGAAATGCTAACATGTGATGTTATAGAACACTGCCCCAGTGTATTGGAGCCCTGCTGCGTATTTTGTAAAACAAGTACCTTCAATAATTAACACTTTGAATGCAGTCTGTCCCAGACATAACAACTGCACCATCTCATAAATCAAGAGAAAAACTCTCAAAAAGCAAAAGATTTGGTACATAAATCACGAGTTGTTATTTTTCTCAAAAATAAACCTATATAGGTTGACAGTTGCTTTATAAACTTCATTAGTGGCTTATTTAATCTCTAACAGGTCAGAGCTCTTTTCAAAAACTATATTACTGCCTCTGAAAATCCTTTACAAAAATACTTTTTAAAATTCCTCCTGTTTTCCCTGCACATGTTAAAGAAGGATCCACCTTCCCACCGCATTAGAATAATGTGGCACCAAAGAAGGCCATTCAGCCTATCGTATCTATGCCTGCTCTTTGCTAGACATATCCAGTTCGATACACTCAAGTGCTCTTTACCCATAAGCTTGTAATTGTTTCCTATTAAGTAATTATCCAATTCCTTTTGAAGGTTATATCGAATCTGCTTCCACTGTCTTTTCAGGTAGCGCATTCCAAATCAGAATCATAATTCATAATGGGGAAATGAATAAGATATGCTGATAAGGGTTAGATGAAATAAAGTGCAAGAAGGCTCGTGTGGTTTAAGCAGAATTACAACCCAGAGCAGTGGAAAGCAATTAATACTTTCCAATTGTGCCTTCCTAATATCATTTGAGGGATTATTTTCTATGACATATACTTTCTATATTTAACTCATTCTTTGAACAGTACATGGAGTACAACAGTACTTTAATCTGTAACAATGAGGCAAGCCAAACTACATGTTTCTGTACTGTAATATTCTGAATCTACAAGCAAAAATCTCTCTGGCAGTTACAAAAACCTTTTGTTCTTAATTATTATCTTCAGTTCGCAAACATAAAAATCAAGATATTAACAGTAAAATCCCACAATAAAATATATTAAAACTGTACTACAGAAAAATAACTTGCAACACAAAACTGGACCCAGTCAGATTGACCAAAGTGAATTTTCTTGGTCCTCTATCTTACTGCATTTCTAAATATCAGTAAGCGGCTGAAAAGTCGCTAGTGAGCCCGCCTTCACCAGGCTGGGGAGCCAGATCGAATTTTACTCTTCCCAGGCCTTAAACGGTCTTGGGTGGGACTTCCACCTCCTTGAGGCAGGAATTCCCGCCTAATGGAGCTGCCGGCCAATCAGTGGGCCGGCAGCTCTTAGTCCCAGCAGCGCCACCCGGAGCGGTGGCCACAGCTAGGAATGCACCCAGTGATCGAAAGGAGATGAAGGATGGTCCTAGAAAAAAGGTCAGTTTTTAGGGCCTAACCGGGGACAATAGGTGAGGCATGGGGGGGGGGAGGGGTGTCAGTTAGGGAGGAGGGGGCGGGGGAATGTTGAGTGGTGCAGTTGGGACTTGGGGGTGGCCCTCCATGGGGCACAGGATTCCCGAACAGGAGGGTCCTCCCCAGCCCGCAAGAATGCCACCTGCTTTCATCAGGCATCCTTTTTGAGGCCTCAGCCGCCCAATGGCCAAGGCTGAGATACCCGCGGTGGCGGGAGGAGGCCCTTAAGTGCCAGATAATAGGGCCTTGATTGGCCTGGGGTAGGTAGGCCGTTTCTCACCACCCCATGTAAATTGGCAACAGGGGAGGGAGAGGGTTGGGAATGCCCCCTCCCTCCCAACCTCCCACTCAATTTTACACCTCCCCCCCACCACCACCCCCCCCCCTCCCAATCACCAGACCGATTGTTTGGGGGACGTAAAATTCCAGCCAATGTTTTTTTAAGAAATAACTTTCTTTGCTCTTCATAATAGATTATGGCAGCCTTCTGCTTTCTTCCCAGCACACTCTGGGATGTCCTAAGGTAATGTACTTTGGCAGTAACAGGAAGCAGGACGCAAGGCAGTCAAAGAAATTAGTGCTTCTTTGAAAAAGTTGGAAATACCCCGTTTGGAGTTGAAATCCAGATTAAAATCAAATGTAAACATTGGTTTTAGTAGAGAATGATGAATTATTAAAACATCAATGAAAAATCAGATGAAAATCTGTATTTGTGCAGAAAACGCAGGTTACATGCTCAATATCCAACAACTATACATGTCAAAAACACATAAAATGACAATGTACAACAGAAGGGCATGAAGGCCAGCAGCAGCATTGTAAGCAGTGTAGATGGAAGCATAAAATTACAAAGATATATTGATAGATTAAATGCATGGGCAAAATTGTCACAAATGGATTTCAATGTAAGGAACTGTGATGCCATTGACATTGGACCAAAAAAAGATAGAACATCGAACATAGAACAGTACAGCACAGTACAGGCCCTTCGGCCCACGATGTTGTGTCGAACCTTTAACCTACTCTAAGATCAAATTAACTACCTACCCTTCATTCTACTATCATCCATGTACCTATCCAAGAGTCGCTTAAATGCCCCTAATGTATCTGCTTCCACTACCACCGCTGGCAGCGCATTCCACGCACCCACCACTCTCTGTGTAAAGAACCTACCTCTGACATCTCCCCGAAACCTTCCTCCAATCACCTTAAAATTATGCCCCCTGGTGATAGCTCTTTCCACCCTGGGAAAAAGTCTCTGACTATCCACTCTATCTATGCCTCTCATCATCTTGTACCCCTCTATCAAGTCACCTCTCATCCTTCTTCGCTCCAATGAGAAAAGCCCTAGCTCCCTCAATCTTTCTTCGTAGGACATGCCCTCCAGTCCAGGCAGCATCCTTGTAAATCTCGTCTGCACCCTCTCTAAAGCTTCTACATCCTTCCTATAATGAGGCGACCAGAACTGAACACAATATTCCAAGTGTGGTCGAACCAGGGCCTTATAGAGCTGCAGCATAACCTCGCGGCTCTTAAACTCAATCCCCCTGTTAATGAAAGCCAACACACCATACGCCTTCTTAACAACCCTATCAACTTGGGTGGCAACTTTGAGCGATCTATGGACATGGACCCCAAGATCCCTCTGTTCCTCCACACTACCAAGAATCCTGTCTTTGAGCCTGTATTCCGCATTCAAATTCGACCTTCCAAAATGAATCACTTCACACTTTTCCAGGTTGAACTCCATCTGCCACTTCTCAGCCCAGCTCTGCATCCTGTCAATGTCCCGTTGCAACCTACAACAGCCTTCCACACTATCCACAACTCCAGCAACCTTCGTGTCATCGGCAAACTTGCTAACTCAGCCTTCCATTTCCTCATCCAAGTCATTTATAAAAATCACAAAGAGCAGAACAAGATACTTTCAAAGGAAAAGAAAGACTTGCATTTGTCCAGTGCTTTTCATGACTACAGGATGTCCCAAAGTGCCTTACAGCCAATGAATTACTTTTGAAGTGTACTCACTGTTGTAATATAGGAAATGTGGCAGCCAATTTGTGCACAGCAAGCTCCCACAAAGACAAATGAGATAATGACCAGCTAATCTGTTTTTGTGATGTTGATTGAGATATAATTATTGGCTAGGACACCAGGGATAATTCCCCTGCTCTTCCTTAAAACAGTGGTATGGGATCTTTTGCTCCCGGGCCTTGGTTTAATGTCTCATCCAAAAGACAGAACCTCTGCCAGTGCAGCAATTCCCCAGTACTGCACTGGAGTGCCAGCTTTAACTTTTGTGCTCAAGCTCTGGAGTGTGACTTGAATCTGCAACTGAGGTGAGAGTGCTACCCACTGAGCCACAGCTGACACAATGGAGAAGGGAGTAAGGCCTATCCATTTGTATGGCTGCTGAGACCCCCTTAAATTCGAATTTAGTTTGCGACTGCCCAGACTCATCTCTTAAGGTCCTTGAAAGCCATCAACAGAAGAAATAAGAACACACAAACTTCGGAGAATTACTGGAATGACAGACAGTACGGGCAGAAGTTTGCCCTTTGGGTTGGGACACCAACATCGTGACCGACTGGGGGTCACAAACTCGCACAGGGTGGTAAAAGTCACCCGGCAGTGATTTCCCCTGAATTGGCAAATTAGTGGCCAGAGGGTGTGCTTGCCATCATTAATTGGGCAGGCTTTGGAACCTGGAGGGTCAATAGGAGGCCCTCCAGTTCAGATGGAGATGAAGCCTGCAGTTCAAGTAAGAGAGAGAGAGAGAGAGAGAAGGTTCCTTCATTTTGAGGCGCTCTCTCTCCAACTTTTCCAAACCTTTAAATTTAAAAATGGCATCAGCAGCCAGGCCACCATTGTTGGGGGGAGGGGGAGGATGCGGGGGCGGGGGGATCCCTGTGGCTGCGGCAGTGGCTAGGCGAGTGGGGAGGACCTCAAAACCTGCCTGGAGTGCTGGTCCCCTAGTCTGCTGCCAGGAGGCTGCCTCCAGGTAACTGACCTAGTGCCCGACGCCTCTGGGAAATTCTAATTGGCGCATAACAATAGGTCTTCAATTAGTTCAATTGGCTACCTGTATGGGTGGGTAGCCCTGCCAACCCCTCACCTCGCCTCTGGGAAAATGGCCCAGGGGGCGGGATGGTGCCGATGAACCCGGGTGCCGGTCGACAGTAGGAATTTGGGCAACTGCCTCCATGTTCGCCCCCATATGGGGCTAAAAATCCTGCCCTATTCAGTCACAAAATTTTGAAGATCTCCTAAGTGCCTCATAACCCTTAATCCCTTTCTCCACCAAATATCTCTCAGCACTCTCCAGTATGCCAGTATTAATCAGTCCCATTGTTTCTCTGGCTATGTGTGTGTAAAGTGGTTAAATTTAAACTTTCTGAAATTATTCTCTATTATGAGCTTGAATATAAGCCTCCTGATTGCACAACTGGGTTGAACTCATCAATTTGTGTTAGGATTATTATCACAGGTCCCATAGGAAGAGACTTATGGGGCTAAATGGCCCACTCCTGTTTCTATGTGAGAGCCTCAAACACTAGTCCAATATGCCACTTAGTTCCCCCGGGTCTTGACTATTTACAACTCTCTCTACATTTCCTAGTGCAATATTGGATCCTTTTTTTTTCATAGTTAATGCTACTTCCAGTATAGCTGTGTTTCAAAAAGATAAAATGAGATAAAGGGGCAGATTTTAACCACAGGGCAGGAAGCCTGGGAGGTGGGGGGGGAACCGACACTCTTCCCACTCGAAGTCTGCATGGGTGTGGCCTTACCAAAAATCAATAACCGGCATGGGCGTATTGGGCCGAATGGCCTGTTTCCGTGCTGCAGATACTTTGTAATTGCCAGTCAGCTTCACGCTTGAAATGGGGCCAGGCCAATATCAGGGGTTCAGAGTTCACCTACTGGCACCAAGGTGAGTCGCGGGGGAGGGGGTGCAAGGGGTGGAATTCGGCAGTGGGGTGTGGAGGAGCATTCCAGGAGGGTCCCACTAAGGAAATCTTTTGAAGTAGAGGACTTCATCGTCATCCCCTCACTAAGTTTTACTGAGCAGGGTAGACACTCGCTTCTGCACGGAGTGCTGTTGGAGGGCACAGAGTGTGAAGAAGGGAGATCGGTAAGGAGGGGAACTATAAATAATTAAGAAAAAGTAAATTTGACTGCACTCAATCGGCGCACCATGAATCAGCGAGACCAATGGGGCTCGCTGTCGCCTGCAATCAGTCAGAGCCCACATTCAGAAAGAAAAAAAGAGGTGTGACATCACAGGGAAGCAGGTAGGTGATTGGCTGGTGAGTATTGCAGTTTAGAGACTGCGTCTCAACGACTAGCAGACTAAAAACAAGAGAAAAAATTAAGTATTAATAATATTGGAACAAGTGAGTAACTGACGAGTATCTTTTGTTGAGTAAGGTTTATTTTAACTAGGGAACTGTATTGATTAGTAATAGGATTTATCAGTACCAGTAAGATTTATTAATAGTTCTAAGGTGTTTTAGTATTGGTAATTTTTTTTTTTTTAGCAGTAGCAAAGAACTAATAAATAAAGGTATGGCAGGCTTGCTTCAACCTCAAGAGTGCACCTCCTATGCTATGTGGGAGTTCCAGGATGCTTCCTGTATCCTGGATAACCATTTGTGCAGAAAGTGTCATCAATCAGCTTGAGCTCCGGGATTTGGAAGTTGAGAGGCATCTGGTGACACTGCAGTGTATTTATGAGGATGAGAACTACATGGATAGTATGTTTATAGTTGTGTTCACCCCACAGTTTAAGATTATGCAGCGAGAGAGGGAATGGGTGACCACCAGGCAGTCAAAATGAAACATGCAGGCAGTGCAGGAGACCCCTGACTGCATCTCAGTCTCCAACAGGTATTCAGTTCTGAATGCTGATGAGTGACGGTTCATCTGGGGAGTGCAGCCAGAACCAAGTCCATGCACCACGGGTGGCTCAGCTGCACAGGGAATACTGGAAGAGCCATAGTGATAGATAATTCAATAGTCAGGGGAACACACAGGTGTTTCTGTGGCTGCAGACATGAATCCAGGATGGTGTGTTGCCTCCCTGGTTCCAGGGTCAAGGATGTCACTGAGTGGCTGCAGAGCATCCTGAAGGGGGAGGGTGAATAACCAACATTGGTACCAACGACATAGGGAGAAAGAGGGATGTGATCCTGCAGCCAGATTTTAGGGAGCTAGGTAAGATATTAGCAAACAGGATGTCAAAAGTAGTAATCTCTGGATTACTCCCAGTGCCAAGCGCAAGTGAGTATAGGAATAGGAGGATAAGACAGATGCATATGTGGCTGGAAAGATGGTGCAGGAGGGAGGGCTTTAGATTCTTGGGACATTGGGAGGGGCTCTGGGGGAGATGGGCTGGGTTGCACCTGAACTGAGCTGGGACTGAGTTCCTTGCAGAACATTTTGCTAGTGCTCTTGAGGAGGGTTTAAATTGGTTTGGCAAGGGGATGGGGACCTGAGGTTAGATTCAGTTGGGACAAAATCAGAAATGAAAATGGCAGGCAGGAAATTAATGGATGAGTCTGGAAGACAGACGAAACAAAGATTAGAAAATAAAAAAAAGAGTTTGGCAGTGCTCAAGGGTATCTATTTCAATGCAAGGAGTATAGCAAATAAAGCAGATGAGCTGAGGGCACAGATAGACACGTGGCAGTATTATATCATAGCTATTACAGAAACATGGCTTAAGGAGGGACAGGAATGGTAGCTTAACGTTCCTGGTTACAGGGTTTTCAGACGCGATAGAGAGGGGGAAAAGAAAGAAGGGGGAGTGGCAATTTTGGTCAAAGAAACTATAACAGCTGTGAGAAGGGATGATATGTTGGAAGGTTCATCAAATGAGGCCATATGGATTGAGCTGAGGAACAAAAAAAAGGGCAGTCACACGCTGGGAGTGTACTATTGACCCCCAAATAGTCAGAGGGAGATAGAAGAGCAGATATGCAGGAAAATCTCTGAGAAGTGCAAGAACAATAGGGCAGTACTGGTAGGGGATTTTAACTACCCCAATATTAACAGGGATAGTTTCAGTAGGAAAGGAATTGAGAGAGCAGAATTCTTGAGGAGCATTCAGCATGTAGCAAGTCCAAGAGAGGGTTCAGTTTTAGACTTAGTTTTTGGAGATGAAGATGAAGGAGTGGCTGTGGGAGAGCATTTTGGTGATAGTGATCATAATTCAGTCCGTTTTAACATAATTATGGAAAAGGATAAGGATAGAACAGGAGTTAGTCTTCTCAATTGGGGAGAGGCTAATTTTACTAAGCTGAGGAGTGATTGAGCAAAAGTGGACTGGAAACAGCTGCTTGAAGGTAAATCAGTATCAGAGCAGTGGGAGGCATTCAAAGGGGAGATTCAAGGGGTTCAGAGTGAACATGTTCCCACAAAGTAAAAGGGTGGGACGGCCAAATCTGGAGCCCCATGGATGTCAAAGAGCTTACAGGGTAAGATAAGGCGGAAGAGGAAAGCCTATATCCGACACCGAGAACTCAATACTACAGAATGCCGAGAGGAGTTTTGAAAGTGAGGGGTAAAATCAAAAAGGAAATTAGGAAAGCAAAGAGAGTGCATGAAAGAATATTGGCAAACAAAATCAAGGTGAACCCAAAGATGTTTTATCAATACATTAGGAGTAAGAGGATAACTAAGGAGAGAGTAGGGCCCATAAAAGACCAAAAGGTAACCTATGTGTAGGGGCGGAAGATTTTGTTATTGTTCTTAATGAATACTTTGCATCTGTCTTCACAAAAGAGGTGGGCGATGCAGATATTGTAGTTAAGGAAGAGGGGTGTGAAGTATTGGATGCGATCAACATAGGGAGAGAAGATGCATCCTTGAAAGTTGATAAATCACCAAGGCCGGATGAAATGTACCCTAGGCTGTTAAAAGAAGCAAGACAGGAAATAGCGGAAGGTCAGATCTTCATTTTCCAGTCCTTACTGGATACAGGTGCGGTGCCGTAGGATTGGAGAACCGCTCACGTTGTACCTCTTTTTAAAAAGGGAGTGAGGGAGAGACCAAATAATTACAGACCAGTCAGTCTAACCTCAGTAGTGGGCAAATTATTGGAGCCTATTCTGGGAGACAGGATAAACTGTCACTTAGAAAAGCACAGATTAAGCAAGGATAGTCAGCATGGATTTGTTGAGGGAAGATCTTGTCTGACCAACTTGATCGAATTTTTTGAAGAAGTAACAAGGAAGATAGATGAGGGTAGTGCAGCTCATGTGGTCTACATGGATTTTAGCAAGGCTTTTGACAAGGTCCCACATGGCAGACTAGTTAAAAAAATAAAACCCCATGGGATCCAGGGAAATGCAGCAAGGTGAATACAAAATTGGCTCAGTGGCAGGAAACAAAGGGTAATTGTTGATGGGTATTTTTGCGACTGGAGGGCTGTTTCCAGTGGCGTTCCACAGGGCTCAGTACTGGGTCCCCTGCTTTTTGTGGTATATATTAATGATTTAGATGGAAATGTGAGTGGCACGATCAAGAAGTTTGCAGATAACACAAAGATAGGTGGTGTGTTAGATAGCGAGGAGGATAGCGGTAGGCTGCAGGAAGATATTGATGGTCTGGTCAGATGGGCAGAAAAGTGGCAAATGGAATTCAACCTGAAGAAGTGTGAGGTGATTCAAGGGTATACATGATTAATGGGAAAATACTGAGAGATATAGAGGAATTGAGGGCCTTGGAGTAAATGTCCACAGATCCCTGAAGATAGCAGGACAGGTCGATAAGATGGTTAAGAAGGCATATGGAATCCTATCCTTTATTAGCTGAGACATAGAATATGAGCAAGGAGGTTATGCTGGAACGGTATAAATCATTGGTTATGCCACAACTTGAGTACTGTGTGCAGCTCTGGTCACCTCATTACAGAAAGGATGTAATTGCACTAGAGAGGGAACAGAGGAGATTTACGAGGATGTTGCCAGGACTGGAAAAATGCAGCTATATGGAAAGATCGGATAGGCTGGGGCTGTTCTCCTTGGAGCAGAGAAGGCTGAGGGGAGGACTGTCTGAAATGTACAACATTTTGAGGGGCCTGGATAGAGTGGAGGTGAAGGGCCTATTTACCTTAGCAGAGAGGTCAGTGACAAGGGGGCATAGATTTAAAGTGATTGCTACAAAGATTAGAGGGGAGATGAGAAAAGGTTTTTTTCACCCAGAGTGTGGTGGGGGTCTGGAATACACTGCCTGAAATGATAGTTGAGGCAGAAACCCTCAACTCATTCAAAAGGAGTCTGGATATGCACCTCAAGTGCCATAATCTGCAGAGCTATGGACCAAATGCTGGAAGGTGGGATTAGATTGGGTGGAACGTTTATTTGGTTGGCACAGACACGAAGGGCCAAGTGGCCTCTTTCTGTGTTGTAAACTTTCTATGATTCTATGAAATATCATTGGAGTCCTATTGACATCATAGGACCTTGATCAGCGTATATTAATGAGGGTTCCGAAGAAGGGTCACTGACCCGAAACGTTAACTCTGCTTCTCTTTCCACAGATGCTGCCAGACCTGCTGAGTGAATCCAGCATTTCTTGTTTTTGTTTTATATTAATGAGGGTCCTGCCTGAATCAGGCAGATGTCTTAGCTGCCTAAACAGAAAGCCCAGGTAAGTTGGTATTGAGTGGGAATTTGCACAGCTATTTTAACTGCATGCCTGCACTCTTCCCACCCAGTAAGTTGGGCTATAATTCCATTTTAAGGGGCCCCTTTAAGAGACCCTTAAGAATGTTAAACGAATCATTAGGAACCAAATTTATAAATATTTAAAAAATCAAAGGGGTGTCATTAAACTCTCAAACATTCCGCTCTAAGTTGACAATTCTCTTGGAATCCCTCTCTTATATTTCTGCTGTTATTAGATGTATTCAAACTTCTAGCTTGACCACAATGTCAGAGGCAAACAGCTCAAGTTGCCAACCCTTCTGGTTTGCCCTGGAGTCTCAAGGAACACTGGACACTGCTTACAGCAGATCTGGAGAAAACTCTTAAGGACGTTAAAATAAATGTGTTTTTTTAATTTGCCTTGAACTCTTTAATTTTTTGATTATAAAAATATTGGAGAAGGGGTGGGTTTTGATATTCTGTTTGACTGACAGTCAAAAATGATCCAATCAGGTAAAAGAGAATCTGCTCGCTTTATAATTGGTATGGGAAGGCAGGGCATTGTTATGTTTAACAACAACAACCAGAAATGCTGGATTCACTCAGCAGGTCTGGCAGCATCTGTGGAAAGAGAAGCAGAGTTAACGTTTCGGGTCAGTGACCCTTCTTCAGAATGTTATGTTTATGCTGGGTTGCTACATAAGTATAGAAATCTGCTTTATCTCAGAGGAATGCAGATATCACACTTGTATTAAATCAGCAAATGGTTTATTTGCAGCATATAAAATATAATAGTTCTAACAAGATTTCAGTGCAACGTCTCCTCAGAGCTATGTGATTTCTTTTGCTGTAGAACCTTCTGGCTTCAGTTTTAACTCTTAAACTCCACCCATAGGCTTAAGCAATCTATCATAGTGAACACTGATAAGTAGACAGACTAATACAATCAAAACCAGATCAATCAAACACTACAGGCATCATGATGATGGATTTGTCAGGTAACCAATTGTGGGAACCTGGGGACGGGATGGTTGGAGGCAGGAGGGTCATGCAATGACACCTCCAGGAATATGTCCAACTAGAGTTGGCAACCCTAAAAACAACAGCAATATATGCTTTAGAATTGCTTCTGTTTCAAACGTTTCTTCATGACTAAAATATCAAAGCTTCAACAAGTATTTGAAAATCTTAAAGAACTCTCATGAAAGTACATGAAAACACTATTACAGGGAGTTACTGAATGTAGCATGGTAATATAAATGAGTTAAACATGACAGACGATGCTGGAAGACTCCAGCAGCATCTGTGGAGAGAGAAACAGAGTTAATATTTCAGGTTAATGCCCGTTCATCTGAACTGGAAGATGTTAATGATGAACAGCTTTTAAGCAAGTGCGGAGCCAGGGATAAAGAGGGCAGGAAACGAACAAGTCTATGATCGGGTGGCAGACAGGAGTGATTAATGGCAGTAGTGATGATGATGATGCAAGACAAAAGGAATTGATAATAAGGAATTATTGAAACAGCACAAAAGCAAAATACTGCGAAATAGAAAGAAAAGATGGATCAAGACGAGAGTGAATGGTTACGCAGAATAGCAGAAGAGGAGGGAAGCCTAGAAAATCTGGCAAAGAGAAGCCACGCATGGCCTCGGAATGTGAAAGGAAAGCTGTCTCTCTCTCTCCACAGATGATGCCTGTCCTGCTGAGTGTTTCCAACATTTTCCACTTTTATATCAGGTTCCCAGCATCTGCAATATTTTCCTTCCTTCCTCCCTTTCTGTCCTTTCTTTCTCCCTTCCTGGCACCTGATGTCTATGATCAGGAGTGACAAAAATATTTTTAGATTATCTATCAGGAAAATGCATTTCTGTAGTACTTAGATTTTGCAGATGCATTTTATTCTGATGTAAATCTCTACAGGCATGATGCCGCCAACAAAATGTAGCTTTAACTCGAACCTGTTCACAACCAATGCAAGATTGGGCTTGTCCAGGCCTAGTACAGTTCACTCGTTCATCCACATTCCTGGAGGGCAAAGTCAAAGGACAGAATAAAACAGTAGAAGGAAAGTAACACAGGAGAAAATAAAATTCTATAGAATACATTTTAGGTCATGTTGATACGAAAATCAGCATAGAAACTACGCTATTAAAACCAAAAAGTACTGGAAATACTCAGCAGGTCTGGCAGCATCTGTGGAGAGAGAAGCAGAGTTAATGTTTCAGGTCAGTGACCTTTCATCGGAACTGATGAAAGGTCACTGACCTGAAAGTTAACTTCTCTTCTCTCTCCACAGATGCTGCCAGACCTGCTGAGTATTTCTAGCACCTTTTGGTTTTATTTCAGATTTCCAGCATTTGCAGTATTGTGCTTCTATTATAGAATCTGTGCTGTTCAGTTCTAATCCATCCTGGATTTGTAAGGTAAACGGAGAACTGAAAGTAGCACAGAATAACATGCACAGAGGTTTCCTTACATAATTACAGCAGATTTCTAAGAAGAGTAATTTAATATTGATTGCAGATAATTTCTCTGCACAGTATAAATTAGATTGTAATGGCAGTGTGCTAGTCAAGGAACAGAGAGAAAAGAGTGAGTTTTTATGAAATACAGTACTTGTAGTTAGTTTTATTATCGTCTGGACTGCAGAGTGTAGGAGTCTGTTGACAGTGAGACAGTCCGAGCAAACTCGTCTGAAGGAGATGCCTCCATTTCGAGCCTCTCCAGCTCAGAGTCATTGAACTGGTGTGCGAGTTGGAGAGAGACTCTGACACATAAGGGAGAGGGAGGAATTTCTGGACAGTTTTATACAGAATACAGCCACACCCTTTCTTTCCTAACCTGTGTTTTCCTCTGCGGTGTGGCTGTTAGTGAACCGGGAAGCAGGGATTTAGGAGAGGTTGAGAAGGAGGTCTCTTGGGTACTGGTCCTGTCCAAACAGCCATGATGTACTCGCTATCTGTGAAGGCAAAAAGAAAGACTGCAGGCAGGACAGCCACAATTCATTCAAAGGTACCATGGCTCAGAAGGCTGTCCAAGGGGAGAAGAACAGAATAGAAATGTGGTAGCCATAGGAGACTCTACAATTAGGGGGATAAACAGCATCCTCTGCAGCCAAGAACGAGAATTCCGAAGGGTGTGTTGCCTACCTGGTGCCAGTGTAAGAGATATCTCACGGCAGCTGGAGAAGATCTTGGAAAGGGAGGAGGGGAAATACAGTTCTCGTGGTTCATGTTGAAACAACCTACATAGATAGGAACAGGGAGGAGGTCCTGTTGAAAGAGTATTGGGAGTTAGGCTCTAAATTAAAAAACAAGGCCTCAAAGTAATAATCTCTGGATTATTCCCTGAGCCATGAGGAAATTGGCATAGGAGTAGACAGATCAGGAGAATTAATACATGGCAAAAGGGTTGGTGTGGGAAAGAGGGGTTCCTTTCATGGGACTCTGGTACCAGTTCTGGGACAGGAAGGAGATGGGATGGGCTCCACCTGAACTGGAATGGGGCCAGTGTCCTAGCAGAAAGTTTAAATAGGGAGGTAGCAAAAGCGTTAAAAAAAAGTGATCTACAAAAAACGTAAGCAGCCTAAATGTAAATAAAACAGGGAATTTGACCATTGGAAAAATAAAGTAGGGGAGGACATTGATGACAAGGGAATAAATAGAATTAACGAACAGGAGTCTAAAATATGTTTAAATAAAAAGTGAGAGGAAATCCTATTAAAAATGAGTTAAAATATCTGTAGAACAATGCACACAGTGTTGGCAATAAAATAGGGGAGCTGGAGGTAATCATGCATAGTAGGGATTACTGAAAAGATAGAGAGGGAAAAAGGGGAGGTGGAGTAGCTGCACTTATTAAAGATAACATAATGACAATAGGAAAAAGGGACACAGCTATCAGCAAGACAAAAATAGAATCCATATAGATAGAGATGAAAAATAATAAAGGATCATTCACACTAATAGGTGTAATCTACAGACCATGTAATTGTGAAAGAGAAGTGAAGGAAGAAATATGCAAATTAGGGAATTGAGTAAAAAAAAACATAGAATAATAATCATGGGGGATTTCAGCTCCCCTGATATTAATTGGACATAATAGATAGGTAAAGGGGATAAGGCAATTGAGTTCCTACAATATGTCCAGGGCTCCGTTCTACCCAATATGTAAAAAAGCCCAAGAGAAGAGTCGCTATTTGATTTAGTAATGGGGAATGAACCAGAGCAAAAAGAGAAGTAAAAGTAGGAGAACATCTAGGCAATAGTGACCAAAATAAGATGAGGCAATAAGATGAAAATAGAGAAGGACATAAGTATGACAAAAGCCAGGTTAACAGATTGGAGAAAAGCAGATTTTGTGGGACTGAGAATAGGACTTTGGAAAATAAAATGGGCAACAATATTGACAAACAACGATGTAGAACAACAACTGGAAACATTTAAAATGGTGTTCAACAGAGTGCAGGAAAAATATATTCCATTAAAAGCAAAGAACAAACTAAACACTCGTGAAACTTCATGGATGAATAAAGACATAAGGGAACAATTGAGGGTCAAGTGGAGACCAACATTAAGTACATAGACAGCAGAAGAGTGTGTGATAAGAGAGAATATGAAGAGATTAGGAGAGAAGTCAAAGAGACGAAGAGGAACTATGACATTAAATTATCAAGGAACGTGAAACAAAATAGTAAAATATTTTACAGGCACATGAATAAAAAAGGAAGGCTGGGAGGAGAATAGGACCATTAAAGGATAGACAGGATAATACCACAGGTAACAATAGAGAGACGGCAGAAATATTAAATAATTATTTTTGCTTCGGTATTTATCAGGGAGACAGAATAGATAGGCATGAAGTGGCCATTGCTCCTGGTGGTACTGCTGTCGTCGGGACCCCGTTGCTGATATAAAATTCAGCCCATTGTTTCAATCTCACTTCTGCTGTACTTTTTAACAGTTACAATTTAAACACTGAATTCTGTGACTTTCTTTTCTCTGCTCATGATGAGGGCTTGCTTGGTATATGAATACCATGTTCTCTTTCTTTATATGAGTACATGATTTTGCACTTTCATGAGAGACTGATGAAAGGTCATCGACCTGAAACGTTAACTTGATTTCTCTCTCCAAAGATGCTGCAGGACCGGCTGACTATTTCCAGCATTTTCTGTTTTTATTAATGACCTGGAGACTTGAGTTCAAATCCCATTATGGAAACTGGGCGATTTAGAGTAAATTACTTAAACAAACCATTTAAAAAAAAAGTAGTATCAGTAATGTTGACTTTGAACCTATTGCATTGTTGTAAAAAACCATCTGGTTCACTACTATCCTTTAGGGAAAGAAATAAGCTGTCCAAACCTGACCTGGCCTTTATGCGACTCCAGACCCACGGTAATGTAGTTCATTCCTCATTGCCCTCCGAACTGGCCTAGCAAGCCATTTAGTTTTATGCACAGAGGGCAGTGAACCACCAACTTCTTTAGGGCAAATAAAGATGGACAATAAATTCTGGCATTGCCTGAATGCTTACATCCTGTAAATGAACTTTAAAATGAGTGAGTTGTTGAAGTAATTAATTTTTGGTCTCGATAATTGAGATTTTAGTTAGCATGATTGGGAATTTCCACAAAGTAAAAATATAAATCTGTATCTTCTACTCACTTTTGTATCCTGCTCTTAATTAATTGAAGGCTTTGCACAATTTAATTAGGTTATCACCAAACACCCAGAACTCAGGTTATGATCTCACCTCTGCCTCTACCCTACCCTGTCCTGTCCCCTGTCCACCTCCAGAGAATGCTGGTATTGCCATCCCATGAATGAATATTAAAAAGAAACTTGTTAAAAGGCTATCACTGAGGAAGTCTGTATACTTACATAGTTTTCAAGTCTCTATGGCAGGGGTGGAGGTGAGAGAAAGGAGTAACCTTTGTCTTTGAATCGCTCTGGGAGATATTGGGTAGGATTGGCTATCCAGGGTTGATGTAAAGATGATATTTCCACCAGTGGGGAATCCAAAATGAGGGGCTATAAATACAATAGTCACAAATAAATCCAAGAAGTAATTCAGGAGGGACACAGGAGTGGTGAGAATGTAGAGCTCGCTACCACATGGAATGTTTGATGCAAATGGCATAGATGCATTTAAGGGGAAGCTAGATAAGTACATGAGGGAGAAAGAAGTAGGATATGTTGACAGGGTGGGATAATGTAAAGAAAGTGGGAGGAGACTCATGTGGAGCATGAAACTAGCACTGACCAACTGATCTGAATGACTTGTTCCTGTGTTGTAAATTCTATGTAACATTGCTTGTAGCAACCACTCTGCTTCATTCACACACAACTCCTCCCTCTTTTTATCACAACCCTGCATTACCCTGCAGTGACATCTCATCATGAAGCAACATTGACAATGAAAGGTCAGTGAAAGGTACAACCACTGCAGTGGAATGGGTGATCCTCGGAGAAGAGAACAAAGAAGATAAAGCAGAGTGTCAGCCCTTGCATGTAACTACATCTCTGGCATTTAATTTCTCCTCCAGAAATATATATTACATACTTTCCTTGAAGATTTTTCCATGCATGGGGGTTGTGAAGGGATTAGTTGTTCATAATGAATCTATAGATGAATAGTTATTGGTTTTCGGTCACTGCCATCCCTTGTTTAATGATCCTTTTTCACAAACAGCTACTTTGATTTCATTTTAAATTAAATATGTGCTATGAGTTGCTGTAACACTTGAGGTTTGACTCAAAAGGTTTTTTAGGAGCCAAGTCTTCTTAAGTGCGAATGACAAAATCAGATTGTTCCCAGGCTAAGGAATGCAAATAAGCCATCTGTGGATTTTTAGGAGAATAATTTATTAGTTAATACCTTTTTTTGGCTTCTTAATGTTAAATAATGTAAGATGCAACATTACATGTAAGACAGTTCCATAATCTTCCACCTGTCTGCCTGTCTGCCTTAATTAAAAGAAAATTGGAAACTTCCAATTGTTTTGAACAGGTGTCTTCTTTCAAGACATTATGGTAAAATTTAAACTTCCACCACTGTAATCAGCAGCAGACGTAAAAAAATGGCAGCCCGCACATGCAGGCCATACTTCCATGGACCGGCCCTCCCGCCACTTGTAAAGGGCTTTGAGCCCTAACTTGCAATTTAAATATTTAAAGGTAAGTTTAATGTAAAAATGTAAATCCATTTAAATTTCCCCTCTCCCACCACCCCCATAACCATAAAATTCATTACTTGTCCTCTCCCACTCCCCAAAATACTTCCCCTGCCCACCTGGCCGTTAGACCATCCCCCCCTCCCCAAAGTTCATAAACTGTGCACTGTAACCCTTCCCACCATCACCTACACCAATCAGATGAATTTGAACCCACTCCCCCACCTCCCGCACTGGAAAATGTACCTGATCCCACCGCCTCCCCCCCCCACACCAGTGTTCTGCTTCGGATCCCCAGACCGTGGACGCCACAAGAGCTCGCCACCGGCGGAGATATCGGGTCAGGCCTTCCAGGGGCGAGACCCATGACAGGACTCTGCCCGAGACATTTTCCAGCCCACCCGCCACGACCCCCAACATTGGGGGAGGGCGGGGGGTCTGGAAAATTCAGCCCATTTTCTCCTTCACCCCATCCTTGCATGATGCATCCCCTTTCACCCTTTTCATCACACTTTCCTGAGTTCACCCCTTTCCATCCCCACCCATCAGAGTGCAGAGTTCACCCCTTCATCCATACCCATCAGAGTGCAGAGTTCACCCCTTCCTCCATACCCATCAGAGTGCAGAGTTCACCCCTTCCTCCATACCCATCAGAGTACAGAGTTCACCCCTTCCTCATACCCATCAGAGTACAGAGTTCACCCCTTCCTCCATACCCATCAGATGCAGAGTTCACCCCTTCCTCCATACCCATCAGAGGACAGAGTTCACCCCTTCCTCATACCCATCAGAGTACAGAGTTCACCCCTTCCTCCATACCCATCAGATGCAGAGTTCACCCCTTCCTCATACCCTTCAGAGTACAGAGTTCACCCCTTCCTCATACCCATCAGAGTGCAGAGTTCACCCCTTCCTCCATACCCATCAGAGTGCAGAGTTCACCCCTTCCTCATACCCATCAGAGTGCAGAGTTCACCCCTTCCTCCATACCCATCAGAGTACAGAGTTCACCTCTTCCTCATACCCATCAGAGTGCAGAGTTCACCCCTTCCTCCATTCCATTAGAGTACAGAGTTCACCCCTTCCTCCATACCCATCAGAGTGCAGAGTTCACCCCTTCCTCATACCCATCAGATGCAGAGTTCACCCCTTCCTCCATACCCATCAGAGTGCAGAGTTCACCCCTTCCTCCATACCCATCAGAGTGCAGAGTTCACCCCTTCCTCATACCCATCAGAGTGCAGAGTTCACCCCTTCCTCCATACCCATCAGAGTGCAGAGTTCACCCCTTCCTCATACCCATCAGAGTGCAGAGTTCACCCCTTCCTCCATACCCATCAGAGTACAGAGTTCACCCCTTCCTCATACCCATCAGAGTGCAGAGTTCACCCCTTCCTCCATTCCATTAGAGTACAGAGTTCACCCCTTCCTCCATACCCATCAGAGTGCAGAGTTCACCCCTTCCTCATACCCATCAGATGCAGAGTTCACCCCTTCCTCCATACCCATCAGAGTGCAGAGTTCACCCCTTCCTCCATACCCATCAGAGTGCAGAGTTCACCCCTTCCTCATACCCATCAGATGCAGAGTTCACCCCTTCCTCATACCCATCAGAGTACAGAGTTCACCCCTTCATCCATACCCATCAGAGTGCAGAGTTCACCCCTTCCTCCATACCCATCAGAGTGCAGAGTTCACCCCTTCCTCATACCCATCAGAGTACAGAGTTCACCCCTTCCTCATACCCATCAGATGCAGAGTTAACCCCTTCCTCATACCCATCAGAGTGCAGAGTTCACCCCTTCCTCCATACCCATCAGAGCGCAGAGTTCACCCCTTCCTCATACCCATCAGAGTGCAGAGTTCACCCCTTCCTCATAGCCATCAGAGTACAGAGTTCACCCCTTCCTCATACCCATCAGATGCAGAGTTCACCCCTTCCTCATACCCATCAGATGCAGAGTTCACCCCTTCCTCATACCCATCAGAGTGCAGAGTTCACCCCTTCATCCATACCCATCAGATGCAGAGTTCACCCCTTCCTCATACCCATCAGATGCAGAGTTCACCCCTTCCTCATACCCATCAGATGCAGAGTTCACCCCTTCCTCCATTCCATTAGAGTGCAGAGTTCACCCCTTCCTCATACCCATCAGATGCAGAGTTCACCCCTTCCTCATACCCATCAGATGCAGAGTTCACCCCTTCCTCCATACCCAGAGTGCAGAGTTCACCCCTTCCTCATACCCATCAGATGCAGAGTTCACCCCTTCCTCCATACCCATCAGAGTACAGAGTTCACCCCTTCCTCATACCCATCAGAGTACAGAGTTCACCCCTTCCTCATACCCATCAGAGTACAGAGTTCACCCCTTCCTCATACCCATCAGAGTGCAGAGTTCACCCCTTCCTCATACCCATCAGAGTGCAGAGTTCACCCCTTCCTCATACCCATCAGATGCAGAGTTCACCCCTTCCTCCATTCCATTAGAGTGCAGAGTTCACCCCTTCCTCCATACCCATCAGATGCAGAGTTCACCCCTTCCTCCATACCCAGAGTGCAGAGTTCACCCCTTCCTCATACCCATCAGAGTACAGAGTTCACCCCTTCCTCATACCCATCAGAGTACAGAGTTCACCCCTTCCTCATACCCATCAGAGTACAGAGTTCACCCCTTCCTCATACCCATCAGAGTGCAGAGTTCACCCCTTCCTCATACCCATCAGAGTGCAGAGTTCACCCCTTCCTCATACCCATCACAGAGTTCACCCCTTCCTCATACCCATCAGAGTGCAGAGTTCACCCCTTCCTCCATACCCATCAGAGTACAGAGTTCACCCCTTCCTCATACCCATCAGAGTACAGAGTTCACCCCTTCCTCATACCCATCAGAGTGCAGAGTTCACCCCTTCCTCATACCCATCAGAGTACAGAGTTCACCCCTTCCTCCATACCCATCAGAGTACAGAGTTCACCCCTTCCTCCATACCCATCAGAGTGCAGAGTTCACCCCTTCCTCCATTCCATTAGAGTGCGGAGTTCACCCCTTCCTCCATACCCATCAGATGCAGAGTTCACCCCTTCCTCCATACCCAGAGTGCAGAGTTCACCCCTTCCTCATACCCATCAGATGCAGAGTTCACCCCTTCCTCCATACCCATCAGAGTACAGAGTTCACCCCTTCCTCATACCCATCAGAGTACAGAGTTCACCCCTTCCTCATACCCATCAGAGTACAGAGTTCACCCCTTCCTCATACCCATCAGAGTGCAGAGTTCACCCCTTCCTCATACCCATCAGAGTGCAGAGTTCACCCCTTCCTCATACCCATCAGAGTACAGAGTTCACCCCTTCCTCATACCCATCAGAGTGCAGAGTTCACCCCTTCCTCATACCCATCAGAGTACAGAGTTCACCCCTTCCTCATACCCATCAGAGTACAGAGTTCACCCCTTCCTCATACCCATCAGAGTGCAGAGTTCACCCCTTCCTCCATACCCATCAGAGTACAGAGTTCACCCCTTCCTCCATACCCATCAGAGTACAGAGTTCACCCCTTCCTCATACCCATCAGAGTACAGAGTTCACCCCTTCCTCATACCCATCAGAGTGCAGAGTTCACCCCTTCCTCATACCCATCAGAGTACAGAGTTCACCCCTTCCTCCATACCCATCAGAGTACAGAGTTCACCCCTTCCTCCATACCCATCAGAGTACAGAGTTCACCCCTTCCTCATACCCATCAGAGTGCAGAGTTCACCCCTTCCTCATACCCATCAGAGTACAGAGTTCACCCCTTCCTCCATACCCATCAGAGTACAGAGTTCACCCCTTCCTTATACCCATCAGAGTACAGAGTTCACCCCTTCCTCATACCCATCAGAGTGCAGAGTTCACCCCTTCCTCCATACCCATCAGAGTACAGAGTTCACCCCTTCCTCATACCCATCACAGAGTTCACCCCTTCCTCATACCCATCAGAGTACAGAGTTCACCCCTTCCTCATACCCATCAGAGTACAGAGTTCACCCCTTCCTCATACCCATCAGAGTACAGAGTTCACCCCTTCCTCCATACCCATCAGAGTACAGAGTTCACCCCTTCCTCCATACCCATCAGAGTGCAGAATTCACCCCTTCCTCATACCCATCAGAGTACAGAGTTCACCCCTTCCTCCATACCCATCAGATGCAGAGTTCACCCCTTCCTCCATATCCATCAGAGTGCAGAATTCACCCCTTCCTCATACCCATCTGAGTACAGAGTTCACCCCTTCCTCCATACCCATCAGAGTACAGAGTTCACCCCTTCCTCATACCCATCACAGAGTTCACCCCTTCCTCATACCCATCAGAGTACAGAGTTCACCCCTTCCTCATCCCCATCAGAGTGCAGAGTTCACCCCTTCCTCATACCCATCAGAGTGCAGAGTTCACCCCTTCCTCATACCCATCAGAGTACAGAGTTCACCCCTTCCTCATACCCATCAGAGTGCAGAGTTCACCCCTTCCTCATACCCATCAGAGTACAGAGTTCACCCCTTCCTCATACCCATCAGAGTACAGAGTTCACCCCTTCCTCATACCCATCAGAGTGCAGAGTTCACCCCTTCCTCCATACCCATCAGAGTACAGAGTTCACCCCTTCCTCCATACCCATCAGAGTACAGAGTTCACCCCTTCCTCATACCCATCAGAGTACAGAGTTCACCCCTTCCTCATACCCATCAGAGTGCAGAGTTCACCCCTTCCTCATACCCATCAGAGTACAGAGTTCACCCCTTCCTCCATACCCATCAGAGTACAGAGTTCACCCCTTCCTCATACCCATCAGAGTGCAGAGTTCACCCCTTTCTCATACCCATCAGAGTACAGAGTTCACCCCTTCCTCCATACCCATCAGAGTACAGAGTTCACCCCTTCCTCCATACCCATCAGAGTACAGAGTTCACCCCTTCCTCATACCCATCAGAGTGCAGAGTTCACCCCTTCCTCATACCCATCAGAGTACAGAGTTCACCCCTTCCTCATACCCATCACAGAGTTCACCCCTTCCTCATACCCATCAGAGTACAGAGTTCACCCCTTCCTCATACCCATCAGAGTACAGAGTTCACCCCTTCCTCATACCCATCAGAGTACAGAGTTCACCCCTTCCTCCATACCCATCAGAGTACAGAGTTCACCCCTTCCTCCATACCCATCAGAGTGCAGAATTCACCCCTTCCTCATACCCATCAGAGTACAGAGTTCACCCCTTCCTCCATACCCATCAGATGCAGAGTTCACCCCTTCCTCCATATCCATCAGAGTGCAGAATTCACCCCTTCCTCATACCCATCTGAGTACAGAGTTCACCCCTTCCTCCATACCCATCAGATGCAGAGTTCACCCCTTCCTCATACCCTTCAGAGTACAGAGTTCACCCCTTCCTCATACCCATCAGAGTGCAGAGTTCACCCCTTCCTCCATACCCATCAGAGTGCAGAATTCACCCCTTCCTCATACCCATCAGAGTACAGAGTTCACCCCTTCCTCCATACCCATCAGATGCAGAGTTCACCCCTTCCTCCATATCCATCAGAGTGCAGAATTCACCCCTTCCTCATACCCATCAGAGTACAGAGTTCACCCCTTCCTCCATACCCATCAGATGCAGAGTTCACCCCTTCCTCATACCCATCAGAGTACAGAGTTCACCCCTTCCTCATACCCATCAGAGTGCAGAGTTCACCCCTTCCTCCATACCCATCAGAGTGCAGAATTCACCCCTTCCTCATACCCATCAGAGTACAGAGTTCACCCCTTCCTCCATACCCATCAGATGCAGAGTTCACCCCTTCCTCCATATCCATCAGAGTGCAGAATTCACCCCTTCCTCATACCCATCAGAGTACAGAGTTCACCCCTTCCTCCATACCCATCAGATGCAGAGTTCACCCCTTCCTCATACCCATCAGAGTACAGAGTTCACCCCTTCCTCATACCCATCAGAGTGCAGAGTTCACCCCTTCCTCCATATCCATCAGAGTGTCGAGATCACCCCTTCCTCATAACCATCAGAATGCAGAGTTCAGCCCTTCCTCATACCCATCAGAGTGCAGAGTTCACCCCTTTCTCCATACCCATCAGAGTGTAGAGTTCACCCCTTCCTCCATACCCATCAGAGTGTAGAGTTCACCCCATTCCCACATGAATGGTGCCAGCTTTCCCTGGATGGGAAAGTGAAGGTGTGTGAGTGCCACACGTCATGCTGAAGATCGGGAACTGAAGGTAAGATCGCTGCGGTTTGCATTTTAATTCATGCAAATATGTAATTTATATTTGCTAACTTGGGACCTGTCGCAGATTGGCGGAGGGACTGCCAGAGAGCTTCCCTGCCTCTGGGAAGATTGAGCCCGGCAATCCCGGCGTCAGGTTTGTGGCAGCCACTGCTGCTTCAGTTTCTCCCGCCACCCGCCCGCCACAGAACCCAACATCGGGCTGGGAACAAAATCCAGCCCTCAATCTTTGTCACCTCCTCCAGCCTGACAACCCTGAGATCCTTGTGCATCTCCAATTATTGCCTCTTCTGCAGCCCCAATTTTAATTGGTGGACATGCCTTCAGCTGTCTGGACCCTAAGCTCTGGAATTCCCTCCCTAAAACTATATGCTTCGCTACCTTTCTCTCATCCTTTCAGACACTTCTTTAAAACCTACCTCTGCGACCTGTCGCCTCTCCTAGAATCACATTATGTGTCACATTCTCATTGATAATGCGCCTGTGGAGCGCCTTGTGGTGTTTTACTGCATTAAAGATGCTATATAAATGCAGGTTGTTGTTGGGTGGTGTAGCAATCTAACCAGAGATTACTAGTTTGGAAATTTCCAGATCAGGACATCACATCATACTGAAGCTTAAGTCTCTGGCATCTTTTTCACTTTGGGAAGAAACCTGGGCGGCACAGTGGCGCAGTGGTTAGCACCGTAGCCTCACAGCTCCAGCGACCCGGGTTCAATTCTGGGTACTGCCTGTGTGGAGTTTGCAAGTTCTCCCTGTGTCTGCGTGGGTTTTCAGCGGGTGCTCCGGTTTCCTCCCACATGCCAAAGACTTGCAGGTTGATAGGTAAATTGGCCATTATAAATTGCCCCTAGTATAGATAGGTGGTAGGGAAATATAGGGACAGGTGTGGATGTCGTAGGAATATGGAATTAGTGTAGGATTAGTATAAATGGGTGGTTGATGGTTGGCACAGACACGGTGGGCCGAAGGGCCTGTTTCAGTGCTGTATCTCTAAACTAAACTAAAAAATAGGAAGGGACTTATTCTGTGGTACACTGCATTGGGACAATAATGATAAGGACTACAAAGTGGTGGCATGTGTTCACATGCCTCCGTTTTTTGGAAATGGAGGTCTTATGATATATTGTACCTCTTTGCTTTTGATCACATTCAGTGCATAACTCAAGGAATAAAAGGAGAAGGAATTTTATCCTAAAACAAAGAAGTAATGTGGAGCACAGTGCATTGGTAAGAACCTCCAACAGTGTGAAAATTTCTTCGGTCAAGTCTGAGAAAGCATCAAACACTAAAGCCACAGGTGCTCAAAGCAAAATCATTACACGCTCCAGAGTATTCCAGTAATCTACTTATATTGCAGGCCAGTTCCACTCTTGCCTTGGACTGACAGGCCTGACAGTGATGGGAGCCACCACACAGTTAGAATTAGCAAACCAGCCCTGCAGCTTTTTCCTTTTCAAGTATATATCCAGTTCCCCTTTGAAAGTTACTATTGCTTCCAACCATCCTTTCGGGCAGCTCATTCCAGATCACAATAACTGCATCAAAGCGTTTCTTCCCTCTGGTTCTTTTTCCAATTATCCAAAAATCTGTGTTCTCTGGTTACTGTCCTTTCCACCAGTGGAACCAGTTTCTCCTTGTTTACTCTCTCAAAACCCTCGGCCAACAATTGGTCGCCCAATAGATACAATCAATAGATCACTCGGGTATCTGACTGCATACTGGTGCACACACCCCAGCTTTGCATTGCCTGCCTGTTTATTGCAAAGGCATCTATTATGAAAAATAAACGGGTTTTAAATCCAGAAAATCTTTGGCTTCAATGGAAAAGAAAATTGAGCAGCGTGTAAACGGGGCTGCTGATTCGCTATCACATGTTTTGCTCTATTGCCCGAGGACAATTTTACTCCCTCAGACTCTACTTGTCTTTTTAAAAAAATACTGCAGCAATGCCTCCAAGTGAAGACAAATATTTAACATTAGATGTTTCAAGTGGCTTTCACAAGCCTTCCACAGCTTTGGATTGGCACAGAATGGATGTTCATTGAATATCTGTTGAGAAATTTATCGATGTTAATTGCTGAACATTTGTGGGTTTTTACCTAACTGAATGTTCAAGTGTTTGCATGTATTAGAGCATCAACAGATAATAATGTGAAAATAAAATTCAGGGAGGGTGCCTGCTCTTCAATAGTGTCCAATGACCTCTGGAAAATTATTGAGGGCAGGATTATGTCCACAACCATCATACTTCAATGAGCTCCTGTTTCTCATTGTCTAGATTCAAACAAAGAGTGACTATTACAGTGAACTGCTAAAGGTTAGAGAAGGGCAGAGCTTTTCCAGATCTATACTCCTGAAGAACAAAGAACAAAGAACAGTACAGCACAGGAACAGGCCATTCGGCCCTCCAAGCCTGCGCCGATCTTGATGCCTGCCTAAACTAAAACCTTCTGCACTTCCGGGGACCGTATCCCTCTACTCCCATCCTATTCATGTATTTGTCAAGATGCCTCTTAAACGTCATTATCGTACCTGCTTCCACCACCTCCCCCGGCAGCAAGTTCCAGGCACTCACCACCCTCTGTGTAAAGAACTTGCCTCGCACATCTCCTCTAAACTTTGGCCCTCTCACCTTAAACCTATGTCCCCTAGTAACTGACTCCTCCACCATGGGAAAAATCTTCTGACTATCCACTCTGTCTGTGCCACTCATAACTTTGTAAACCTCTATCATGTCGCCCCTCCACCTCCGTCATTCCAGTGAAAACAATCTGAGTTTATCCAACCTCTCCTCATAGCTAATGCTCTCCGGACCAGGCAGCATCTTGGTAAACCTCTTCTGTACCCTCTCCAAAGCCTCCACATCCTTCTGGTAGTGTGGCGACCAGAATTGCACGCAATATTCTAAGTGTGGCCTAACTAAGGTTCTGTACAGCTGCGGCATGACTTGCCAATTTTTATACTCATTACTCAGTGCCTTCCAGAGAGGAGTGAAAAAAGAAAGAAAAATTCGACGCACAAGGAAGGGATTATCATATTTCCACAGAATGGTTAAACTGCATCAGTAAGAATACTGTATGCTGCAATCGCATCATGTGCCATTTTGCACTGATTGAGAACACACTGTTCCTTTTTCTAAGTGCTCTTTGCAGTTGCATATTGAAAACATTTACCTAACAAGGGATAGTTGTGCTCTTTTAACTCAATTCTTTGGTCAAATTTAAAAAATTTTAAATTTGACCAAAGAATTGAGTTAAAAGAGCACAACTATTTGCAGGGGTAATTGTGACAAATGGGGATTTTTTAATCTAATTGCTTCAGACAGTCATTTTACTGCACACTTCAAAGTACAGACTGGAAAGCAACAGGATGTGCTCAAGTAAGACAACAAAAGGACAAATCTGAGAAAACGTATTTTCTATATGTGAGACGATGTTACATGACAATTGAATACAAGGTACTGAGGCAATGGTGCCTTTGGTTTTGGATCTGTACTGAA
The DNA here is from genome assembly GCF_036365525.1 of Heterodontus francisci. Taxonomy (NCBI): domain Eukaryota; kingdom Metazoa; phylum Chordata; class Chondrichthyes; order Heterodontiformes; family Heterodontidae; genus Heterodontus; species Heterodontus francisci. The sequence continues at coordinate 14,518,279 of NC_090387.1, forward strand.
ATCTTTGTCAAGCTTTGTTGGTATAAGCTAGTATCAATGGGCTGGATTTTAGAAGCTCTCAATGTCCTGATCTGTGGCGGGGTGGAGGGCCTGAAGATAGCTCCAGATGAGGCCCACCACGGGCCTCGATGGTGGCAGGGCCCAGCCCGATCCTCCCGACGGTGACGAGGCTCCGTGCCGGCAGCCCCCACCGCTGCTGGGCGACGGGACCACAATTTAAATATCCAAATTAATAAAATAACCTGAGATCTTGAGGGCCCGCTGTGATCTTTGGCGTGGCGGCCTGCACTCCTGGGCCTTCAGATCGCCGTCTGGGGAAATGATGCACGACACTGGTGGGTGGTGGGAGTGGGGCGGGGATGGCAGTGGGGGAAGAGGCAAGGTTGTCAGTGCGTGAGGTGGGGATGGGGTCAAATACATGCAATGGGTGTAGGGGATAGTGGGAAGTGTTGAACCTTAAACTTTGTGCAGTTTGGGGTGGTGGTGGGGGAGGGCAAATAGTTATTGTAATTGTTATTGGGGGGGTTGGGAAAGGGGCAAAAGAAATTTATTTAATTTTGGCGTATATATCTTTAAAAATTTAAATCCACTGGCAGTGTTGGCTGCCCTTTAAAAATGGCGGCAGCACCTGCACAAAGGTAGCTGACGCCATTGCCGGGGATGGACAACCCGCCCCCTCCACATGACTGGGGGGTGAGGGGCAGGCTGCCCCGGCTATTTAAATGAGCCACCGTGCTTAAGATCGCGGCAGCTCTTTGGTGTGCGGCCCGCACGGGCGGGGGCCACCATGTTTTGAGCTCACCGCTGAGATCGGTGGCGGGCTCTTAAAATCCAGCCCAGTGTGTGGGAGATTAGTCCCAGGCCCTGTCTGCCAGTTTAAGTAGATGTCAAAAGCTTTCATGATAAACTGGTGAGCTTGATATTCTGGAATTACAAGATGCCTGAGAGATTCATTGTGGTTCAGTGGTAGCCCTCTCACAGCATGAGTCCAGAAGGTTGCTGGTGCAAGAACCACTCCGGATACTTGAATGTATAATGTCAGCTGACAGTTTAGTGCAATGCTGAGGGAAGTGCTGCACTAATGGACGTACTGTCTTTTGCATATGATCTTAAACTGAGGCCCCATCTGCCCTCGCAGGTGGATGCAAAAGATCTCAAAAGATTCAAGGACGAGCAGGGGAGTTATTCTGGTCAAAAAGCTATCCTTCAACCTACATCCAACCAGATGATCTGGTGATTTATTTCATTGCCGTTTTTGGGAATTTGCTGTGCACATTTTGGCTGCAGCGTTTACTAAAATAACAGCAGTGACGACACTTATAAATTACTTTATTCGCTGTGAAGCACTTTGGGACATCCTGAGGCCGTGATAACCCCATTTTCTGCCCTTGTCTTCTTTAAGAGCCTCCTTTCAGAAATGGGATGAGACTGTCAGCCTTTCCAACTCAGTCTTCACTTCCTTCTACAACCTATATATTTTTTTAAACCCAAGCTTTTCATCACTTGAACTGCCAGTACTTGCTTTATCTGACATGGTCTCATGCCTTTTCCAAATATGGTAGCACATTACACAATGCCCTTTATCTGGGCTTCTCAACAAAAATCACAGGAAAAAACCCTTAGAAAAAGAAAATTGCTGAATTGTATCAGTTTTAGCTATTAATAGAAGACTAATGAATGTGAATTTAAATCCTCCCATGCAAATTGAAAACTTGAATTCAGTTTGAAAAAAATCTGGATATAGTATTAGTAAAAAAAGTGACCACAAAACTGTTGGATTATGATAAAACTCAACTGGTTCACTAATGCCCTTTAGAGAAGGAAACCCTCTGTCTTTACCCAATCTGGTCCATATGTGACTCCAGTCCCACAACAGCTCTTGACTTGCCTATGAAGTGATCTAGCAAGCCACTCAGTTGTATCAATGAACACCACCTTCTCAGCTAACTGGGGATGGTCAACAAACAGCGATGCTCATAGTGTGAGAATAAATTAAATATATATATTTCAAATCATTGTGGAATCACTGAAATTTATGATACCAGAGGACCACCTCATCCTTTCTCACCTGGTCGAAACAGGTAATTGGCTGGATTGGATTTGACCTACTTTTTGTGGACAGGACATACCTAGGCAATTTTTCATATTGTTGGGTAGATGCCAGTGTTGTACCTGTACTGAAACAGCTTGGCCGGGTGTGTGGCCAGTTCTGGAGCACAAGTCTTCAGTACGACAGCTGGGATGTTGTCAGTGCCAATAGCCTTGATGTATCCAGTGCTTTCAGCCATTTCATGATATCATGTGGAGTGAATCAAATTGGCTGAAGACTGGCATCTGTGATGCGGGGGTCCTCAGGAGGAGCCAGAGATGGATCTTCCACACCGCACTTCTGGCTAAAAGATGGTTGCAAATGCTTGAGCCTTGTCCTTTGCACTGATGTGCTTGACTGTGCCATCATTGAGGATGGGGATGTTTGTGAAGCCTCTGGTTACTTGTTTTATTGTCCACCACCATTCACGACTGGCTATGGCAGGACTGCAGAGCTTTGATCTGATCCATTGGTCATGGGATCATTTAGCTCTGTCTATAGCATTGTTATGACCAGGTGAGAAAGGTGTTTAGGGGTCCCTCTCAGCCGTCACCTGGTCATACCATAACAGGGTTTAATTTTAAACACACTGTTGTTAACACCCTCTTGGTGAATCCTTGTTCACTGCTTTCCAATTATAAGGCAAAGAAACCAGCACAAACAGGCTTTCTTAGGTTTAAAGAAGAAAAGCTTGTAGTTTATTAAACTTAAACTTGAATTTGGTTAACGGCTACGCATACACAACACGCCCACGTGAGCATGCACATGGGATGCACACATGCAGATAGAGACAGAACAGAGCAGAGGAATAAAGTGGAAAAGTTTGAGGTAATATCTGAAGAGTTGTTACGGTTCTTTGAGCTCATTGTACAGTCCTTAATTGTAGGTAGATCTTGCTTTTCAATGGGGCCCAGTATTCTTCTTAAATCTTCTTTGCTGTAGGAGACTTTTCTCTCTTGGGGTTCATGTGTCTTCAGTGGATTCAGAGGCTTTTAAAAAAATTTTATTTAGAGATACAGCACTGAAACAGGCCCTTCAACCCACCTATGTCCTGCTCCTATGTCCCTATGTTCCTATGTATGAAATAGAGCAAGTTCTTTATACTGAGATAGAGTACTCAATGTAGCCAAAATAAAAGGCTTAAAAGCCAGCTAGCAGTCGAGAAAGACTAACCAGAAATTTATTTGAATGCAGCTGAGGATCCCTTTATATAATGCTGGTGCAGCCTCCTTCCCATCTGCTGGTGCCAAGGATTAATGGGTGGGTTGAAGAATTTACATTTCCAGTGCTCACGCAGCTAATTTTACTAGAAAGGACCTTGGCCAGGGGCATGAGGTCTCTAGGTTTCAGGCAGCAGCACTGGACAGCTAAAAATTGTATGATCCAATATGGTGGCTGCTGTACCTTTGGTGTAGATTAGGCATGGATGATCACAGTCCAAAATGTTCTGCCTCAACGAGGATTTTACATCAGGTGGATAGGTGAACGCCAGCTAAATTTCTCCTCTCTAAAGCCAATTATACAGATAATCATCACACATTTTGATCTTTTCGAGGCTGAGAGATATGATTGGGAATGCTGATTGCTACTGATTCTGGCAGTTGCATTATTTGAGAGAAACTGAAAAAGTAAAACTGACACGTCCCAATTCTCTGAACATCCAGCTGATATATATTCTTCCAAATAATGCCCCTTGTGCCTTCAGCTGACTCGGCCCTAAGCTTTGGAATTCTCTCCTTAAACCTTTCCACCTCTCTCTCCCCTTTAAGATGCTCCTTAAAACTTAGCTCTTTGAAGAAGCTTTTGGTCTCCTGTTCTAATCTCCTTACGTAGCTTGCTGTTAAAATTTGTTTGGTAATACTCCTGTGAAGTGTGTTGAGATGTTTTCCAATGTTAAAGGTGCTATATAAATGCAAGTTGTTGCTGTTGTTGTTGCTCATTGTTCAGTCAGATGTAACTGAGTCAATTTTTAGGCTCCAGCTTCTGTTCTTCCCTTCAGGCTGACTGCTGGCCTCGTCCGACTGTCCTTCCAATGTCCCTGGAATATTGTTGGATCTGACAGATGTGAGGCTCTTGACAATTAAGTGCTTATCCATTTGATTTTCCTAGTGGTTTAACAGGCTTTAACTGAGATAAGTTTACTGGCTGTGTAGTGAATTCCCTGGTATTACCTGACCAGTTGCTTGACTCTGGAGAAATTGGGTATTTAATGAAATTTCTGGCAATGTGTAGGAAACCTTTAGAAACAGCAATTTGAGTTATAAATGTGAACTGAAAGCAGAAAATGCTGGAAATACTCAGCAGGTCAGGCAAGTTAACATTTCAGTTCGATGACCTTTCATCGGAACTGGAAAAAGCTAAAGATGCAACAGTTTTTAAGCAAGGCAGGGTAAGGGGAGAGGGGAGGAAAGAACAAAAGGGAAGGTGGAAGACAGGAATGATTAAATGGCAAAAGGGATGTTGGTACAAAACCAAAGGGGATGGTAACTAAACAAGTAAAGAAACAAGAGATAGGTTTCGAGGAGATGTAAATGGGAACAGCAGAATCATTGCCAACAGCTGCTCTCTGAAAAAAAATGGGTGCAACAGTTATGATCTGAAATTGTTGAACTCAATGTTGAGTCAGGAAGCTATAAAGTGTCTAATTGAAAATTGAGGTGCTGTTCCTTGAGCTTACATTGAGCTTCATAAGAACAGTGTAGGAGGCTGAGTTTAGAGAGGGAGTGGGAGTAGAAAATTAAAATAACAGGCGATGAGAAGTTTGGGTTATGCTTATGGAATGATTCTGTTTTTATTTCAGATTTCCAGCACCTGCAGTATTATGCTTTAGAATTTGCGAATATTTAGAAAAGGTCGACAAAGAAAAGCTGTTCCGATTAGCTGATGGTATAAGGATACAAGGACTAGAGGATGCAGATTGAAGGTTTTAGCTAAGAGATGCACGGGGGAATGTGAGGAAGAACTTTTTAGCACAGCGCATGGTAATGGCCTGGATCTCGCTGCCTACGAGGGTTGTGGAAGTGGAGACGATCAGTGATTTCAAAAGGCATTTGAGGGAAATAGACTTCAGGGTACTGGGATAGAGCAGAAGAATGGGACTGACTGGATTGCTCTACATAGAGACAGCATGGACTCAATGGGCCAAATGGCCTCCTTCTGTGCGGTAATAATTCACTGTGAACAATAGTTGTCACTGGTGTAAATGACTCAGAGGTAATACCAAATTAGTTGTAACACCTGTATTCCAAGCATAAGTCGGTGTTAATACATTCCAGAATTTAAGCAGTAATATTGGAACAGGAGTAGGCCATTTAGCCCCTTAAGCCTACTGTGCTTTTCAACGAGATCATGGCTGATCTGCGACCTAACTCTACCATCCCCCCTTTGCCCCATTTAAAAAAAAAATTCTTTCATGGGATGTGGGCATCGCTGGCAAGGCCAGCATTTGTTGTCCATCCCTAATTGCCCTTGGCGGCTTGCTGGACCATTTCAGAGGGCAGCTAAGAGTCAACCATATTGCTGTGGATCTGGATTCACATATAGGCCAGACCAGGTAAGGACGACAGATTAATGAACCAGTTGGGTTTTTAGGACAATCGATGGCACCATTACTGAGCTCGCTTTCAATTCCAGATTTTTAAAAATTAATTAATTGAATTTAAATTCCACCAGCAGCTGTGGTGGGATTTGAACTCATGTTCCCAGGGCATTAATCTGGGCCTCTGGATTACTAGCCCAGTGACATTACCACTATGCCATCAACACCCCCTTAATATCCCTTAGTACCTTTAGTTAACAAAAATCTATCAATCTCAGCTTCAAAATTATCAATTGATTTAGCATTAATTGCCATTTGCATAAGAGGGTTCCAAACTTCTACAACTCTTTGGGTGAAGAAGTGTTTCCGAATTTTAATCCTGAAAGATCTGACGCTAAGTTTTATACTATTCCCCCAGTCCTAGATTCCCTGACCAACACTACCATATCTGTTTCTCTTAATATCTTGAAAACTTCAATCAAATCACCCTGTAGCCTTCCAAATTCTCGGGAATACAACACCAGTTTGTTTAATCCCACTGCGAGTTTTATATTGATGTGGAACAAATTCATCCTGCTCTTTCTCTGGGTAGTGCAGGTGGTCCCTTTCTAGCTTGGTGTCTCAGCTGCTACATTGGAAGCTGCTTCATTTTTGTATCTTTTTCAGTCATGCGACTGCTGACCCTGGTCCCCCCCTCCACCCCCACAACCCACATCAGAACACAAGCTTCCCAGTCTTGTCTTTCCTTATCAGGCAGTGTGTATACTGTCTGCTTTCTGACTTGTCTGCTTGACCTTTGTTTCGTTTTGGCATAGCAGAGCAACAAGAAATGTCTCACTCCCAGCACAGATGTTTAATGTGATCAAGGCCCATCTATTTACCAATTCTGCATTTCCCAATGTTTCGGGTCATCATAGATAGGAGCACTTCCTTATCTAAGGATGACCTCCTGATGTGATTAACTTCTGATGAGTGTGCAAGTTCCAAATAGACTTAGTTCTCTCTTAATCAATCAGCAGTTTTTTTTTAGGTGTAAACTAGGTCTATTTGGCTACATAAGGCATGATGGTAAAGTAGGCAGCAAAAGATGTCAATTTCTAAATGCTTACATTGGTATAATTTCACTTTGACTTTTTAGAGACTTGTTTCTGAGTACATTTAATGAGGGATTTTCAATTTAAGCAGCTTTGAGCATGTCAACTCTCATGTACTCAGCACTCTGCCACAAGTAGGGTTTCCTAGCCTTCTCTTTGATTTACACACCTCCTTGTCACATAGAAAATAGCACATCCACAACTACTGAGCAATGAAGTGGCCCTAACACAAAAGCAATGACTGTAACAGTATCTGTCCAACTGAAACTGGCCAATTAAAAACTCCAGGGTAAAGTAGCCACTGGAAAATGACCAGGAACTTCTCATGTCAGCAGGCAAGGATATCCGCCCAAAGCCTTTTTGCATATTACATCTTCAAGACCCGACTGCAATTTTAACCAGCTAGGAAGCTTTCCTATCAAGTGAAGACAACAGGAAGAGGTCTTTCATGTTAACTTTCCTTGTGGGACCTTCTCAGGGCTCCACATGGAAATCTTAGGCCTCCCCTTTCATGAACTCCTTCCTTCTCCTCACCCACTTCCCTAGCCCCCTTCCCACTTCTTAAACAGAGGATCTCTGTGAGATGGGGTGCACCCCACCCCCCCATACCCCTCAAGGCCCATCCCATCACTGAGCTGATGTCAGCTGACAGGCTCTGGGATACATGATTAATTGATGCTTCCCACCAATGTACCACCTGTAAAAGATGCCCAGGAGTTAAAAAAGCCTGGGTCATGTTTCTTGGATGGTGACCCATCCATCAGTCGAGAATATTGATTGGAGCCAAAATGTCATACACAGGTACTGATAATCCCATTCAGTTGCAGGTGTTCATGTTGTTCCAGCAGCTTCACAGGACAGAAAAAAGACCCTCTTTTCCTCTTTAGCTCATGATATTCTCCTTTAAGTTGTTTATTCAAATGAGGATTTTAGAGGGTAATCAGAAAGGAAACTTGCGTGGGGGCTATAGATCATTCCTCTTCTTCTGTGATGATGCTCTCAATGACTCAGATCACCTGCTGTTCTATCAAGATAGGAGCAATTAGATTTTTGCCACAGAGTGCATTGTGTGTTGCATGGGGATGATGCTGCTTTCTGTTACTGCCAAAGTGAGTTGCTCCTCTTGCCCTTCCTCTTACTTGACTGCAACAGGGTTTATTCCTTTTTTTAAAACAATGGTTGTGCTTACCACCTTGTTTCTGCTGGGAAGGAAATCTAAAACATGGGGGCACAGTCTCAGGATAAGGGGCCGATCATTTAGGACTGAGATGAGGAGAACTTTCTTCACTCTAAGGGTTGTGAATGTTTGGAATTCTCTGCCCCAGAGGGTTATGGATGCTCCATCGTTGAATACATTTAAGGCTGGGATAGACAGAGTTTTGTTCTCTCAAGGATTCAAGGGATATGGTGAGCAAGCGGGAAAGTCGAGTAGAGGCCCAAATCAGCCATGATCGTATTGATCGTATCCAACAAGAGAGAATATAACCATCTCCCCTTGACCATCGCTGAATCCCCCACTATCAACATCCTAGGGGTTACCGTTGACCCGAAACTGAACTGGAGTAGCCATATAAATACCGTGGCTGCAAGAGCAGGTCAGAGGCTAGGAATCCTGAGGCGAGTGACTCACCTCCTGACTCCCCAAAGCCTGTCCACCATCTACAAGGCACAAGTCAGGAGTGTGATGGAATACTCTCCACTTGCCTGGGTGCAGCTCCAACAACACTCAAGAAGCTCAACACCATCCAGGACAAAGCAGCCCGCTTGATTGGTACACCATCCACAAACATTCACTCCCTCCACCACCGACGCACAGTGATAGCAGTGTGTACCATCTACAAGATGCACTGCAGCAATGCACCAAGGCTCCTTAGACAGCACCTTCCAAACCTGCGACCTCTACCAACTAGAAGGTCAAGGGCAGCAAATGCATGGGAACACCACCACCTCCAAGTCACACACCATCCTGACTTGGAGCTATATCGCTGTTCCTTCACTGTCACTGGGTCAAAATCCTGGAACTCCCTTCCTCACAGCACTGTGGGTGTACCTACCCCAAATGGACAGCAGCGGTTCAAGAAGGCAGCTCACCACCACCTTCTGAAGGGCAATTAGGGATGGGCAATAAATGCTGGCATAGCCAGTGACGCCCACATCCCATGAATGAATCAAAAAAAAGAATGGTGGAGCAGGCTCGACAGGCCGTCTGGTCTACTCCTGCTAGTATTTTTTATGTTCTTGCATTGGACCATCAAACCAGAAAATGTGATTTCAAATATCACTTTGGCAAGTATTAATATTTAATTTAATAAGACTGATCCTTTATAGCCTGACACCAGAAAAAAAGATGATTATGCAAGCTGCCAGTTGTGGTAACAACCGAACTAGTTTACAAATGTCCTTCAGGGATGGGAAGCTGACATTCCTGTTAGGTCTGATTTACATGTCAATCCAGTTCCACACTATGTGGTTTACTCATAATGCCCTCACAGCAGCTAGGGACACGCAATAAATATTGCCTCGCCAGTGTTGTTCACAAGTCAAGAGCTAATATCAACAAAAACACTCTCTGGGGAACAGGGAGCTGGTGGAGCTTTGAAAAATGGGCCTTTGTGCAGGTGTAGGATACAAAGTATGATGTTTTGAATAAGATTCAGCTGAAGAAAGATTCGTATTTCACTGGGAACCTTTATCAGGAACATCTTTACCTTTGTGTATTTTTTTACACTATTGACATGGGTTCAGAATATTTTGTGCCTTTAGAAGCCTGATGAAAAACAGAGACCAGCGGTCAGAGACAAAGGAAGCAGCTGGCTGCATTTATCTGTTCATCATATTAGGTTTTGCGTCAAAGCAAACCAAATGCCAAACAAGATATGTGTAAGATGTATATCAAGTGTCAAATTAAATTTCGATGTTTTGCTGAGACATCCAAGACCTTGAGAGACCTGTTCCTCATCTCTGCAGTAACCCAATCTCTCGCTGTATATATTCATGTATCTGCAGGTTAGGAAAATTTCTCAAATATATTGCCTGCACTTGTAAATAATGGAAAAGTGTTCAAAGCAAAAGCAAGAAGTTAAAATAAAAATTGAAATTGTTGTGGTGTAATCTCACAAGCACTTGTTGCTAAGGCAACCTCTGTGACCCAGGCCCACTAAGTCTGGATGATTTGAACTATCTTGGTGGTGGAATCAGTCCTCCTTTAGACAGGAGTTCAATCCAAACTGAAACTAGCTGAAACTATCGAGGCTAAAGAGCCTGACTTCCTGTGGGCTGAAAAGCAGGCGATAGTGAATCAACAGCCTGTTTTACACATTAACCACGGAAAAGAAAATTGGACTGAGTGTGAAGTGTAGCATTGATTCGCTATTGTATGTTGTGTGCAAACAGCTGAGACAAATTTCATCCCTATTAGCCAACTGCCTCCTAAATGATAACATAACTCAACGCAAACCTCTTAAGGTGCCACACAGAAGGTTAATAGGCAAGATAAGGGCTCATGGAGTTGGGGTAATATATTCGCATGGATAGAGTATTGGCTAATGGACAGGAAGCAAAGAGTGGACATAAACGGGGTGTTTTCAAGTTGGCAGGCTGTGAATAGTGGAGTGCTGCAAGGATCAGTGCTGGGGCCTCAGTATTTCCAATCTATATTAATGACTTAGATGAAGAGACAGAGAGTAATGTATTTAAGTTTGAAGTTATTCACTTTGGTCATAAGAGAAAGCGGAATATTTTTTAAAAGGTGTGAAAATTGTAAGTGTTGCTGTTCAAAGAGACTTGGGTGTGCTTGTACAAGGAATACAAAAGGTTATCATGCAGGTACAGCAAGCAATTAGGAAGGTAAATGGGATGCTGACCTTTATTGCAAGGGCATTGGAGTACAGGAATAAAGAAGTCTTGCTACAATTGTACAGGGTTTTTGGTGAGACCACATCTGTAGTACTGTGTGCAGTTTTGGTCTCAACATTTAAGAAAGGATATACTTACATTGGAGACAGTACAGCAAAGGTTCACTAAATCCGTCCCAGGTGTGAGACGGTTGTCCTATGATGAAAGGCTGAGTAAATTGAGTCTATATTCTCTAGAGTTAAGAAGAATGAGAGGTAATTTCATTGAAATATACATGATTCTGAAGGGGCTGGATAAGGTAGACACTGAGAAATTGTTTCTGCTGATCAGGGAATCTAAAACACGGGGGCACAGTCTCAGGATAAGTGGCCGATCATTTAGGACTGAGATGAGGAGAAATTTCTTCACTCAAAGGGTTGTGAATCTTTGGAATTCTCTACCCCAGATGGTTGTTGATGCTCCATCGATGAATACATTTAAGGCTGAGATAGACAGGTTTTTGGTGTCTCAGGGAATCAAGAGATATGGAGAGCGGGCAGGAAAGTGGAGTTGAAGCCTAAGATCAGCCATGATGGTATTGAATGGTGGAGCAGGTTCGACGGGTCCTATGGTCTACTCCTGCTCCTATTTCTTGTGTTCTTGCTAATCCAACTCAAGAACCATAGCTTATACTTCAGTTTCCTCGACAAGTCTTTTTCTCCCCACTCAACCTCCAATCTTTCTGCGCTAATATCTTTTCCTTCCAGCATTACCCTCCCAATCATTTCGCTTTCCTAAGTCTGCGCGGCATATTCTGGTTCACAAATGAAGTAACTGAGGGAGGGTAGAGGATCCCAGCCTACAAATAAAAGAAGGATATCAGTCCTTACAGTCTTTCCAGAAATGTGAGAGAGTTGCTATGAGAACTTCCCCAGATAAGGCAGTCCACACAGATGCTATTGTGTCATGGATGACTGAATAAGAAAATTGAAGCTTGATAGCAGCTTTCCAATTAGAATATTAGATTCAGACAATTATTTCACAAATAGAAAAGAGTTGAGTGAGCAGTTGAGAGCTTTCAGTTATGGAAGGCCCTTTAAAACTGCTCGTGTTCTAACTACCTTTTGCCAAGGTTTTAAATAGATTGCGCACTGTAACGTCTTGGACCTAACATCCTCAGAGGCCAATGAAACTATGACCAACACAAACAGTTCCATGGTTTTGCAAATATTTTATTTTAAGCTCTGTTCTCGTGGGTCTGCACTTTTGGTTTTATTAGTCAGTGTTTAATTTGTTTAAGAATAATGAAACTGTCCCGCCTACTGATTTTAAATACATTTGAATTATTTCAGGGATCAGGCACAATGGGCCAAATGGTCTCCTTCTCTACTGCACCAGTCTGTGATCCTGTGGTTCATGTGCTTTGTCATTTCATTTTTTTTTAGTGCAGTGAACAGGTGCAGTTAATTTGAACGCTCCACAAATATTATGAACTATTTATGACTGAGCACTGAGGCTGATTCAGCAACGAAGGAGTAGTTGCTTCACATCTTTATAAACAGAGCTTGAAATCGCAGCACAGAGCATCTTGAAATTGTAGTCACTATTTACTAGCGTGATGTTCGGGGAACAGCATGAGAAGCATGGGGCCACTCACTTTTCAGTCAGATGCTTGTACTTGTCTTCTGCTTGGTGTGTCAGTCGCTCACCTTGTACCACTTTCGTCTCAGTTTGAAGGTTGAGTTCAATTTACATTCCAGTGACTTGAGCATAAAATTTAGGCGATCATTTCAGTGCAGTACTGAGGGAGCACCGCACTGTTGAAGATGCTGTCATTTAGATGAGATGTTAAGCTGAGTCCCTGTCTATCCTCCCAAATGAATGTTAAAAGTCCTGTTGCACAATTTCAAAGAAGAGCAGGGGATCCAGTGACTGGGCCAATATTCATCCCTCAATCAACATCATGACATTGCTGTGTGCAAACTGGTTGCTGTGTTTTCTACTTTACAATAATGATTCCACTTCAAAAGTACTTCATTGTGTGTGTTGTGCTTTGGGACGTCCTGTCATTGTGAAAGGCGCTATATAAATTTCTTTCTTTCTTTGAACTTGCCTCTGTCCAATACTTAAAGCCAAAGCCAACCAAAAACAAAACATTTAGCTCTAACAGAAACTCCCCCTATTTTGATACATAAACATCTTTGTCAATATTCACAATACACACCCTGAATCCCATGATTGTTGGTTTTTATTGTGAATGTGTGTTATTTATTTGAGCAACTGAGAAAGGTTCTACTTACTCCTTACTCATGTGAGTGTGGAAAACAAAAACATGAAAATTGGAGGACTTTGTGAGTGACTTGGCAGCAAAACCATTTTAACAAACCTAATCATCCTACACCTGTGTAGGGGCCCTAACAGCCCCACTGCCTTGTGGGCGTCTCAGGAGAGACCAAGGCTAAGGGAGTAAACCCTAACAGAAAATCCGGAGCGGAACCCCGTAGTCGTTCATGTGTCACCTTTGGCATGTTTCCGGCAGTTCCTGCAGCCATACCGGTGCCAAACGTCGTGCTCTGCACTCCTTTGGACCCCACCAGAACGGCCGAGAGGGGGGTTTTGACGATTGGGCAACTCTCAACCTCCATACATTCGCCCAGGCATGCGCCATGGAGAGGTCACTCCATAGTCGTCTCACAGCGACCGAAACAACACGGAAGGCAGCAGTTACGGGTTATAAGTCCAGTCAAAGGCAGGAAAAAGACAGAAGCGCAAGGAGAGAACCAACTGTGCAACAGCCCCGACAACCAATTTTATTTGCAGCACCTGTGGAAGAGTCTGTCACTTGAGAATTGACCTTTATAGCCACACCAGGTGTACAAACTACTGACCACCTCCAGGCGCTTACCCATTGTCTCTCGAGACAAGGAGGCCAAAGAAGAATGTGCAAAAAGGTTAACTTTCCAATTTTGGACCTTTAAAGTTTGTTTACAGCCAATAAAAATATTATTGATAAAACAGGCTCCCAGCATCTAACTAGGTGGTGGGGGGGTGAGAGGGGGGTGGGGGAGGTTTCATTATTACATTGGCCATCCTATCCTATCGTACTTCTAGGGAATGGTTAGTAAAAGCAAACGCCTGAGCATGAGGCACAAGCTCCATTTACAAAATTAATCAGTGCTGTTAACCTGACCAAATATCTAAAGCAGACTGAGCTTTCTAATGCTGGTAAAGGATTGTTTTCAGGGGGAAAAAAACTGTTAGAAAAATTAATACAGCTTAGATTAATACAGGTAGAAAAGCTAGAGCAGAATGTGAAAAATGGAGAACATAAACAGAAATAGACTGGCCTGATCTTTACTGGAACAAAAACAAGAAATGCTGGATTCAATCAGCAGGTCTGGCAGCATCTGTGGAAAGAGAAGCAGAGTTAACGTTTCGGGTCAGTGACCCTTCTTCGGAACTGACAAATATTAGAAAAGTCACAGATTATAAACAAGTGAGGTGGGGGTTGGGCAAGAGATAACAAAGGAGAAGGTGCAGATTGGACCAGGCCACATAGCTGACCAAAAGGTCACGGAGCAAAGGCAAACAATATGTTAATGGTGTGTTGAAAGACAAAGCATTAGTACAGGTTAGGTGTGAATATACTGAATATTGAACATCAGCAAGTGCAAACCTGAAGAAAAACAACCTGAGAAAAACAGTGGGTAAGCAAACTGAACAAACTCAGATGAAATGAAATAAATGCAAAAAAAGATTGTAAAAAATGTAAAAAGGAATGCAAAAAAAAGAGGAAGAAAAAATAACTAAAAATGACTAAAAATGAAAGTAAAGTGGGGGGCTGTCATGCTCTGAAATTATTGAACTCAATGTTCAGTCCGGCAGGCTGTAGTGTGCCTAATCGGTAGATGAGATACTGTTCCTCGAGCTTGCGTTGATGTTCACTGGAACACTGCAGCAATCCCAGGACAGAGATGTGAGCATGAGAGCAGGGGGGAGTGTTGAAATGGCAAGCAACCGGAAGCTCAGGGTCATGCTTGCGGACTGAGCGGAGATGTTCCGCAAAGCGGTCACCCAGTCTGCGCTTGGTCTCCCCAATGTAGAGGAGACCACACTGTGAGTAGCGAATACAGTATACTACATTGAAAGAAGTACAAGTAAATCGCTGCTTCACCTGAAAGGAGTGTTTGGGGCCTGGGATAGTGAGGAGAGAGGAGGTAAATGGGCAGGTACTGATCTTTACTGGGGTGGGTTTTCCAAGCTACGGGAAGAGTTGTGGCCAGAAAACTCTGACGTCTGGGTTTCTTTGCATGTGTAGAGCTTTGCTACATTATTACAATAACTATACTTCAAAAATATTTCTTTGGTTGTAAAACGCTTTGGGACATCCTGTGGTTGTGAAAGACACTATATAAATGCAAGTCTTACTTTTTTTTTTACTTCACAGTGTATGTTAATTTTTTCCAACAGGTTCTCCATCCAGAAGACAGCCTGATTAACAAGCTTGGGTCTCAGTTGGGTGGCGAGAACTCTGGAGGAGGCCAAAGCTCCAGGAGCAGGTAGGGAACCTGCTGCGGGATTAGTGTTAACGTGTTGGGGGGGGGGGGGGCTGGGATTCTGGATCTTTGCAGGGGGAGGCAGGGCCCCGATACTGCTCCTTCTTCTGGCCCACAAGCAGTGCTGGAAAAGGCAATTCCCTCTTCCACTTAGTAGTCGTTGCCTCCCTCTAGCTGCTGGGTTTCCTGAGAACTGGGAAACCTGGCCGGTCAGGGTTAAACCTGGAAGACATTGAAAAAAAAGAAGCCTGCAACCTCATTATAATATTCAAATGACCAAACCACCTTCTGGGAGTGGGTTAGTTGTCCGTCCCCACCCCTACCCTCATCCTGCCTCTATTAAATCCAGAAGTGGTTCAGGTTTGATATGGGTTGAGTTTGGGTTTGAGAATTTTAAAATTTTCATAGCCCACCTTGTCCCTTCAGTGTTTCCAGTTTTATTTTTAATTGAAGTTTCATCTCTAAGAATTATAGCTTTTAAAGGGTTACTATCACTGTAATAAAGCCAGTCTGACTGGAGCACTGTAATGGAGTTTGTTTCAGTGATATGCAGATAGATATCACACTGTATGACTAGCCTATTAATTGATGGGAGATAAATTGTTAATCTTAAATCTGAGATTGATAGATCTTTATGATCCAAAGGTATTAAGGGATATGGGCAAAGGCAGCTCTATGGAGTTAGGTCACAGATCGGCCATGATCTCGATGAATTGTGGAACAGGCTTGCGGGGCTAAATGGCCTCCTCCTGTTCCAATGTTCCTATTATACATTTCTTTATCATTAAGCATTCTAACATCACACAGTGCAATTCCAACTCACTGTTGTATGAATCAAAAGCCACTTGGTCCGGAGAGATAGTTGATTGCTCAGATCTAACTGTAGCCGAAGGATTACATTTAGCAGACAACCAGTTCCTTCTGTTGGCAGAAATGCTCTGTTTGCTTTGCTGTAATAAAAGTGTCTGTTGAAATCAGCAACAACATACAAAAACACTTTTAATTTCCTGTTTATGATTTTATCATGGTCTTCATTTAAGAATGTGCAATGTACCTGGCCCCAGCATACAGATCACAAGTTCATTAATTTTTTGGATCCTCACTGAGGCAAATTGATTTGACCCTGTAAACTGGATCATGACATGAGAAGGTCATTAGATTTGAAATTCTTCTGTAATTCCAGGAGACTAACTCAAGCTGGAAAAGCTAAAATGGCCTAAAAAAAAACACTTAAACAGGAAAGGGCTGATTTCAGAGACGTTAGTGACTTTGAAATTAGGTTAATGTATGGACAATGGCAGACAGCAGAAGACCGCCTGGTCTATCCAGTCTGTCCCTCACAATTGTGATACCTTGTCAATCACACTATATATACTCTCTGTCCCACTCAAATAAACAATGTACTCTCCTGGAAGAGGTGAAAACAGATTAAAAACCCAGGTTAATTTGAACAGGGAAAATAAGTGGAGAAATTCCTTTCTGACCCACTCTAGGCAATCAAACCTAGTTCAGATATCGCTCTGTGATAATCGATTGCAGTGCCCACCTTTTGTAAGAGGTGATCTCCATCTTGATTTTTCTTTCCACTCTTCTACAGACCTAAAGTGCCGAATTTCTTAATTAAAGCACTGACTGGAATCAGTTCACTCAACAACGGTCCAGGAATTGAACTGGGGAGCTTCTGCTCTATGCAGGTTGGTTGCAAACAATGACTGCCACAAGTCCCACCCAGAATGGAGATGATTCGATAATTCCCTCATCAATCACAGTTGGAGAATGCACTGCTGTGACTGGAATTGATTCCATGCACAGAATTTGTATTATCTAACTATCCTCCACTCACTGCATTTTGCAGGAGAAATAACCCTACTTTCATCAACAACAACAATTTTTACTTATGCAGCTCTTGTAACGTATTAAAATGCCCAAGGAGCTTCACAGGAGCATTATAAAACAAACTGCGACACCGAGCCACATAATGAGATATTAGGGCAGATGACCAGAAGCTTAGTCGAAGAGGTAGGTTTTACGGAGTGTCTCAAAGGAGGAGGGAGCGGTAGAAAGATGGAGGGATTTAGGAAGGGAATTCTAGAACTTAGATGACATTGCAACAGTTTCAGTCATGAACTCTGTTTGCTGTAGTTCAGAGAGATTCTTTCTAAATAGACTGTTTGTTGAGCAAATAGACTGTTTGCTGTAGTGCGCTGTTTCAATTGACTCTGTTTGTTGTTTGTTGAATACATAGACGAGTTGCTATGTGTGGAGCCAGAGGAAATGGGCGAGGTACTAAATGAGTGCTTTGCATCAGTATTTACCAAAGAGAAGGACTTGATGAGTCTAGGGAAGGGAGTGTAGATAGTCTCGGTCATGTCGTTATCAAAAAGGAGGAGGTGTTGGGCGTCTTGCAAAGCATTAAGGTAGATCAGTCCCCAGGACCTGATGGGATCTACCCCAGAATACTGAGGAAGGCAAGGGAAGAAATTGCTGGGGCCTTGACAGAAATCTTTGTATCCTCATTGGCTACAGGTGAGGTCCCAGAGGACTGGAGAATAGCCAATGCTGTTCCTTTGTTTAAGAAGAGTAGCAAGGATAATCCAGGAAATTATAGGCGAGTGAGCCTTAGGTCAGTGGTAGGGAAATTATTAGAGAGGATTCTTCGGGGCAGGATTTGCTCCCATTTGGAAACAAACAAACTTATTAGCGAGAGGCAGCATGGTTTTGTGAAGGGGAGGTCGTGTCTCACGATCTTGATTGAGTTTTTTGAGGAAGTGACGAAGATGATTGATGAAGGAAGGGCAGTGGCTGTTGTCTATATGGACTTCAGTAAAGCCTTTGTCAAGATCCCTCATGGCAGACTTGTACAAATGTTGAAGTCACATGGGATCAGAAGTGAGCTGGCGAGATGGATACAGAACTGGCTCGGTCATAGAAGACAGAGGGTAGCAGTGGAAGGGTGCTTTTCTGAATGGAGAGCTGTGACTAGTGGTGTTCCGCAGGGATCAGTGCTGGGACCTTTGCTGTTTGTAGTATATATAAATGATTTGGAGGAAAATGTAGCTGGTCTGATTAGTAAGTTTGCAGACGACACAAAGGTCGGTGAAGTTTCGGATAGTGATGAGGATTGTCAGGGGATACAGCAGGATATAGATCGGTTGGAGACTTGGGCGGAGAAATGGCAGATGGAGTTTAATCTGGACAAATGCATTTTGCATTTTGGAAGGTCTAATGCAGGTGGGAAGTATACAGTAAATGGCAGAACCCTTAGGAGTATTGTTGGGCAGAGAGATCTGGGCGTACAGGTCCACAGGTCACTGAAAGTGGCAACGCAGGTGGATAAGGTGGTCAAGAAGGCATACGGCATGCTTGCCTTCATCGGTCGGGGCATAGAGTATAAAAATTGGCAATTCATGCTGCAGCTGTACAGAACTTTAGTTAGGCCACACTTAGAATATTGCGTGCAATTCTGATCGCGACACTACCAGAAGGACGTGGAGCCATTGGAGAGGGTACAGAAGAGGTTTCCTAGGATGTTGCCTGGTCTGGAGGGCATTAACTATGAGGAGAGGTTGGATAAACTCGTATTGTTTTCACTGGAACGACGGAGGTGGAGGGGTGACATGATAGAGGTTTCCAAAGTTATGAGCGGCATAGACAGAGTGGATATTCAGAAGCTTTTTCCCAGGGTGGAAGAGTCAGTTACTAGGGGACATCGGTTTAAGGTGCGAGGGGCAAAGTTTAGAGGGGATGTGCGAGGCGAGTTCTTTACACAGAGGGTGGTAAGTGCCTGGAACTTGCTGCCGGGGGAGGTAGTGGAAGCAGGTACGATAGCGACGTTTAAGAGGCATCTTGACAAATACATGAATAGGATGGGAACAGAGGGATACGGTCCCCGGAAGTGCAGAAGGTTTTAATTTAGGCAGGCATCAAGATCGACGCAGGTTTGGAGGGCCAAATGGCCTGTTCCTGTGCTGTATTGTTCTTTGTTCTTTGCTATAAGTCCTTCCCTGACATTGGCTGACACAGTGATGTCAATGTAGCTGCACCAACTGGTGCCGTTAGCTACAAAGCTTTGGAGGAGCACTTCACACCAAACTCAATGAATGATATTTCCTCTAAATACATTGTGACATATAACAGACACTTAGTTCCCTTCGCTCTACTTTGAAGTACCACTGACCCATAGTTCACGATAAAGTGTACAGGAATGGGATTGAGCCATGAGGGGGGGCAAAGAGGTCTCGGGTTTGAGCCCTGGACTGTATTCTCTCAGTTGTATTGGGACTCCATAACGAGAGAAGAGAAAGAATCTACAAGGTTTGCCATTGCTGCTGGTTTTACGCAGCAATCCCTGCTAGATATTATAAGTCCGTGGATTCTGTACAGGGCTTGCCAGCACCTACCAGCTAAGCTTGAAGATTCCCAACTTGATTGAAGCCCCAAAGGGCTATCAGTGCTAGTTGAAATAAGTCAACACCTTCACAAGGGAAAGAAAAGATAAATTAAGGTACAGATGCATTTTTTGAAATGTAGCCTGGAATTTAACAGTGAGACGGTGGCCCTAGCTGTCCATCAGCTGGAAACCTAGGGGCAAGCCTGCTTTCACCTGGCCTGCAGGCCACACTGCTATTTTGTATGGCTCAGGCCTTTAATTGGTTTCAGTTGGGACTTCCTCCCCTCTGAGGCAGGATGCCCTGCCTCCAGGAGCTGCTGGCCAATCAGAGGGCCAGCAGCACTTCAGTCCCAGCAGCACCACCGGGAGCAGTGGCCACTGTTAGGACTACACCCAGCGAGAAGAGGATCATAGACTCCGGCCTCAGAAAAGCTAAGTGGGGGTTGGGCTTCGCTGGGGACAACTGGCTTGGTCCTGGCAAGGGGGAGGGGCAGGAGGTGGCAAGCAATAGGGCAATGGGGAGCTGTTTTAGTGGGGGCAGCCTCTGCTGCTGGGAGAGCCTCCATGGGACACAGAGTGCCCAATCAGGAAGGCACCCCCACCACCCCTCCCAGCCCCCAGCCTACAAGGAGGCCACCATGTATTATGAGGTGGCCTCCTCAGTTACTGAAATGATTACTTGGCCACTTAAGGGCCTTAATTGGCCTAAAGGCAGGCTGGGCGCCACTGGTAAAAAATCACTCTATCTTATACCACCCTCCAACCCCGCTCCTAGCCCACTCCAAGAGCCATAGTAACCGCTATAACATATGAAATGCGGCAGCCAATTTGCACATCGCAAGCTCCCACAAATAGCAATGTGGTAATGACCAGTTTTTAGTGATGTTGGTTGAGGGATACGATTTGTCCAGGACACATAGAACCATAGAATCATAGAAAAGTTACAGCACAGAAAGAAGCCATTCAGCCCATTGTGTCTGCGCCAGCTGAAAAAACTAGCCGCCCAATCTAATCCCACCTTCCAGCACCTGGTTCCTAGCCTTGGAGGCTACAACACTTCGGTGCAGGTCCAGGTACACTGGGGATAAGCCCTGCTCCTTCTCAAAATAGTTACATGAGATCTTTTATGCCCAGCTGAGAGGTTTAAAAGGTTGAGGTCAGTTTGTGATAAACAAGGAGACAAATTTTCTTCCCTTGCTGTGCAAAGTTAACTTTTTTTCCCAGTCATACAAAGCTGTGTTTGGGCCTGATTTTAACCGTGTCTCAGTGAATGGTTTTTGAGTGAGTTATCTCCATGGCCTTTCACAACACTCATTGATATGATTGTTATTACCTCAATGTCCCAACGCCTGAGTATTCTTTTTGGTTGCCTGCACGTCATAATCTCCCAATGAAAGACTGTTTGAATGCAATCTTATTTATAGGTAAATGATGCAAAAATAAATACTATGACAGTTCAGCTTTACCTCCAAAATGATCATTCATTCAAATAATAATGCTATTATGGAATGGCTTTGATACAGAAACATCTACAGCTATGGAACGTGGCATCACAGGCTGATGTTTTGCTTATTTTGTAAACCATTGGCCAAATAATGGAAGAATAGTTAATACTTTTAGACCACATGAGTGTTGGGCTGAAGATAAATAGATATTTTTAATTATTTCTGGCAAAATGTTCACATTTAATTGTCAACATACAAATTCACAGCCAGAAATCGGAAGGAAGCAGAAATGTCGACATTATCTTCTGTACCCAGAGTCGGAAAATGAGCATGGGCAATATGGGCAGAAGTGGATTCATTTAAAATGAGTCCGAAGCCAAGCAAATGATGGATAGTCCAATGCATTCCACATGAACCTAGGTCAAACTCCTTGGCACTACTGAGAGTGTTGAGAGATGCAGCTTTTAAATAAATGGAAGTTATTGCACCCAGTTAGAGTGGTTACCTTTTTACTTAGCGACACTTGACGAACATTCACATTCAGGGGTAGAAATTGGCATGCATTGCACCTGTTTTCCGAATGTGGAATGGGAGCAAAGCATACGAATTTAGCAACGGAACTGCCCAATCAGGCGGTTCCACTGCTAAAATTTGTGGGGCCTTTTTTTTTAGCCGTCCGGGCACATGCCTAAAACAGGCATTAGTCCCCTTATATATGTCAATTAGGGGCCTACCACCTACTGATGGGTCAGTTGCTGAAATTTAACCACTGATAAGCCAGGAAGGTACAGGACCATCCCTGCTCAGGACCCTTTAACAATCCCAGTGCCTACCAAAGTTAAGTTAAAATATTTTTTTAAGTTTCTGTGTATCTGTGTAAACAGATCTAATCTCTCCATTACATTACCCTTTGGTTAACCCTTGGTTACTCTCTCCTATGTGCTTCTCTGTCCGTCTGTCTAGTTGCACATGTAGTAACATAGGAGAGTAGACCATTCAGCCCCTTGAGCCAGTTCTGTCATTCAGTTCAATCATGGCTGATCTGTAAATTCACTCCATTTACCCATCTTGGTTCCGTGACTCTTCAAACCCTTAACTAATAAAAGTCTATGAATCTCAGTTTTGAAATTTTCAATTGACCCCACAGCCTCAAATGCTCTTTTGAAGGAGAGAGTTCCTGATTTCCACTTTCTTTTGTGTGAAGAAGTGCTTCTTAACATCACCCCTGTTTAACCTAACTCTAATTTCAAAGGTTATGGTCCCTCGTTACATAATCCCTCACCAGATGAAATACTTTCTCTCTATTTATCCAGTCAAATCCTTTAATCATCTTAAACACCTCAATTAGCCTGCCCCTCAATCCCCTTAATGTATTAAAACTGATTGGAACCATTGTGGAAGTAATTGTAGAAAACTGTAGCAAGATTGTACACAATTAACATACCGTTTGCCTTTGTTCCATGACCTTCTGACCTTCTGATCAGTTATTCTCTGTGACCTTGTCCTACCAACACCTTCTCTTTTGTTATCTCTTGCCCCACCCCCACTTTACTTGCTTAAAACTTTTTACATTTCTAATAGTTGTCAGTTCTGATGAAGGGTCACTGACCTGAAACATTAACTCTGCTTCTTTCTCCACAGATGCTGCCAGACCTGCTGAGTATTTCCAGCATTTCTTGTTTTTGTTTTGGATTTCCAGCATCTGCAGTATTTTGCTTTTAATTCAGTTCTAATCTGTTGGTAGAATCATGCTCAGCTATTGTGAGTAGATTGTAGTTACTTTCTTATGTCTTGTTGACTGTTGCTTTGCTACCTTTTTTTCATAACGCCTTACCCAGCCTTCCATACAAGCCTGAGTTTGGTGTGCAATTCTGTCCTCAGAGTGGGAAACCTGTGGAGGAAAGTAAAGGGCCTGTTGCATTATATTGAGTCATGATCAAGATCTTCTGAAAGAATTGAATTTGGCAGGATTAATAGGGTGGGGGTTGAGGAATGGTGAAGCTGCAGCACTTACTGTTATTCCCAACAAAACCTACTGAAAACAAATGTGTTGAAAGTTTGCAACACAGTATAATGCATGCCAATAGGCCTAGCGACAGATTCCCATCTACTGACCACATGCAAACATTTGTATACATGAACTATAGTTTAGGAAGTTGGCGCCAGAATCTCTTGATCATGTTACAATCCAATAAAGTCCTTCTGCTCATCTTTGCACAAGTTGTAGAAGCTGTTAAAAGTAGGGCCAGGCAACTCATTAATCAATGCCAAGTGCTCTTCGCTGTAGACAAAATAACCAGTCAAAAGAGATGTGAGCTCCTGCTCGCCTCATGCTGCAGTCAAACTTATAAATCACTTGGGTTATTGTTTCTAAAATGGGAAGTGATTCCATACTTTGATAGCCTTGTTTAATCTGAAGTATATGTCTTGTATATAAAGCTTATCAGACCATCAACCAATTGTCAGTTACAACGTACAGTCCATTTGCGATGATGTTTGCAGCAGGGAAGTTTATACATCTCACCTAAGCAAAGCACCCTACAAATTCGATATTCTAGGCATTGTGTGTTCTTCAAGAATTCCCTCCCCAAACCTATCCACCTCTCTGCCTCTCCTTCCTCCTTTAAGACGTTTCTTAAATCCAAGCTTTTGGTCACCTGTCCTAATATCTCCGTTATGTGGCTTTGTGTCACATATTGTTTGATGATCTTCCTTCCCATGAAGCATCTTGGAACGTTTTGTTATGTTAAAGGTGCTATATAAATGCAAGTTGTTGTTCGAGAATAAACAAAAGAGCAGAGAAATACATAGTCAGCTTATAGTATCAGAACATTGGGAGAAAATGTTTCACTCAGAGGCTAGTGAATCTTTGGAATTCTGTAACCCAGAGGGTTGTATATTCAACTGAGATGGATAGAGTTTTGGACACTAAAGGAATCAAGGGATGGGGCGGGAAAGTGGAGTTGATCTTATTGGAGGAGGGAGCAGGCTTGAGGCACTATGTGTCCGACTCCTGCCCCTATTTCTTATGTTCTTATGGAACCATACCCATACAAGTAACTTTCAGGAAGGCTGAGAATTGCCAGAAATCAAGGAGGAAAAACAGTGATGTTGCTGTAAGTTTATATTTTTGTAAAAAATAGAAGGGGTTGCATCCATCATTTTGGGGAGTGGCTGTGTGCAGAAGAGAAAGATGCTAAAATCAGTCACTCCAGGCCAGTCCCATGTTCCGCCTGATGGCCTGTTACAGATCAATAGAAGTCTGTGACTAAGCTGCCTGACCACTACTTTTCATCACAAAAAGCACACAGTGCAGAAGAAAATCAAAATCAGTGGGTAAAATGGGGACAACACAGAGCACTCCCTCGCCCCTTGCCTGCCACACACTGACTCTATCGTGCATCCTCCACCATGCATCACACCAACACACTTTGCCCTGTGTGATTTTATAAAATGCAATATAGTCAAAACATAAGGCCTATCTTTAATTAATTTATCCCTTGGGGCTTTCTGATTGTAGTCACAGTGCTAGCTAGTCACACTGCAGTGACAACGGGAAGGAACACTGATTTATTGAGAGTCAGTGAGAGAGATTCATTTTAATGGACACCGCTAAACCAGATAAATCTTGTTGCTAATATCTTATAGAAGAGTTTTGTATCTCACCACAGGTAGCCTGATAGAACAGGCAAGTGGGCTGCTCATCTCACTCCTTACAAGATTCAGATCGTGATCCCTATCAGATTATCTTGTACTGTGTGATCATTAATATGGCAGATCAAAGCTAACCTAGATGAAAACAACATACCAATCAATCATTGCCTTTCAGGAGAGGTATTTATTGGAAAGAAAACCATTGTTTTCCTCTTTCCTGCCAACACTCTCCTTAGATTCCTGATAATCTCTATGCCAGCTCCAGTCTTAAATATATTTTTCATTTTTCTTTCTCTCACTCTCTTCCTCTTATTTTCTCTCTCCCTTTCCCTCTTGTGCCATTTTCTCTCTCCCCCTTTCTCTCTCTCCCCCTCTTTTTCTCTCTCACCCCCTCTTTCTCTTTTTCTCTCTCCCTCTCTCATTTTCTCTCTCCCCCCTTTTTCTCTTTCCTACTTCCTTCTCTCCCTTCCTCTCTTTCTCTCGCTCCCGTCTCTTTTTCTCTCTCCATCACTTTTCTCTATCCACCTCGTTCTCTTTCCTTTCTCTTAGCATCTAATCATTTCCAGAATCAGCTGTAACATTGGTAAGCATTCAATCTAATTCCACTGTATTCTGCCTGATATCATACCAGTAGGAGTTTATACCTTTTAAACAATTGTGCAGACTCAGCCCTCCTCACCCACTCCCCCACCCCAAACCTGGTCACCTACTACAGTGCAGAAAAATAATTAAAACAAAATAAATAATCAGTAAGATCATTAAAATAAAGAGGTGTATTATTTTCAATGGTAGCACACTAGTTGATACATTTATATAAAAATCTTATTGAGTGATTGTAACAATGCCATTAAACCCCTTAAATGAGGTGCTGACTACATTAAAGCAGCTCACAAAGGAATTTTTATGCAAAAGCATCAACCAATGTGCTCCTGCGGAAAGGAATCCCCTGAGTGTTATAAACTTTTAAACTCTTCTACTTACAGATTCTATTCATAAACTCAAACCCACAACCTTCTGACTCAATGGTGCCAGTATTACTGACTATGCCCAGCTGGCACAAACCTCAATTTAAACTCTTTCTCACCCAGCAAGAATGATGTGTGGGAGGAAGTGCCAGATGAACTGCTTCAGTATAGCTGTCTTGTCAGAAAATATTGGCTTATCAGTAAATAAAAGACTAAAATTTAAAAGTGGGTTGAGTGACCCTAAAACAAAGCAAATAAAATAATTTCAGACTGAAACAACAACATTAAACGCGACCCCCATTATCGTGCCATCTGGGGTACACATACCTGAACCCTTGGATGTTGCTAAAACGTGAGATATAGGAGCCCAAAAGCTTTAAATATGGAGCAGGTTGGGAGGCAGAGGGGTGGGGAATGGAAGATAAAGGTACCTACTTGTTATTTATTTGTGCAGGTTGGGCAGGTGCTTACTCAGTGTTTGACTGGAGGGTTAGATAAAGAGGGGCTCATGTGGAACATGAATGCTGATATAGACCAGCTGGGACGAATGGCCTGTTTCTGTGCTGTAGACTCAGTGTAATTCTATGCGAGATATAACTGTGCAGAATAGATCTGCAGCTACCAGCAAAGGATTCACTGCCAGGTAAGGAGATTGGCTTCCATTGCACTGACCTTGTTGTTCTTCTTTGGCCTCCTTGTCTCGAGAGACAATGGGTAAGTGCCTGGAGCTGGTCAGTGGTTTGTGAAGCAGCACCTGGAGTGGCTATAAAGGCCAATTCTAGAGTGACAGACTGTTCCACAGGTGCTGCAGATAAAATTGGTTGTTGGGGCTGTTACACAGTTGGCTCTCCCCTTGCGCTTCTGTCTTTTTGCCTGCCAACTGCTAAGTCTCTTCGACTCGCCACACTTTAGCCCCGCCTTTATGGCTGTCCGCCAGCTCTGGCGATCACTGGCAACTGACTCCCACGACTTGTGATCAATGTCTTCAGGACTTTATGTCGCGTTTGCAGACGTCTTTAAAGCGGAGACATGGACGGCCAGTGGGTCCGATACCAGTAACGAGCTCGCTGTACAATGTGTCCTTGGGGATCCTGCCATCTTCCATGCGGCTCACATGTACAGTATGAGAAAGTAGGACATAATGATAGCAAAAATAAAAATTGCATTTATATGTCACCTTTCGTGACCTCAGGATGACTCGGGGAGCTTTCTGGCCAATGAAGTATTATAGTCACTGTTGTAATGTGGGAAATGTGACAGCCAATTTGCACGCAGCAGGGTCCCAACAGCAACTTACAGTTATACAGCGCATTTAATGTAGTAAAACATCCCAAGGGATTTAACTAGATTGATATCTATAAAAACATTTTTGACACTGAACCTCAGAAGAAAATATCGGGATAGATGAGCAAATGATTTTAAGGAGCATCTTAAAGGAGGATAGAGAGATTTCAGGAGGGAATTCCAGAATTTAGGGCCCAGGCAGCCAATGGTGGAGCAATTAAAATCAGGGATGCGCAAGAGGCCAGAATTGGAGGAGTGCAGAGATCTTGAAGGCTTGTTGGGCTGAAGGAGGTTACAGAGATAGGGAGGGGCGAGGCCATGGAGGGGCTTGAAAACATGGATGAGGATTTTAAAATTGGGGCATTGGTGGACCGAGAGCCAGTTTAGGTTAGCAAGTACAGGGTTTTTTAAAATTCATCCATGGGATGTGGGCATCGCATAAAGGCCAGCATTTATTGCCCATCCCTAATTGCCCTTGAAAAGGTGGTGGTGAGCTGCCTTCTTGAACAGCTGCAGTCCATATTGGATAGGTACACCTACAGTGCTGTTAGGAAGGGAGTTCCAGGAATTTGACCCAGTGACAGTGAAGGATATTGTTCCAAGTCAGGATGGTGTGTGACTTGGAGGGGAACTTGCAGGTGGTGGTGTTCCCATGCAATTGCTGCCCTTGTCCTTCTAGGTGGTAGTGGTCGTGGGTTTGGAAGGTGCTGTCTAAGGAGCCTTGGTGCATTGCTGCAGTGCATTTTGTAGATGGTACACACTGCTGCCACTGTGCGTCGGTGGTGGAGGGAGTGAATGTTTGTGGATGGGGTGCCAATCAAGCCGACTGAGACTTGGAGCGAGTTAGAGCTTTGGATGAGCACAGTTAACGTAGGGTGAAATATTTGTTTATTTCACAAACAGCAATGTGATGATGTCCAGATTGTTTTAGGTTGAGGGATAAATATCGGTCAGAACACCGGGAAGAACTGCCCTGCTTTTCTTCAAAATAGTACCATGGGATCTGTAATGTCCACTGAGGGGACAGATGGGGACTTGGTTTAACATTTCACCTGAAAGACAGTGCAGCACTCAGTACTGTACTGGCACTGGGAGTGTGTACCTAGAGTTTGCGTTCAAGTTTCCGGAGCTAAACAGGTGAACAGGAGGTTTCCTCTCTCAAGCTTCAGGGGAAGTTAAAAGCAAAGCTGGGCTTTACCTGTCTCTTTCTGCTTCTCAGTCTTACCTCCCCATTGCCTGTTTGTTGTATAGTAGAGGTTAGTATTGAGAATGTACATTAATAGCCAAGTTGTCCATATAATTTTATTATACATCAGTAAACTGTCTACAGAGAGTACAGGCTCATATTAAAGGGAAAATTACTGGAGGCAGTATTGCTCTTAATATAACGTATACGCTACACTTAACATTATACGAACATTTTTCCAGAAATCGTTTTATCCTGCTGCTGTGTGTCTCCATGGAGACCTGCTGTTTTCAGTCAGACAGTCAACAAGTCTCTCAATTAATGTCATTGGATCGTTATTACAAAGTCGGCTGTGATTTGAGCCCTGACTAAAATGCATCTCGCTTGACTGTTGTGGATCCAATAAAACTATCACATGAAATGATTTTCATCACTGTTTTTTGCAGCTGCTTCTACTATTTAACAGAGCGTCGTCAGCCGGCCTCAATTATCAGTGGTCTAACTCGCAGCTACCTCGAAAGTGAGTGATGAATGATGGGACTCCCATGCAAGGGAAAGGTGTTTCTCTGGAAATTAAAGAGTCTCTTCTATGTCAATGAGGAAACCATTTACTGAGTTACGGGGGGGAAGAGCAGCGAGGTGGGGGTAATTGGATAGCTCCTTCAAAAGTGCCAGCACAGGCACAGTGGGCCGAATGGCCTCTTCCATGTTGTATAATTCTCTGAACAAGGTCAATTTCAGAATAATGTGAAAGGGTGTTGAGCTCCATAATACACAAATATGTAACTTCTTGCTTGAATTGATTTGGGGTTCTGTGTTTACGAAAGGTTGAATGAAGAATTCTTCTTCTTCTTTGGCCTCCTTATCTCGAGAGACAATGGGTAAGCACCTGGAGGTGGTCAGTGGTTTGTGCAGCAGCGCCTGGAGTGGCTATAAAGGCCTATTCTAGAGTGACAGGCTCTTCCACAGGTGCTGCAGAAAAATTTGTTTGTCAGGGCTGTTACACAGTTGGCTCTCCCCTTGCGCTTTTGTCTTTTTTCCTGCCAACTGCTAAGTCTCTTCGACTCGCCACACTTTAGCCCCGCCTTTATGACTGCCCGCCAGCTCTGGCGAACGCTGGCAACTGACTCCCACAACTTGTGATCAATGTCACAGGACTTCATGTCGTGTTTGCAGACGTCTTTGAAGCGGCGACATGGACGGCCGGTGGGTCTGATACCAGTGGCGAGCTCGCTGTACAATGTGTCCTTGGGGATCCTGCCATCTTCCATGCAGCTCACATGGCCAAGCCATCTCAAGCGCCGCTGACTCAGTAGGGTGTATAAGTTGGGGATGTTGGCCGCCTCGAGGACTTCTGTGTTGGAGATACGGTCCTGCCACCTGATGCCAAGGATTCTCCGGAGGCAGCGAAGATGGAATGAATTGAGACGTCGCTCTTGGCTGACATACGTTGTCCAGGCCTCGCTGCCATACAGCAAGGTACTGAGGACACAGGCTTGATACACTTGGACTTTTGTGTTCCATGTCAGTGCGCCATTTTCCCACACTCTCTTGGCCAGTCTGGACATAGCAGTGGAAGCCTTTCTCATGCACTTGTTGATTTCTGCATCTAGAGACAGGTTACTGGTGATAGTTGAGCCTAGGTAGGTGAACTCTTGAACCACTTCCAGAGCGTGGTCGCCAATATTGTTGGCTGGAGCATTTCTGACGTCCTGCCCCATGATGTTCGTTTTCTTGAGGCTGATGGTTAGGCCAAATTCATTGCAGGCAGCCACAAACCTGTCGATGAGACTCTGCAGGCACTCACAGCCAGAGGAATATTTTTGAAGTAAAAGCAAAATACTGCAGATGCTGGAAATCTGAAGTAAAAATAGAAAGTGCTGGAAAAATTCAGCTGGTCTGGCAGCATCTGTGGAGAGAGAAGCAGAGTTAACTTTTCAGGTCTGTGACCTTTCATCAGAACTGGCAAAGGTTAGAAATGTGATAGGTTTTAAGCAAATAAAATGCGGGTTGTGGGTGAGGCGGGGTGTGGGAGAGAGAACAAAAGGAAGATGTGTGATAGGACAGAGGGCCGGAGAGATTAGGGAGGTCACAGGGAAAAGGTAAAGAGAATGTGCTAATGGTGTGGTGAAAGACAAAACATTCGTGCAGACAGAATGTTAATGACAGAATAATGAACAGCCCTAGCCAAAAGCAGAAACATGAAAAACACAGTTTGAGGTGGGCACATGGTAAAAAAATGATGAAACAAAATAAAATAAAATAATAATAAAAAAGGAACCAGTCATGCTCTGCAATTATTGAACTCAATGTTCAGTCCGGAAGGCTGTAGACTGCTGAATTGGTAAATGAGGTGCTGTTCCTCAAGCTTGCGTTGATTTTTACTGGAACACTGCAGCAGGCCAAGGACAGGCATGTGGCCATGAGAGCAGGGGGTGTTGAAATGGCAAGCAAACGGAAGCTTGGGGTCATGCTTGCAGACTGAGCGGAGGTGTCCCGCAAAGCAGTCACCCTATCTGCGTTTGGTCTTCCCAATGTAGAGGAGACCACATGGTGAGTAGCAAATACAGTATACTAAATTGAAGGAAGTACAAGTAAATCGCTTCTTTACCTGAAAGGAGTGTTTGCGGCCTTGGATAGCGAGGAGACAGGAGATAACAGGGCAGGTATTACACTTCCAGCGATTGCATGGGAAGGAGACGAAGTGTTGGGGGTAATGGAGGAATGGACCAGGGTGTCACGGAGGGAACGATCCCTTTGGAATGCTGGGAGGGGAGGGGAAGATGCGTTTGGTGGTGGCATCACGCTGGAGGTGGCAGAAATGGCGGAGGATGATCATTTGGATGTGTAGGCTGGTGGGGTGGAAAGTGAGGACATGGGGAACCTTGTCGCGGGGTTCTGGGAGGAAGGGGAAGGGGTGAGGGCAGAAGTGCAGGAAATGGGTCGGACATGGTTGAGAGCCCTATTAACCATATTGTGGAGTCTGTAGCATGCCTAATCGGAAAATGATGTGCTGTTCCTCGAGCTTGCGTTGATGTTCACTGGAATACTGCAGCAGGCCCAGGACCTGGGCCAGACTGAAAATTGAGTTCAATAATTTCAGAGCATGACTGGCCCTTTTTTATTTTTATTTTATTTTATTTTGTTCCATTTTTTTTGTGTTTTACCATGTGCCTGCCTACTGTTTTTTCATGTTTGTGCTTTTGGCTAGGGCTGCTCATTATTCTGTCATTAACACTCCCTTTGCACTAACGCTTTGTCTTTCACCACACCATTAGCACACTATCTTTGCCTTTGCCCCATGACCTGCTTGTCAATAAATCTCTCTGGCCCTCTGTCCTATCACACACCTTCCCTTTTTGCTCTCTTTTCCCCCACCCCACTTTATTTGCTTAAATCCTATTACATTTCTAGCCTTTGCCAATATTGAATACTTTTGAAATGTGGGCTCTGTGTAAATCTGGCTGTTAATTTATGCACAGCAAGCTCCCACTATGAACGCTGAGATAAATGTCAAACTAATCTGTTTTGGTGGTACTGCTTGAAGGATAAATGTCGACAAGGACACGGGGAAAAACTCCTTTGCTTTTCTTCTTCAAAATAGTGCCACAGTATCTTTTACACCCACCAAAAGCAGCAGATGGGGCCTTGGTTTAACATCTCATTTGAAAGATGGTGTAGTGTTTTGCACATTGCATTGTGAATTTTTTCCACTTTCTTTGGCCTCCTTATCTCGGGAGACAATGGGTAAGCGCCTGGAGGTGGTCAGTGGTTTGTGGAGCAGTGCCTGGAGTGGCTATAAAGGCCAATTCTAGAGTGACAGGCTCTTCCACAGGTGCTGCAGAAAAATTTGTTTGTTGCGGCTGTTACACAGTTGGCTCTCCCTTTGTGCTTTTGTCTTTTTTCCTGCCAACTGCTAAGTCTCTTTGACTCGCCACACTTTAGCCCCGCCTTTATGACTGCCCGCCAGCTCTGGCGAACGCTGGCAACTGACTCTCACGACTTGTGATCAATGTCACAGGACTTCATGTCGCGTTTGCAGACGTCTTAAAGCGGAGACATGGACAGCCGGTGGGTCTGATACCAGTGGCGAGCTCGCTGTACAATGTATCTTTGGGGATCCTGCCATCTTCCATGCGGCTTACATGGCCAAGCCATCTCAAGCGCCGCTGACTCAGTAGGGTGTACAAGCTGGGGATGTTGGCCGCCTCGAGGACTTCTGTGTTAGAGATACGGTCCTGCCACCTGATGCCAAGTATTCTCCGGAGGCAGCGAAGATGGAATGAATTGAGATGTCGCTCTTGGCTGACATACGTTGTCCAGGCCTCGCTGCCATACAGCAAGGTACTGAGGACACAGGCTTGATACAGTCGGACTTTTGTGTTCCATGTCAGTGCGCCATTTTCCCACACTCTCTTGGCCAGTCTGGACATAGCAGTGGAAGCCTTTCCCATGCGCTTGTTGATTTCTGCATCTAGAGACAGGTTACTGGTGATAGTTGAGCCTAGGTAGGTGAACTCTTGAACCACTTCCAGAGTGTGGTCGCCAATATTGATGGATGGAGCATTTCTGACGTCCTGCCCCATGATGTTCGTTTTCTTGAGGCTGATGGTTAGGCCAAATTCATTGCAGGCAGCCGCAAACCTGTCGATGAGACTCTGCGGGCACTCTTCAGTGTGGCTACCATATACACATATACCAGCAGAGCGTGTCTGTAAGGGAATAAAGGAATTCATGTTTTAACAGTACGTGCAGCAATTTTGTGTCTTAATAACTGACTGAATATTACTATTTAGTCCCAAGAACATCACAATGGCAACGAGGATGGTGAAAAATAGCAAACATTGCTTCAGGTATGAAGCTTTTGGAAAGTGTTTGTCTATTTTCTGCAGACAGCATTTTAAGTTGGAGATTTAGAGAACACATTGAGGTTGTGTTAGACATACACAGGAAGCTTGCACAGTGTACACACAGACACACACACGCACACTGATCTCACCAAAATAACCATCCAATCAAAAAAAAAGATCTTGGCTCATTCCAGGGAAGTTTTTCTCTGAAAGGATTCTGATCCCGGATCCTTGATCACACTTTATTACCACGTTGCTGATCAATATAATGTTCTCTATGCTCAGTCTACCACCTTTTGATGTGTATTTGGAGCCATCATCTGTATTCCCATGTTGGCAAATGTGGCTGTGACATTTCAAAGGTGCGATGGCATGTTTCACATTCACAGATGACAAAAGAAAAAAGGCCTTACTTCATCTACTATGGAGGTGAAGAATTGCAGGATATCTTTCAGACGCTTGCATGACTCAGCAAAAAATACACTAACAACCTACTTCACGCCCAAGAAAAATACCATATGTATAACAATTGTCTTCCAATGCACTAAGCAAGAAGCAAACGAGACAATTGACCAATATTGCACGTAACTGAGACAACTAGCAAACAGATATCCCTTTGGTGATGTTGAACATGTCGAACGGGAAATCAAAACACAAATAATTGAAGGTTGTCTCTCTAGACAATTACGCCAAAAAACACTCAAGAAAGGCAGAAATCTGCCAGATCTGTTGAAGTTAGCAAGATCACTATCGCTCTCAGGGTCCAGAGTCACTGAAGCTGAGGCTGCTAACAGTAACTACCACACTCCAAGTTCAACTCCTGCGAGCACTGTTCATCGCTCACATGCCAGGAAACCACCTGCAAAGCAACAACAGCCATCTCACAAACAGAGTTGCGACTTATCCAAAGAATGTTTACACTGTTGTGGTGCTTACCCGCACTGGACAGAGCACCTGCTACTGGTATACAGTGTAAAGCTTGTGGAAAACCCAACCACTTTGCTCGTGTTTGTCACTCATCAGCAAAATCAACTACGAATATCAAGACCAATACCAACAGAGGGTACCATGTATGCTTACCACAGCAAAAAGCTGAGAGAATGTAGCTAATGTAGAGGTGGATGACCATGCATATACTTTTATCCTCTCTCTCAGACACAGAAATCAGCCATGTGTGACAGTGACCATCCGCTGCTTGGACGTAGACGCTCTCATCAATACAGGAGCTTCTGTCAATGTCATGGGAGACAAAACATTCAACAAACTTCAGGATTGCCTCATTCTCTCCAAACCAGGGAATACAAACGTTTTCCCTTCTGAAAGTGACAAACCGCTGTAAGGTCTCGGGACTTTTGAAATGCCAGTCTCATTCAAAGACACTAGAATGAATGTTGTATTCTATGTCATATCTGGAGAATGTGACATGCTTAGCAGTTTCCACACAGCAACTGATCTGCACATGATTGCAGTCACATACGTGATTCCTTTGCATAACAATAACATTCTCGACCTGTATGCTGACTGCTTCACTGGTATCTACAAACTGAAAGGTGTTGCATGCAAGCTGTGTGCCCCCAGTCGCGCATCAACAGCCAAAATGTCATTTCATGTCAGGAAACAGACAGAGAAGGAACTTCAACACCTACTTGACCTTGACATTGTTGAGAAAGTTGGGGATAAGCCTACCTCTTGGGTCTCACCCATGCAAGTCATCAAGAAACCCAAGAGCAAGAACCAGATTAGAATCTGCGTTGATATGCGATCACCAAACCAAGCTATACAATGAGAAAGACACTTGACACCGACAATTGATGACATCATAGAGCAAATGAATGGTGTTAAACACTTTGCTAAACTTAATCTCAATACAGGCTACCATAAAATTGAGCTTGCAGAAGAATTGCGATATCTTACTGTATTTTCCATGCACATCAGACTTTTCCGATACAAAAGGCTCAACACTGGAGTCAACTCAGCAGCTGAGGTATTTCAGTACATGATTTAATTTGCACTTCAAGGACTTGAAGGCACACTAAGCATCAGTGATGACATTCCCATTTACAATCGCACTGAAAATGAACTTGAGACATGCATACCCACAATGTCTCAGAGAATGTAACCTCACCTTGAAAAAAGACAGTGCTTGTTCAATGAAAGCAGAATTGAATTCTTCAGTCACGTGTTCAGTGGTGAAGGAGTATCATCTGATCCCGGGAAAGTCAAAGCCATTGCAAATACTGCAGATTTACAAATGTGCAGGAAATCCAGAGTCTGCTAGGACTCAACACGTACTGTAGTTGCTTCATTCCTGACCTCGCTACGCTATCTTCCCTCCTACGCAGTCCAACAAAAGAGACCACCAAGTGGGAGTAGGCTAAATCACAAACAGGCGGTACATCAGATCAAACGACAGTTGTCAGCAAGTTGCACAAATACCTATTTCGACCCTGAGAGAACCACCCAGCTAGTTGTTCCAGAATCATCCTGGAATTCAAAGATAACCCCTGACCCCTTCTCTCTACTGCAAACCATCATCTTAAATTCATCTCCTCTGTCTTCTCCACACTCACCTCCTAAAATAAGAGTGAGGAGCTCATGGATTTCCTTGCCATTAAAAGTGAGACCACCCGATCAGCAGCCTTTGCTGCTTCCCTCCCTTCCCCTAGCCCTCTGGGCTAAACCCCTTAAGGTTGCTCCCTGCACGAGGCTTGAACTCACAGCTTTCTCTCGTTTCTCTGCTATCTCCCCTCAATAAATTATGCAACTGTGTCAAAAGTAAACTATTTCTCCTTGTTCTTCTTGACCTGCCTACACCCTTTGACACACCATCCTCTTTTAACACTTCTCCACTGTCATCCAGCTGTGTGGGAGTGAACACTCCTGGTTGCATTCTTATCTCTCCAGTTATAGCCAGAGAATCACCTGCAATGGCTTCTCTTCCCACTCCCACACTATTACCTCTAGTGTCCCCCAAGGATCTAGGCTTGGCCCCCTTCTATTTTTCATCGACATGCTGATCCTCAGCAACATCAAAGAACAAAGAACAGTACAGCACAGGAACAGGCCATTCGGCCCACCAAGCATGCGCCGATCTTGATGCCTGCCTAAACTAAAACCTTCTGCACTTCCGGGGACCGTATCCCTCTATTCCCATCCTATTCATGTATTTGTCAAGATGCCTCTTAAACATCGCTATCGTACCTGCTTCCACCACCTCCCCCGGCAGCAAGTTCCAGGCACTCACCACCCTCTGTGTAAAGAACTTGCCTCGCACATCCCCTCTAAACTTTGCCCCTTGCACCTTAAACCTATGTCCCCTAGTAGTTGACTCATCCACCATGGGAAAAAGCTTCTGACTATCCACTCTGTCTGTGCCACTCATAACTTTGTAAACCTCTATCATGTCGCCCCTCCACCTCCATCATTCCAGTGAAAACAATACGAGTTTATCCAACCTCTCCTCATAGCTAATGCCCTCCAGACCAGGCAACATCCTGGTGAACCTCTTCTGTACCCTCTCCAAAGCCTCCACGTCCTTCTGGTAGTGGGGCAACCAGAATTGCACGCAATATTCTAAGTGTGGCCTAACTAAAGTTCTGTACAGCTGCAGCATGGCTTGCCAATTTTTATACTCTATGCCCCGACCGATGAAGGTAAGCATGCCGTATGCCTTCTTGACTACCTTATCCACCTGCGTTGCCATTTTCAGTGACCTGTGGACCTGTACGCCCAGATCTCTCTGCCTGTCAATACTCCTAAGCGTTCTGCCATTTACTGTATACTTCCCAGCAGCAATAGACCTTCCAAAATGCATTACCTCACATTTGTCCGGATTAAACTCCATCTGCCATTTCTCCGCCCAAATCTATAACCGATCTATATTCTGCTGTATCCTCTGACAATCCTCATCACTATCCGCACCTTCACCAACCTTTGTGTCGTCTGCAAACTTACTAATCAGACCAGCTACATTTTCCTCCAAATCATTTATATATGCTACAAACAGCAAAGGTCCCAGCACTGATCACTGAGGAACACCACTAGTCACAGCCCTCCATTCAGAAAAGCACCTTTCCACTGCTACCCTCTGTCTTCTATGACCGAGCCAGTTCTGTATCCATCTTGCCAACTCACCTCTGATCCCATGTGACTTCACCTTTTGTACCAGTTTGCCATGAGGGACCTTGTCAAAGGCTTTACTTAAGTCCATATAGACAACATCCACTGCCCTTCCTTCATCAATCATCTTTGTCACTTCCTCAAAAAACTCAATCAAGTTAGTGAGACACGACTTCCCCTTCACAAAACCATGCTGCCTCTCGCGAATAAGTTCGTTTGTTTCCAATGGGGAGTAAATCCTGTCCCGAAGAATCCTCTCTAATAATTTCGCTACCACTGATTTAAGGCTCCCCGGCCTATAATTTCCTGGATTATCCTTGCTACCCTTCTTAAACAAAGGAACAACTTTGGCTATTCTCCAGTCCTCTGGGACCTCACCTGTCGCCAATGAGGATACAAAGATTTCTGTCAAGGCCCCAGCAATTTCTTCCCTTGCCTCCCTCAGTATTCTGGGGTAGATCCCATCAGGCCCTGGGGACTTATCTATCTTAATGCTTTTCAGGGCGCCCAGCACCACCTCCTTTTTGATAACAACATGACCGAGACTATCTACACTCCCTTCCCTAGACACATCATCCACCAAGTCCTTCTCTTTGGTGAATACTGATGCAAAGTACTCACTTAGTACCTCGCCCATTTCCTCTGGCTCCAGACATAGATTCCCATCTCTGTCCTTGAGTGGGCCAACCTTTTCCCTGGCTACCCGCTTGCTCTTTATATGTGTATAAAAAGCCTTGGGATTATCCTTAATCCCGTTTTCCAATGACTTTTCATGACCCCTTTTAGCCCTCCTGACTCTTTGCTTAAGTTCCTTCCTGTCTTTATATTCCTCAAGGGCTTCGTCTGTTCCTACCCTTCCAGCCCTTACGAATGCTTCCTTTTTCTTTTTGACTAGGCTCACAATATCCCACGTTATCCAAGGTTCCCGAAACTTGCCAAACTTGTCTTTCTTCCTCACAGGAACATGCTGGTCCTGGATTCTAATCAACTGACGTTTGAAAGACTCTCACATGTCAGATGTTGATTTACCCTCAAACAGCCGCCCCCAATCTAAATTCTTCAGTTCCTGCCTAATATTGTTATAGTTAGCCTTCCCCCAATTTAGCACCTTCACCCGAGGACGACTCTTATCCTTATCCACAAGTACCTTAAAACTTATGGAATTATGGTCACTGTTCCCGAAATGTTCCCTTACTGAAACTTCGACCACCTGGCCGGGCTCATTCCCCAATACCAGGTCCAGTACGGCCCCATCCCTCGTTGGACTATCTACATATTGTTTCAAGAAGCCCTCCTGGATGCTCCTTACAAATTCTGCCCCATCTAAGCCCCTAGCACTAAGTGAGTCCCAGTCAATATTGGGGAAGTTAAAATCACCCACCACTACTACACCACTATGTAGACAGATCTTGGAAAGATGTAAAGGTAACAGGATTTTGGAAGATCTAATGCAGGTGGGAAGTATACAGTAAATGGCAAAACCCTTAGGAGTATTGACAGGCAGAGAGATCTGGGCGTACAGGTCCACAGGTCTCTGCAAGTAGCAACGCAGGTGGATAAGGTAGTCAAGAAGGCATACGGCATGCTTGCCTTCATCGGTCGGGGCATAGAGTATAAAAATTGGCAATTCATGCTGCAGCTGTACAGAACTTTAGTTAGGCAACACTTAGAATATTGCGTGCAATCCTGGTCGCCACACTACCAGAAGGACGTGGAGGCTTTGGAGAGGGTACAGAAGAGGTTTACCAGGATGTTGCCTGGTCTGGAGGGCATTAGCTATGAGGAGAGGTTGGATAAACTCGGATTATTTTCACTGGAACGACGGAGGTGGAGGGGTGACACGATAGAGGTTTACAAAGTTATGAGCGGCATGGACAGAGTGGAAAGTCAGAAGCTTTTTCCCAGGGTGAAAGAGTCAGTTACTAGGGGACATAGGTTTAAGATAAGAGGGGCAAAGTTGAGAGGGGATGTGCGAGGCAAGTTCTTTACACAGAGGGTGGTGAGTGCCTGGAACTTGCTGCCGGGGGAGGTGGTGGAAGCAGGTACGATAATGACGTTTAAGAGGCATCTTGACAAATACATGAATAGGATGGAAATAGAGGGATACAGTCCCCAGAAATGCAGAAGATTTTAGTTTAGGCAGACATCAAGATCGGCGCAGGCTTGGAGGGCCGAATGGCCTGTTCCTGTGCTGCACTGTTCTTCGTTCTTTGAGATGGAGAGGGACGGAGAGAGGCTGAGGTGAAAGAGGAAGACAGAGAAGGAGAACGAGATGGAGAGGGATGGAGAGAGGCTGAGGTGAAAGAGGGAGACAGAGAAGGAGAATGATGGAGAGGGACGGAGAGAGGCTGAGGTGAAAGAGGGAGACAGAGAAGGAGAATGAGACGGAGAGGGACGGAGCGAGGCTGAGGTGAAAGAGGGAGACAGAGAAGGAGAATGAGAAGGAGAGGGACGGAGAGAGGCTGAGGTGAAAGAGGGAGACAGAGAAGGAGAATGAGATGGAGAACGGACGGAGAGAGGCTGAGGTGAAAGAGGGAGACAGAGAAGGAGAATGAGAAGGAGAGGGACGGAGAGAGGCTGAGGTGAAAGAGGGAGACAGAGAAGGAGAATGAGATGGAGAACGGACGGAGAGAGGCTGAGGTGAAAGAGGGAGACTGAGAAGGAGAATGAGACGGAGAGGGACGGAGAGAGGCTGAGGTGAAAGAGGGAGTCAAAGAAGGAGAATGAGATGGAGAGGGACGGAGAGAGGCTGAGGTGAAAGAGGGAGACTGAGAAGAAGAATGATAGAGAGGGACGGAGAGAGGCTGAGGCGAAAGAGGGAGACTGAGAAGGAGAATGAGATGGAGAGGGATAGAGAGAGGCTGAGGTGAAAGAGGGAGACAGAGAAGGAGAATGATGGAGAGGGTCGGAGAGAGGCTGAGGTGAAAGTGGGATTCAGAGAAGGAGAATGAGATGGAGAGGGACGGAGAGAGGCTGAGGTGAAAGAGGGAGACTGAGAAGAAGAATGATAGAGAGGGACGGAGAGAGGCTGAGGCGAAAGAGGGAGACTGAGAAGGAGAATGAGATGGAGAGGAACGGAGAGAGGCTGAGGTGAAAGAGGGAGACAGAGGAGGAGAATGAGAAGGAGAGGGACGGAGAGAGGCTGAGGTGAAAGAGGGAGTCAGAGAAGGAGAATGAGACGGAGAGGGACGGAGAGAGGCTGAGGTGAAAGAGGGAGACAGAGAAGGAGAATGAGATGGAGAGGGACGGAGAGAGGCTGAGGTGAAAGAGGGAGACTGAGAAGAAGAATGATGGAGAGGGACGGAGAGAGACTGAGGTGAAAGAGGGAGACAGAGAAAGGGAATGAGATGGAGAGGGACGGAGAGAGGCTGAGGTGAAAGAGGGAGACAGAGAAGGAGAATGAGACGGAGAGGGACGGAGAGAGGCTGAGGTGAAAGAGGGAGACAGAGAAGGAGAATGAGACGGAGAGGGACGGTGAGAGACTTTAGTTAGACCACACTTAGAATATTGCGTGCAATTCTGGTTGCCACACTACCAAAAGGACGTGAAGGCTTTGGAGAGGGTACAGAAGAGGTTTACCAGGATGTTTCCTGGTCTGGAGGGCATTAGCTATGAGGAGAGTTTGGAAAAACTCGGATTGTTTTCACTGGAATGACGGAGGTGGAGGGGCGACATGATAGAGGTTTACAAAGTTATGAGCGGCATGGACAGAGTGGATAGTCAGAAGCTTTTTCCCAGGGTGGAAGAGTCAGTAACGAGGGGACATAGGTTTAAGGTGCGAGGGGCAAAGTTTAGAGGGGATGTGCGAGGCACACAGAGGGTGGTGAGTGCCTGGAACTTGCTGCCGGGGGAGGTGGTGGAAGCAGATACGATTGCGACGTTTAAGAGGCATCTTGACAAATACATGAATAGAATGGGAATAGAGGGATACGGTCCCTGGAAGTGCAGAAGGTTTTAGTTTAGGCAGGCATCAAGATCGGCGCAGGCTTGGAGGGCCGAATGGCCTGTTCCTGTGCTGTACTGGTCTTTGTTCTTTGTTCTTTGTTCGTTCTTTGTTCTCCAACCCTGTTACCTTTACATCTTTCCAAAATCTGTCTATGTGTCTGCTCCTCTACCTCCCGCTAGCTGTTGGGAGGCCTGTAGTAAACCCCCAACATCGTGACTGCACCCTTCCTATTCCATCATCCAAAAACATAGTACTATTTTCCACAAGTACACTGACGACACCAAGCTCTACCTCAGCACCATCTCTCTCGACTCCTCCAATGTCTCTAAGTTGTCAGACTGCTTGTCAGGAATTCAGTACTGGATAAGCAGAAATTTGCTCTATGTATGGGGAAGACTGAAGGCATTTCTTTTGGTCCCCGCCACAGACTCCATTCCCCAGCCACTGGATGATCCCTCTCCCTGGCAACTGTATGAAGCTGAACCAAACTGTTCACAACCCTGGTGCCACTCCAATAATGTACAGCTCTTCAATCCAGCATTGGAGCATCAGCCTGCATTTATATACTGGAATGTGGGTTGAAACCACATTCCCCTGACCCAGAGGTGAGAGAGCTGCTAATAAGAACAACAGTGACTTGATGAATTCAAAGTTTTGAATCTCTTCAATGAAGAGTCCAGGTCAGTGTTTAGTTCTTAATTAAAAGTGATTTTTGTTTTTTTTTTAATAGCATGAAATGGTTCATTGTGTCTCTTCCCTCTCTCCCACAGGCTTTCTCTCAGTGCATCTGTCCCTCTGCTACAAGCTACTAGGAAGTTGTTGTGGAAATCTTTTTTTTTGCAAATGCTTAGTGATCCTGTTACCAATTCTGTTGCTAGCAACTCAGTGTTGGCAGGATAGCTCCTTGTCGGAAAGGATTTTAAATGATTTGTTGATGTTGATGTACAGCTTTTGGAACAGAAAGTGTAAGGTAACAGATGGAATCTGTCATGGCAGAGGAGAAATGAATATTCCCATAAAGAAAAAGAATCTTCTAAAAAAAATTATGCTTAAAACTTTTAAATAATAAATTATAGAACATTATGACTTTATTTTTTCTTAATATGGAATTATTGCCTCATTAGGAAGCTTTGGACAGTCTCAGTTCCTGGAGCAACTTGATCTGAAAGCTGAGTTGCTATGTTGCGTTGTTCGTTGCTAGGGTTCATGCTGTAGTATGGAACATAAGAACCAGGCCTAAAATGCCCATTCCTTTTTAATTAAATGAGCTTCCCTCGAAACTTATTCCACAAGCTTCTTACCCTGTTGAAATTCTGTCTGTTTATTCCTCTCATGACAAGTTTTGTTTTAAATTTGCATCCTCATTTTATTTTAAACAATTTGGTAAAAGGAGCTATTTTCCTGAATCAAGTTCCAAATTCCAAATCTTCTGTATGTACTTATTTCTCATACAACTTCCTATTGTTTCAATTTTTGCCATGCTTTCATATCAACATTTAATATTGACACCACCCAAATGTTAATATTTAGAATGGAAATCCTGCATGTAAACAGTTGCCTGTAACAATGTATTTGCATACTGTGCCCAGTAGGTGGTGCTACAGGGCAAGATCTTGCAACTCCATTGCCATCTTGTGTCTATACATGCATAAAAATATATATATCAATAGTTCACAAGCAATTTACTTGGAGATTTTAAAAAACTTTTTAAGTCGCCTCAAAATTTGCTTTATTCCAGAGTTTCTGTTTCTTCATAACCATGAAATTTTATACTAAAGCATTTGAATTCTTAATTAAGATTTGATTTAATAAAA
This sequence comes from Heterodontus francisci, assembly GCF_036365525.1. Lineage (NCBI taxonomy): Eukaryota > Metazoa > Chordata > Chondrichthyes > Heterodontiformes > Heterodontidae > Heterodontus > Heterodontus francisci. Next base: position 14,561,043 of record NC_090387.1, read on the forward strand.
TGTCACACCTGATGCAATAGATACCGATGATACCACTGCACAACCATTCACAATTTTGCACAGTTCCGGATAAATGGAGTGTTTGCCCATTCTTGGTTTGTCTACTATTACACTGACTCTACAGGACTGTTCTTTCAATGCCCCATTTCCTCTTGAAGTTGACAAAAGCACATTCATTGATAGCAATGATAAAAATGCAGATACTGTCCAATCCTAGCCTGGCTAGATTAATAGAAGGTTGTGGGTTCAAGCTCCACTCCTGAAGCTCCCAGTACAGGGGATGCTGCACTGCCAAAGGTGCTGTCTTTCAATAAGATGTTAAACCAAGGCGCCTTCTGCCCTCTCAGGTGGATGTAGAAGATCTCATGGCACTATTTTGAAGAAGAGCAGGGGAGTTCTTCCTGGCGTCCTAGCCTATATTCTTCCCTCAATCAACATAATTTTAAAAAAAGATGATCTGGTCATTTATTACATTGCTGCTTGTGGGAGCTTGCTGTGCACAAATTGGCTGCTGAGTTTCCTACATTACACAATGACTACCCTGCAAAAATATCAAGCACTTTGGGATGTCCTGAGGTCGTGAAAGGCGGTACAGAAATGCAAGTCATTTTTTTTTTCCTTAGTTGATCACAGTGTGAAGTGTAGTTTGAATGAAAATCGAGGACACAAACTTGTACTTGGGAATGTAAGCCTTAGCCAATGAGCAAGCAAATCAGAACTTATTTAGAGATTATTGCACATTTTAAAAAATGAGGGTATGTTTTAAGATAAAATAAAAAGCAGATATAAATGCATTGCATTTAAAAACACTAGGATATGCACTTGAGGTGCTGTAACCTGCAGGTTTACAGATCAAAATTTGGAAGGTGGCATTAAACTGGATAGCTCTTTTTCAGCCAGCATGCACAGGATGGGCTGAATAGCTTCCTTCTGTGCAATAACTATTTCTATGTTTCTATAAATTTAATGCTTGAGACAATGAGGGCTGATAACCCTGCTTATTTATTGCTTTTTTATATCAATTTGTTATATAGTTGGATTTCCACTTTTCCTTGCACACATGCAAAGCTTTTCTTTTAACTTGATACAATGGGAGCAATTTTAACCTAACTTGACAAGTGGAAAAACCTTGTGATTAGATAGAATGCTGATTTTACATCCCACCCAATATTACTTGTTGTCTTTAATGGAGGGCTTGTAATAATCTTCCATTCTTCTTTAGATATGGGGTAAGTGCCAGAGGATTGGAGAGTGGCAAATGTGATACCCTTAATCTAGAAAGGGTATAAGGACAGTCCGAGCAACTACAGGCCAGTTAGTTTAACATCAGTGGTGGGTAAGGTTTTAGAAACTATAATAGGGAAAAAACATCAAAAGACACTTGGTGCGGTTCGAGTTAGTTAAGGATAACCAGCTCAGATTTGTAACAGGCAGATCATGCTTGACTACTCTAATTGAATTTTTTGATGAAGTAACAGAGAAGGTTGATGAAAGGAATGTGGTGGATGTTATCTATATGGATTTTAAGAAAGCATTTTATAAAATACCACATAAAAGGCTGGTTAACAAAATTGAGACTCGTGGACTAGGATCATCAGTGTCCAATTGGATAAAAAAAAATTGGCTTAAGGACAGAAAACAGGGAGTCATAGTTGTTTTTCAGACTGGAGGATGGTAGATAGTGGTGTTCCCCAAAGGTCAGTGCTAGGATCACTGCTTTCTTTTGCTATTTATAAATGACTTGGATCTTGGAATACAGAGTAGAATTTCAAAATTTGTCGATGATACCAAACTTGGAGGAGTGACAGACAGTGAGGATGATACGAACCAACTGCAACAGAGCATAGATAGGCTAGCAGAATGGGCAGACAAGTGGAAAAAGGAATTTAATACAGACAAGTGTGAGGTGAGGCATTTTTGCAGAAGGGATAGAGTGAGGCAATATAGACTTAATGGCACAGTTCTAAAGAGTGTGCAGAAACAAAGGGATATGGGGGTGCATGTGCATTGATATTTGAAGGTGGCAGGACATATTGAGAGAGTGGTTAGCAAAGCATATGGGATCTTGGGCTTCATAAATGGAGGCATAGAGTACAAAAGCAAGGAAGTTATGCTAAAGCTCTGTTTAGGTCCCAACTGGAGTATTGCATCCAGTTCTGATCACTGCACTATAGGAAGGATGTGAGGGTCCTTGAGAGGGTGCAGAGGAGATTTGCCAGAATGTTTCCAGGGATGGGGGATTTTAGTTCAACAACAAAAACAAGAAATGCTGGAGTCACTCAGCAGGTCTGGCAGCATCTGTGGAAAGTGAAGCAGAGTTAACGTTTCGGGTCAGTGACCCTTCTTCGGATTCTTCGGATTTTAGTTACAAGGTTAGGTCAGAAAGCTGGGGTTGTTCTCCCTGGAGCAAAGGAGATCGAGGGGAGATTTAAGAGAGGTGTGCAAGATTATGGCTGGTTCAGATAAGTTAGTCGAGGAAAAACTGTTCCCATTAGTTGATGGCACAAGGACTAGGGAACACAGATTGAAAGCTTTGGGCAAGAGATGCAGGGGGAATGTGAGGAAGAACTTTTTTACACAGCGAGTGGTAATGACCTGGAACTCGCTGCCCATGAGGGTGGTGGATACAGAAACAATCAATGATTCCAAAAGATAATTAGATGGGCACTTGAAGGAAATAAACTTGCAGGGCTACGGGGATTGAGCGGGGGAGTGGGATTGCTCTGTGGAGAGCCAGCATGTACTTGATGGGCCTAATGACCTTGTCCTATGCCATGAATGACTCTAAATAAAAAATGACTCTAAGAGTTGAGAGTTTTTCCCAGTATCCTGATCAATATTTAACGCTCAACAAAAAACACTAAAAAACAGATAATCTGGTCGTTGTCACATTGCTGCGTGTGGGGCCTTGCTGTGTGAAAATTAGCTGCCGCATTTCCTACATTACAATAGTGACTACTTCAAAAAGTAATTCATTGGCAATTATACGCTTTGTCGCTTCTTGAAATTGTGAGAAGTGCTGTATAATTGCAAGTCCTTTTCCCCCCTTTTTTAACTCTCTCTTTCTCGGGATTTTCTGTGATTCTATTTTTAACCCAACCCCAGCAAAATCCTTTCTTTTCAGTTTTCATTGCTGATAGCATGAACATGTTTCTTCACAGTGAGCTTGCCACTGCCTTCTCAAGGGCAACTAGAGACGGGCCATAAATACAGCCTTGCCAGTGATGGCCATATCCCCAGAATGATTTTTTTTTGCAAGTAGAGACCTGATGTGTATTTCCAACATTCTCTGTTTTCGTTTTAAGTACTCATTCAGTAAATTCTAAAAATAGGTTTTGCTAAAATTGTGATGACATCTTGAGAGTACTGAGTGTGTCAGTGTGATGAACATGAATTGACATACAACGCTCATTCTGAGTCATCCCTATGTTTGTGATTCTATCTCCACTGGTATTCAATCAGGCTCAGAATGTCAGACTTAGTAATTCTTTTCAGTCAGTGCTTCCAATGACATCAATAACATTCACGGGTTCAACAAAACGTTCGTTGAAAACCGGCAGTAATGGATCAAAAATAAGATATATTGATATTAATTGTTTGCACCATTTGAATTTTAAAAAGGGGTTTGGTTGGGAGACATTTTCTTAAGTAAGAACAGATGCCCTATTAACACTGCAAAGCACTCTGTTCAAACTGTACCGTGCAGGTCAAACTGTACGTTGCTCTGATCAAACTGTACATTGTTCTCATCACATTATGTGCATGCATGTACATGTAAGGACATAGGCTGAGAACAGGATTGGGTTCAACTGTGATGCCCAAATAGTTGAATATCCAACTGGCACATAGACTCATACATGAAGAGCAACCACTTGAACAAATTATTGGCAAGGGCTGTGGGACCATAACCTGCAAATGGTTTTGTTCTTTTCTCAAGTGATGTGGTTTAATTTGTATTAAGTGCACTATGAACCTGGAAACTCAGACATGAGAAGCAGTTTCATCTTCATTATGAAGTATTCACAGCACCGGAACGGGCCATTCACCCAATAGGTCCATATGGTGTTTATGCCCCACACAAGCTTCCTTCCACCCCTCTTCATCTAACCCTATCAGTGTTTCCTTTTATTCTTGCTCATGTGTTAATCTAGCTTCTCCTTAAATGTATCTGTGCTATTCACTGCAACTACTCTCTGTGGTAGCGAGTACCACTTTCCAACCACTGTCTGGGTGAAGAAGTTTCTCCTGAATTTCCTATTGGATTTAGTAGTGACTATCTTACATTTATGGCCTTTACTTCCGGTCTCACCTGCAAGTGGAAACATCTTCTCTCCATCTACCCTATCAAACCATTACATAATCTTGATGAATCTCTATCAGTTCACCCCTCAGTCATCTCTTTTCTAGGGAAAATATCCCCAGCCTGTTCAGCTTTCCCTGATAAGTATCACCTCTCAGTTCCGGCATCATTCTAGTAAATCTTTTTTATTTTTACAGCACTGAAACAGGCCCTTCGGCCCACTGAGTCTGTGCCGACCAAGAACCACCCATTTATACTAACCCTGCAGTAATCCCATTTTCCCTACCACCTACCTACACTAGGGGCAATTTACAATGGCCAATTTACCTATCAACCTGCAAGTCTTTGGCAGTGGGTGGAAACCGGAGCACCCGGTGAAAACCCACACAGTCACAGGGAGAACTTGCAAACTCCGCACAGGCACTTAGGCTGCTATCTAATATCTTCTCCAGCTTTTGTCTGCTGACCTATGACACTTGCCTTAGTAAACCAGGTATCCTGCTTTAATTAATAATGCAGTGGAACTCTGTCCAATTTTAGTTTAATGCACAGAAACCCTTACCTAGCTCCTTGCACTAATTTATTTTCTTATCATTGCGGCTAAAATATTTAAGCTGGATGATTTTTATTTACTTGGTCTGCACCTTTTGTAGTGCCTCCATATTCTTTTTATAATATGAAGACCAGAACTGTTCACAGTACTCAGTGTGGTCCAACCAAAGTTTTATACAAGTTTAACATGACCTTTCAGCTTTTCAATTCCTGAAATGAACCCCAGTACATTGTTTGGTTTTTGTTGGCCTTAGTAACCTGCGTCGCCACTTTTAGTGATCTGTGTATTTGTGCTCCCAGATTTCTCTGTTCCTTTATCTAATTTAACATTTATTTTCCAAGGAGTCTGTGGCCTCCTTATTCTTCCTCCCAAAATATATTACTCTATGCTTATCTATATAGAAGTTCATTTGCCAATTACACATCTATCCTGCAAGTTTATTCATATCTTCCTATACCTTGTCGCAGTCCTCCTCTGTTTTAATTACACCACCCAATTTGGTGTCATCCACAAATTTTGAAATTATACGCCTGACTCCTGAATGCGAATCATTTATGCAAATGGTAAATGACAGTGGTCCTGTGTACTTCAGTGCACCATATACTTCAGTCTCAGCCAATCTCTCTTCCTCTTTATAAACCTCATGATTATTTGGGGTTTGGCCAAAAGGTAGAAGTACAACCTATAATTTCTTATCTAAAAGCCATGATTCATCTTACAGCTCCACTGATGTGTGCAGGCTACAGCCAATTTAGTCAAAGCACTTAGGCTGCTATCTATTATCTTCTCCGGCTTTTGTCTGCTGACCTATGACACTCGCCTTAGTAAACCAGGCACCCTGCTTTAATTAATAATGCAGTGGAACTCTGTCCAATTTTAGTTTAATGCACAGAAACCCTTACCTAGCTCCTTGCACTAATTTATTTTCTTATCATTGCGGCTAAAATATTTAAGCTGGATGATTTTTATTTACTTGGTAGTAATCATTAGCTGACATTATAGAATCACAGAATTGTTATATCACAGAAAGAGGCCATTCAGCCCATCACTGGCTCTCCAAAGGAGCAATTTACCTAGTGCCATTCCCTTGCCTTCTCCCTGTAGCCCTGCACATTCTTCCTTTTCAGATAACAGTCCAATTCCCTCCTGAATGCCTCAATTGAACCTGCCTCCACCACACTCTCAGGCAGTGAATTCCAGATCCTAACCACTTGCGTGAAAAAGTTTTTCCTCATGTCACCATTGCTTCTTTTGCCAATTACCCTAAATCTGTGCCCTCTTGTCCTTGATCTTCCATCAATCAGAACAGTTTTTCCCTACCTATTCTGTCCAGACCCCTCATAATTTTGAACACCTCTATCAATCTCCTCTTAACCTTCTCTTCTCCAAGGAAAACAGTCTCAACTTGTCAAACCTATCTACGTAACTGAAGTTCTTCATCCCTGGAACCATTCTCGTGAATCTTTTCTGCACCCTCTCTAATGCCTTCACATCATTCCTGAAGTGTGGTGCCCAGAACTGGATGCAATACTCTAGTTGAGGTCAAATCGTACAAGTTTAACGTAACTTCCTTACTTTTGTAATCTATGCCCCTATTAATGAAGCCTAGGATGCTGTATGCTGTATTAACCAGTCTCTCACCTTCCAGACACCTTCAATGATTTATGCACATATACACCCAGGTCCCTCTGTTCCTGCACCACCTTTAGAATTGTACCCTTTATTTTATATTGTCTCTCCATGTTCTTCCTACCAAAGTGAATCACTTCACACTTCTCTGCATTAAATTTCATCTGCCACTTGTCTGCCTCTTCCACCAATCTGTCTATGTCCTTTCGAATTTCTACACTATCCACCTCATAGTTCACAATGCTTCCAAGTTTTCTACCATCTGTGATTCTGAAACGTTAACTCTGTTTCTTTCTCCACAGTTGCTGCCAATCTGCTGAGTGTTTCCAGCATTTTCTGATTTTATTTCAGATTTCCAGCATCTGCACTATTTTATTTTTGATTTATTGTTAATCCACTGCCTCCTGCCTAACTAGTACACAGAGAGAGATGCAATTTTCAAAATGAGAGCTGTTTTGAATTACATGCTATTCAGAATGCACCAGGCAAGAAACAGTTAATTTACTCCCAACCCCTGCGAATTGTCTCTCGTTTATGTTTCAATGTCAACTCCTTGTGAGCAATAGGTAAAAACTGACTATTACCACATGTATATCTCAGTAAATTGGGTATGTTGCCTGCCCATTGTAGCAGAGCTAATGCTATGATTGGAACTTGGTCTCATTCATAGCCATTGGGAAGAAATTCTATCCTAATATATATATTCAAGTGTGTTTGTACTTGCCTTTTTCGGGCTCTTAATTTTAATTTGCAATAAAGGTTCTGCTCTTAACATTCTGAATGTGTGTCCCCACTTGCAGCATTTGAAACCAATATTGGATGAATACCAATATACCAATACAGGCCTCAGCTGGCTGAGATAGGTTGCCATGGAGTGACTGCACTATGTCTGTCACTTTGGACAGGTAACATTCAGATTTTTGATAAATTATCATGAGCAGTAAGCAGTTAAGAATCTAAATATTTTTACAAACCTGAAAACATTGGATGCAACAAGGCCATTCCTTCATCCTCGATTTAAGCTCACCAAACTGTTAGCTCATCATGTTGTTAGCTGTGGTTCAGTGGGTAGCACTCTTGCACCTGAGATGGGAGGTTGTGGATTCTGGCCCCATTCCAGAGGCATGAGCATAAAACTCTCAGCTTGCACTCTAGTCCAGTACCCAGGGAGTGCTGTGCTGTCTTTCAAATGAGATGTTAAACTGAAACCCTGTATTCCCGCTCAGGTGGATGTAAAAGATCTCTGTGCACTATTCTTCCTGTATCTGCCAGGTAACATCACTGAAAAAAAGAAATTATCTGCTTATTATCGCATTGCTGTTTGTATGAGCTTGTTGTGTGTACATTTGCTGCCATGTTTTCTGCATTACAACAGTGACTACATTTCAAAAATACCTAATTGATTGTAAAGCATTGGGACATTGTAAAAAGTGAATACAAAAGTAGGGAGGTTATACTTCAGTTATAGAGGGCATTGGTGAGACCTTATTTGGAGTACTGTGTACAGTATTGGTCTCCTTATTTAAGGAAGGATGTAAATGCATTGGAAGCAGTTCAGAGAAGGTTTACTGGACTAATACCTGGAATGAACTGGTTGTCGTATGAGGAAAAATTGGACTGGCTGGGCCTGTATCCGCTGGAGTTTAGAAGAGTAAGAGGCGACTTGATTGAAACATATAAGATCCTGAGGGATCTTGACAGGGTGAATGTGGAAAGGATGTTTCTTCTTGTCAGAGAATCTAGAACTAGAGGTCACTTTAAAAATTAGGGGCTGCCCATTTAAGACAAACATGAGAAGAATTTTTTTCTCTCAGAGGGGCTGAGTCTTTGAAACTCTCTTCCACAAAAAGTAGGGACTTTGAATATTTTCAAGGCAGAGGTAGATAGATTCTTGATAAGCAAGTGGGTGAAAGGTTATCGTGGGTAGGCAGGAATGTGGAGTTGAGGTTACACCATGATCTTGTTGAATGGTGGAGCAGGCTCAAGGGGCCGAGTGGCCTACTCCTGTTTCTAATTCGTATTTACTATGTGCTATATAAATGCAAGTCTTGCTTTTTTTATTCGATTTTGGGAAGTGAGCATCACTGGCAAGACCAGCATTTATTTCCCAACCTTAATTCCCCTTGAACTGAACAGCTTGCTGGGCCATATCAGAGGGTAGTTATGAATCAACTGCATTGCTGTGGGTCTAGAGTCACATGCAAGCCAGATCGGTTTTGGACAGCAGATTTCTTGCCCTGATGGACATTAGTGAATGAGATGGGTTTTTACAACAATCCAAACGTTTCATGATTATTATGAATAAGACTAGCATTTTATTCCAGATTTATTAAATAATTGAATTTAAATTCCTCCAGCTGCCATGGTGGGGCTTGAACTTCAGTCTCTCGAGCATTAGTCTGGGCCTTTTGATAACTAGTACCATCCCAATCATTTCTCTCTCCAGAGTGTTTTCTTGTATCCCTTAAAATGACCCACTTCATTGGCCTTTGCTGTAGCTTCTTCTCCAATGCTATTAAGCTGCAGGCCCAGCTGATGGCGCCAAACCTCATCTGGGATGAGCTGTCTGTATTTCGCGGCAATGAAAAATAGTGGACAAGGTGATATACTCCTTAAGATAATGGTGTCCCATGGCAACCGAAGAATGAGGGGAATTTTTAACTCTTTGGCCCAGTGGGAGCAGGGGAGGACCCAGAAGCCTGTGGGAAACCTAAAAGTCTGACAGGTCATAGACACGTTCTCTGCCTGGAATTCAGCCTGAGAGACAGGCTTGGCTCCGAGTCAGGCGGGTAATGGTGGAAAAGAGGCCAGAAGACCAGGTAGCTGAAATCCCTGATCCCGGGGGTTCTGATCCCAGGGTGGGGGGCTCTGATCCTGGGGAATCCGATCCCTGACCCCGGGGTGGGGGGGAGGGGGAAGGTATTCCGATGCTGGGTATGGGCATTGTATGGGGGTGGGGGGTGGGTTGTGATGGTGGGTGGCTTTGGGAAATTAAATCTGAGCTTTGCAACCTCATTAACATATTTAAAGTGCCAACCTGCTTCCTGGGGGCAGGTAGGCTGTCACACCTTGTCTCACCTGAGTAAAACCCAGCAGTCAGTGGGTGGAGCTGGGCTCCCGACATGTTTCCATTTTTTGGCAATTTAAATCCCCAACTTACACCCAATCCCTCCCACTCCACCATGATAAAACTCCCTCCATGGTGTTCACCTTGTCCGTGAAAGCGGAGACAATCAATGATTTCAAAGGAAAATTGGATGGGCACTTAAAGGAAATAGAGTTGCAGAGTCACAGGGATAGAGTGGGGGAGTGCGACTGAATGGATAGCTCTGCGGAGAGCCGGCACGGACTCGATGGGCCAACTCGCCTCCTTCTATGCCATAAGTGATCCTATGGCTCTATATCAAATAGGTGTATGCCATTGGCCTGGCCTGCGTCTGTCAGATTCTTAAAGCTAGCTTTCTGTTTGTAAAGGTTGATTTTTTTTAAAATTCTTTCATAGGAAGTGAGTGTCTCTGGCAAGGCTAGCTTTTATTGCCCATTCCTAATTGCTCCTGAGAAGGTGGTGGTGAGCCATCTTCTTGAACTGCTGCAGTCCAACTGGTGCAGGTATACTCAAAGAGCTGTTAGGAAGGGAGTTCCAGGATTTTGACCCAGCTACGGTGAAGGAACGGTGATACAGATCTAAGTCAGGATGGTGTGTGACTTGGAGGGGAACTTGCCGGTGGTGGTGTTCCCACGCATCTGATGCCCTTGTCCTTTTAGGTGGTGGAAGTCGCAGGGTTCGAAGATGCTGGCAATGTAGACTTGGTGGGTTGCTGCAGTGTATCTTGTAGATGGTACGCAGTGCTGCCACTGTGTGCGGTTGTGGAGGGAGTGAATGTATGTGGATGGGCTGCCAATCAAGTGGGCTGCTTTGTCCTGAATGGTGTCGAGCTGCACTCATCCAGGCAAGTGGAGAGTATTCCATTACACTTCTGACTAGTGCCTTGTAGATGGTGGACAGGCACCAGTCAGGAGGTGAGTTACTTACTGCAGAATTCCCAGCCTGTGACCTACTCTTGTAGTCACAGTATTTATGTGGCTGGTCCAGTTCAGTTTCTGGTCAATGGTAATCCCCAGGATGTTGATGGTGGGGGATTCAGCAATGGTAACACCATTGAATATCAAGGGAAGATGTTTAGATTCTCTTTTGTTGGAGATGGTCATTGCCTGGCACTTGTGTGGTATAAATGTTACTTGCCACTTATCAGCCCAAGCCTGAATATTGTCCAGGTTTTGCTGCATGTGGACATGGATTGCTTTAGTATCTGAGGAGTTGCGAATGGTGCTGAACACTGTGCAATCATCAGCGAACAACCCCATTTCTGACCTTATGATGGAGGAAAGGTCAGGTTGATACTTAATTTGGCTTTTTTGCTGCTGAAGATTCATTGATCCTTAGTTGCATGTTGTTCTCTGCAATAGTTTATCATATTAACATTTTAGTTTAGAAAGAAGAATATACTCTTCATGATTCTTGTTTCCTGCTGCAGTTGAAATGAAAGCAAACAAATTGCGAGGAAAGGAATTTCTTAAGAGTTTCCAGTAACAAAAAAACATAAGAACTAGGAGCAGGATTAGGCCATGTAGTTCCTCGAACCTGCTCTGTCATTCAACAAGGTCATGGTTGTTCTTCTACCTCCACTCTATCTTCCTGCACTATCCCCACATCCCTTGATTCTATTGATCTCTGTCTTGAATATACTATACGACTAAGCATCCACAGACCTCTGGTGTAGAGAATTCCAAAGATTCACAACCATTTGAGTGAAGAAATTTCTCCTCATCTCAGTCCTTAATGGTGCACCTCCTATCATGAAACTAGAATCCTTAGTTCTAGACTCTCCAGCCATAGGAAATTGCCTCTCAGCATCAACCCTTTCAGAATCGTATTTTCAAACTTTCAGTGAGATCACCTCTCATTTCTCTAAATTCCAAAGAATATAGGCCCATTCGACTCCATGATTCAGATGAGGTTATGAGGGGGTAATACATTCAGGTGCGTCGACACCTCGGGTGTTAAACATAGACCTGTTATACCCGAGGCCTACATGTATAGATCCTATCTGTGCTTATCCGTGGGAGTGGGGCTTGTCTTCACTAGAAAGGCCATCATTGAGCAATATCACCTGCTCCAGCCTGACCTGCAGTGAGCTTCTACATTGTAGCTCTGTTGTAGCTATAAAGACTACCACAGCATTAAGCTCTTAAAGTACATCGGTCAGGCGACAGTTCCTACAAGGAAACAAACACTGAAGTACAAACGCTAAGATAGAAATTCCAAAGCCACAAAATCATAATATACCAAATGTACCAACTACTCTTAGCGACAAAGAATTATCAGCCTTGTCGTCCCTCTTCCCCCACCTGTCTAGACTGCCTAAGACACTGCTTGAACACTGCTCACTAAACAGTAAGGCGATATTGTTTAAGTATTTTTGTTCATAGCTATTTAAGATTCAAGTTCCTAACAATTCAGAAAGTCTTCATTTCAGTCTGAAGTTCAGAATGGCATTCAGCAAGGGCAGAGAGAATGCACACTCTTAAACAGCTACAGAACTCAAATATGATTCTCTGTCTATATCCTACCTGGCTGTCAGGATCTTTTGAGACTCTTTCCCCTTTCTGCTAGGGAATATGAGAAGGAATTCACAAGATTACTGACAGATGAGAAAGTCCATTTAGCCCATCTTAGTTCACCCATCCTGAAAAACACTACACTGTCTACAAACATTTGGTGCCCTTTTGAAATAACATAGACTGACAAAATATCCTTTTGTCAACACTATTATTTTAAATGGGGCAAGTGAATGCAAATATCAATTTGTCTTAACATTTGCCTCATAACTGAATATATAAATCTTTGCCTAAACTAACTTTATAATATTTTGGAGGCTGTGTTTCCATCTTTCCAATTAGTTTAATAAATACCATGCGTGTTATTTAATGAATGCCACCATCTCTTTTCCATTGTGAAGTATTGCCCAGGGCTAATGTATCCATGGCCAGGAATGCTCTTGAATGGTCTACAATAGTCTTGGATAAATAAACAACACTGGAATAAGAAAGTGCAGACTGAAAGGGAGCACAGATGTAAATGTTAGTTAAATATCAAACTCAATGCATTTTTTGGTTTAAAATGGATTAGAGCTGTAGAAAATGCTGGAAGATGCTGAGGATTGTAGTGATTTCTGCTACGCTTTCCAAACGGGAAAGCCTACATATTTCTATTGTGCCTGATTTGATTGTCTCTGTTTACTTTACCTTTGTACTCCTCAATTGAATAAAAAAACAGGTAACCTAGGCTTTAAAAAGAAAGACTTGCATTTATATAGCACCTTTCACAACCTCAGGAAATCCCAAAACACTTTACAGCCAATGAAATACATTTGAAGTGTAGTCACTGTTGTAATGTAGGAAACACAGTGGGCAGTTTGCGCACAGCAAGCTCCCACAAACAGCATTGTAAGAATGACTAGGGCAGCAGTTTTAGTGATGTTAGTTAAGGGGTGAGCATTGGTCAGGTCACCAGGGAGAACTTTCCTACTCTTCTTCAAATTAGTGCCATGGGTCTTTTATATCTACCTTTGAGAGCAGACTGGGCCTCAGTTTAACATCTCATCTGAAAGACAGCACCTCCAATGTCGTGCACTAGAGTACCAGCCTATTTTTGTTTACAAGTTTCTAATAGAACATAGAACATAGAACATAGAAAAATACAGCACAGAACAGGCCCTTCGGCCCACGATGTTGTGCCGATCCTTTGTCCTCTGTCAAGGACAATTTAATCTATACCCCATCATTCTCCTTTATCCATATACCTATCTAAAAGCCGTTTGAAAGTCCCTAAAGTTTCTGACTCAACAACTTCCCCAGGCAAGGCATTCCATGCCCCGACCACTCTCTGGGTAAAGAACCTTCCCCTGACATCCCCCTTATATCTCCCACCCTTCACTTTAAATTTATGACCCCTTGTAACGCTTTGCTCCACCCGGGGAAAAAGTTTCTGACTGTCTACCCTATCTATTCCCCTGATCATCTTATAAACCTCTATCATGTCACCCCTCATCCTTCTCCGTTCTAATGAGAAGAGGCCTAGAATGTTCAGCCTTTCCTCGTAAGACTTATTCTCCATTCCAGGCAACATCCTGGTAAATCTCCTCTGCACCCTCTCCAAGGCTTCCACATCCTTCCTAAAATGAGGCGACCAGAACTGCACACAGTACTCCAAATGAGGCCTTACCAAGGTCCTGTACAGCTGCATCATCACCTCACGGCTCTTAAATTCAATCCCTCTGCTAATGAACGCTAACACCCCATATGCCTTCTTCACAGCCCTATCCACTTGAGTTGCAACTTTCAACGATCTATGCACATAGACCCCAAGGTCTCTCTGCTCCTCCACATGCCCAAGAACCCTACCGTTAACCCAGTATTTTGCATTCGTGTTTGTCCTTCCAAAATGGACGACCTCACACTTTTCAGGGTTAAACTCCATCTGCCACTTTTCAGCCCAGCACTGCAACCTATCCAAGTCCCTTTGCAGACGACAATAGCCCTCCTCGGTATCCACAACTCCACCAACCTTTGTATCATCTGCAAATTTACTGACCCACCCTTCGACTTCCTCATCCAAGTCGTTAATAAAAATCACAAACAGGAGAGGACCCAGAACTGATCCCTGTGGCACGCCACTGGTAACTGGGCTCCAGGCTGAGTATTTACCATCTAAGACCACTCTCTGCCTTCTATCAGTTAGCCAATTCTTAATCCAACTGGCCACATTCCCCACTATCCCATGCCTCCTGACTTTCTCCATAAGTCTACCATGGGGGACCTTATCAAATGCCTTACTAAAATCCATGTACACCACATCCACTGGTTTACCCTCATCCACTTGCTTGGTCACCTGCTCAAAGAATTCAATCAGGCTTGTGAGGCAAGACCTACCCCTCACAAAACCGTGCTGACTGTCCCGAATCAAGCAGTGTCTTTCCAGATGCTCAGAAATCCTATCCCTCAGCACCTTTTCCATCAACTTGCCTACCACCGAAGTAAGACTAACTGGCCTGTAATTCCCAGGGTTGTTCCTATTCCCTTTCTTGAACAGGGGCACAACATTTGCCACCCTCCAATCACCTGGTACCACCCCCGTCAACAGAGAAGATGAAAAGATCATTGCCAGCGGCTCTGCAATTTCATCCCTTGCTTCCCATAACATCCTTGGATATACCCCGTCAGGCCCGGGAGACTTGTCTATCTTCAAGTTATTCAAAAGCCCCAACACATCTTCCCTCCTAACGAGCACTTCCTCGAGCTTACCAGTCTGTTTCACACCGTCCTCTTCAGTAATACACCCCTTCTCATTCGTAAATACCGAAGAGAAGTACTCATTCAAAACCTCACTTATCTCTTCCGGCTCAACACACAGTCTCCCGCTATTGTCCTTGACCGGACCTACGGTCCCCCTAGTCATCCTCATATTTCTGACATACGCGTAAAAGGCCTTGGGGTTTTCTTTTATCCTACCCGCCAAGCATTTTTCATGCCCTCTCTTAGCTCTCCTAATCCCTTTCTTCAGATCCTTCCTGGCCATCTTGTATCCCTCCAGAGCTATGCCTGTGCCCTTTTTCCTCAACCTTATATACGCATCCTTCTTCTTCCTAACAAGACTCTCAACCTCTCTTGTCAACCACGGTTCCCTCACATGACCATCCCTTCCCTGTCTGACAGGGACATGCTTATCAATGGCCCCTACTATCTGCTCCTTGAAAAAGTTCCACATTTCGACCGTGCCCTTCCCTGCCAGCATATGCTCCCAACTTATGCTCCTCAGTTCCTGCCTGACAGCATCATATCTACCCTTCCCCCAATTGTAAACCTTGCCCTGTTGCACATACCTATCCCTCTCCATTACCACAGTGAATGCTACAGAATTGTGATCACTATCTCCAAAGTGCTCGCCCACCAACAGCTCTATCACTTGCCCTGGTTCATTACCTAGTACCAAATCCAATATTGCCTCCCCTCTGGTCGGGCAGTCTACATACTGAGTCAGAAAAGCTTCCTGGACATACTGCACAAACACTACCCCATCCAAACTATTCGATCTAAAGAGTTGCCAATCAATATTTGGGAAGTTGAAATCCCCCATAATTACTACCCTGTGACTTCTGCTCCTTTCCAAAATCTGTTTCCCAATCTGCTCTTCCACCTCCCTGCTGCTATTGGGGGGCCGATAGAAAACTCCCATCAAGGTGACTGCTCCTTTCCTGTTCCTGACCTCAACCCACAGTGCCTCAGTCGGCAGATCCTCCTCGAAAATTCTTTCAGCAGTTGTTACACTATTTCTAACTAACAATGCCACCCCCCCACCTCTTTTACCACCATTCCTAATCTTATGAAAACATCTATAACCAGGTACCTCCAAGAACCATTCCTCCCCCTCACCTATCCACGTTTCAGTGATGGCCACAACATCGTAGTCCCAAGTGCCCATCCACGCCTTCAATTCACTCACCTTATTCCTGATGCTTCTTGCGTTGAAGTATACGCACTTTAACCCTTCTCCGTGCCCATCTGTCCTCTGCGACAGTGCTACCTTCCCCAATACCTCACTACACTCTTTGTCTTTCTGAGTGGACCCACTGGTCCCTGGACTACAAGTCCGGTTCCCATCCCCCTCCCAAACTAGTTTAAACCCTCCCGAACAGTACTAGCAAACCTCCCTCCCAGGATATTGGTGCCCCTCTGGTTCAGATGCAGCCCGTCCTGTTTGAACAGGTCCCATCTTCCCCAGAATGCAGTCCAATTATCCAAGAACTGGAAGCCCTCTGCTCCGCACCTTTAAAGAAAATACCTACTTCCGGTTCCTCCCTCGCCAAAAGTAACTTGAACACAAGGAAAACAGTAAGTACAACTTTTAAAACAAATTTTAAAACACAGCTCCTGTTGCCTTCACTTACCCACCGAAGAGTCGCTACCTTCTCCTGCTTCTCCGCCGGGAAATGAGGCCGAGTCCACGGAGCTCCGCACCTTTAAAGAAAATACCTACCCAGGAGTCCTTGCTGCCGTCCAGCTTCCGGTTTCTCCCGCGCCAAAAGTAACTTGAACACAAGGAAAACAGTAAGTACAACTTTTAAAACAAATTTTAAAACACAGCTCCTGTTGCCTTCACTTACCCACCGAAGAGTCGCTACCTTCTCCTGCTTCTCCGCCGGGAAATGAGGCCGAGTCCACGGAGCTCCGCACCTTTAAAGAAAATACCTACCCAGGAGTCCTTGCTGCCGTCCAGCTTCCGGTTCCTCCCGCGCCAAAAGTAACTTGAACACAAGGAAAACAGTAAGTACAACTTTTAAAACAAATTTTAAAACACAGCTCCTGTTGCCTTCACTTACCCACCGAAGAGTCGCTACCTTCTCCTGCTTCTCCGCCGGGAAATGAGGATGTGAGACATAAACTCATGACCTTCTGACTCTGAGGTGGAAGTGCTACCAACTGAGCCACAGCTGACACTTTAGCACAGTGCTGTCTGTGGGTGCTTGCTGTGTGCAAATGTTTCCAACTTTACAACAATGACTACACTACAAAAGTACTTCATTGGCTGTAAATTTTATTGGGATATCCTGAGGCCATGGAAGACTTTTTATAAATGTAAGTCTTTCTTTATGCTCAACCAGATGTTACAGAGAAGGCGAATCCGCAATACTTTTGGATACTCTAGCACAGCTGGACATGATGACAGGGATTCAGAGTGTGGGGGACAGATAATGTGATGTCCTCGAGACTTGAGTGAGGTTTAGGCAAGTTTAGTATAAGATATGAGGCAAAGACAGAAAGACAAAGACTGCAGCAGCTGCACACAAAGGCTTCTCCTTTTATTCTGTCCAAGTTTCACTTTCTCTTTGCTAGCAAGTATGCTCTGCAGCAGCCTCTAGAGTACACAATGCACAATGCAATTGCAATTTCAAAACAACACAACACTACAGATACCAGAAAGTGAGTAATGGTAGAAGGTTACAAGTAGATGGATTGCATTTCAGAATCAGCTGGACATTGTCATGGGGAGACAGTAGTATTGGTATCCTGGAAGAAAAAAATGAAATGGGCTGCTGCTTTCTGAACTCCATTGACGTCTTTGGTTGTTCTGTGTATCCCCTATTCTGAGAACTGAAACAACCTTCCAAACTTCTTTTCTTAGTTGAAGCTTATTCATTTTGAACTTTGTGTGACCGTGTAGAGGATGGGAAGCTATCGAGCAACATAAATCTCCATCTGAAAGACCCTACCAGACCTCTGCCAATTATCCACCCTGTTTATGGAGACCTATGATAAAAATGTTAATTTTTTTTACGTGATATTGTAAGAATCAGCCTTTGTAAGGCATGTACGATATGTTTCCAGAAAATGAGGGGCATTTTTTTAATGTAGTGAATTGTTATGATCTGGAATACGCTGCCTGAAAGGGAGGTGGAAGCAGATTCGATAGTAACTTTCCGAAGGGAATTGGAGAAATATTTGAAAAGGAGAAATTCATACAGCTTTGAGGAACAAGATAGCACAGATACAATGGGCTGAATGGCGTCCTGTCCTGTATGATAATTGACATCTGCTGCATGCTCCATAATTTTCCCTGCAGCTTAATGACCAGAATAGCAAAGCCCTGGTGGCACCCTGCTGAATATTTCACAACCAAATATTTCCTGGGAAAATAAGTTGTCTGCTCCAAAAGCACTTGTAACACCATCCGTAAGGCATTGGCATAGCAATTTGTTCGTGTTCTTTTTATTAAGAAAGTATCATGTGCAAGGTTTGAGACATAGAGGTCAATCGTGACAGAATGTCCTTGCCAACGGTTATATTAAAAAAATGCAGTGTGTCCTCCTCTCATGAAAAACGGACTACAGGTAGGTTCCATCCTCTGGACAATTTGTTTTGATCATTTTCAACAGGATTACTAGGGTTAACATTGAGGGCCAGTGGAAGCTAGGGAGGGCGGGGAGAGAGGTTATGACCTCCTTCCAATCATTTTGTAGTTGACCAACTCCCAGGAACTTCTGTCACCAGCCTTAGGTCTCCAGGTTCGGCCTGCAAGTCTGTGAGGTTCCTGGCTTGACTTTCAGACTGGGTGAAGGCCAGGCTCTCTCTCTCACTGCTGGTGAGTTGTATACGAACTCATAGAAGCAGAGGAAGCCACTCGCCTTGAGGGCCACACCATGCAATGGAGAAAATAAATGCCTTGCACTTGACTTCAATTGCTAATTCCTCATCAATATTTTCCCTTTCACACACCAACAGGGCTTTGCTATTCTAGCCATTAAGCTGCAGGGAAAATTATAGAGCGTGCGGCAGATGTCAATTATCATATAGGACAGAAGGAGGCCATTCAGCCCTTTGTATTGGTACTATCTTTTTCTTCAAAGCTCTACAGATTCCTTCTTTTCAAATATTTCTCCAATTCCCTTTGGAAAGTTACTATCGAATCTGGTTCCACCTCCCTTCCAGGCAGCGTATTCCAGATCGTAACAATTCACTACATTAAAAAAAAAATTCCCCTCATTTCCTCCTCTGGATATTTTGCCAATTATTTTAAATCTGTGTTCTTTGGTTACTGACCCAAGGTTGTGAGAGGAATGGGGACATTTAACAGAGAGAAAAACAATGGAAGAAAAATGACACCAGCAACATGCATTTATATACTGTCTTTAATGTACCAAGGTGTTTCACAAGAGTGATTATCAAATAAAATTTGACACCAAGCCACAGAAGGAGAGATTAAGACAGGTGACCAAACGTTTGGTCAAAGAAGTAGCTTTTAAGGAGCATCTTAGAGGAGGAGAGAGAGAGGTAGAGAAGTTTAGGGAATAGAGTATAAGCATGTTGAAAAGAGGGAAGAAATTCTAAAGCAACAGAGATAATTTTTATTCTTTGTTCAGTACAGAGAGTGAAAGGCCTCAGTTTCAGGTTTAATTTCCTTGAATTATATTTGAAGCTCAGTGTTCAAAAGCAGTGTTGAAATAACAATGTATAGTAATGTCAGTTAGATTCTGCAAAGTGTAAGAGAATAAGGTTATGCTGCCAACATTCAGAACCCGAGCATATAGCTGGCCAAACGAAATGCTAGGAAAACCTGCTCTATTTAAGGTCAGGGCAGAATTCTATTTTTGGATATTATCTTTGGATCAAAGGGAAGTACATTGGAATTCCATACTTGGATGAGATTTTCTGGAGTTATCTATGAATGAGATCTAATAGAATTTTTTTCTTCTTTTACTTTCCAGCTCTCTGCCCTCCTCTTTTGGAAAGCAGTGATCTTTGTTCTCTTAATGTCATCATACATTCCTCTGATGTTTCTTGTGTCGGATGCCAGCTGAATACGACTGCATAGGTGTTGCCAGTAGTCATTTGCACAGTGCCTGGCTGTTCTTTGTGCAGCGCTTCTGGCTACTTTAAGTGCTACGAATGTTAACTCGCTGGGGTCTTTCTTGTAGTTCAACAGTGCAATGCGCTTGGTGGCTACGACAGGTTTCAGCTCTTCAAAGTGAGATTGAAACCAATCTGCATTCTGCTTCTCACGTTTGCCAAAGGTGGTCATTGCTGAGTCAAAGATGGCGTCTCTGATGTGGGCCCACTTGGTTTCTGCATCCTCTGCAGGAGTGTTTTGAAGGGCTTTTTCAAGTGAATTTAGAAACTTATGTAACAGCTGTGGATAAGAAACAAGTGTAAATCAGGGGACATGATCACTGACCAACGCAAACAAATGGACTGCTGGGTGGAGCACTACCTAGAACTGTACTCCAGGGAAAATGTTGTCACTGATTCCGCCCTCAGTGCAGCCCAGTCTCTGCCTGTCATGGATGAGCTGGACGAACAGCCAGCAAAATCGGAACTCAGTGATGCCACTGATTTTGTAGCCAGTGGAAAAGCCCCAGGAAAGGACCGCATTACCCCTGAAATAATCAAGAGTGCCAAGCCTGCTATACTCTCAGCACTCCGTGAACTGCTTTTCCTGTGCTGGGATGAGGGAGCAGTACCACAGGACATGCACGATGCCAATATCATCACCCTCTATAAGAACAAGGTGACCACGGTGACTGCAACAACTACTGTGGAATCTCCCTGCTCAGCATAGTGGGGAAAGTCTTCACTTGAGTCATTTTAAACAGACTCCAGAAGCTGGGCGAGCGCATCTACCCTGAGGCACAGTGCGGCTTTCGAGCAGAGAGATCCACCATTGACATGCGTTCACCCTTCATCAGCTACAGGAGAAATGCCACGAACAACAGCTGCCCCTCTACGTTGCTTTCATTGATCTCACCAAAGCCTTTGACCTCATCAGCAGACGTGGTCTCTTCAGACTACTAGCAAAGATCAGATGTCCACCAAAGCTACGAAGTATCATCACCTCATTCCATGACAATATGAAAGGCACAATTCAGCATAGCGGTGCCTCATCAGACCCCTTTTCTATCCTGAGTGGTGAGAAACAGGGCTGTGTTCTCGCACCTACACTGTTTGGGATCTTCTTCTCCCTGCTGCTCTCACATGCGTTCAAGTCTTCAGAAGAAGGAATTTTCCTCCACACAAGATCAGATGGCAGGTTGTTCAACCTTGCCCGCCTAAGAGCGAAGACCAAAGTATGGAAGGTCCTCATCAGGGAACTCCTCTTTGCTGACGATGCTGCATTAACATCCGACACAGAAGGATGTCTGCAGAGACTCTTCGACAGGATTGCAGCTGCCTGCAATGAATTTGGCCTAACCATCAGCCTCAAGAAAACGAACATCATGGGACAGGATGTCAGAAATGCTCCATCCATCAATATCGGTGACCACGCTCTGGAAGTGGTTCAAGGGTTCACCTACCTAGGCTCAACTATCACCAGTAACCTGTCTCTCGATGCAGAAATCAACAAGCGCATGAGAAAGGTATCGGCTGCTATGTCCAGACTGGCCAAGAGAGTGTGGGAAAAAGGTGCACTGACATGGAACACAAAAGTTCGAGTGTCTCAAGCCTGTGTCCTCAGTACCTTGCTCTATGGCAGCGACGCCTGGACAACGTATGCCAGCCAAGAGCGACGTCTCAACTCATTCCATCTTCGCTGCCTCCAGAGAATCCTTGGCATCAGGTGGCAGGACCGTATCTCCAACGCAGAAATCCTTGAGGTCGCCAACATTCCCAGCATATACACCCTACTGAGCCAGCGGCGCTTGAGATGGCTTGGCCATGTGAGCCGCATAGAAGATGGCAGGATCCCCAAGGACGCATTGTACAGCGAGCTCGTCACTGGTATTAGACCCACCGGCCGTCCATGTCTCTGTTTCAAAGACGTCTGCAAATGCGACATGAAGTCCTGTGACATTGACCACAAGGCGTGGGAGTCAGTTGCCAGTGATCGTCAGAGCTGGCGGACAGCCATAAAGGCAGGGCTAAAGAGTGGCGTGTCGAAGAGACTTAGCAGTTGGCAGGAAAAAAGACAGAAGCGCAAGGAGAGAGCCAACTGTGTAACAGCCCTGACAACTAATTTTATCTGCAGCACCTGTGGAAGAGTCTGTCACTCTATAATTGGCCTTTATAGCCACTCCAGGCACTGCTCCACAAACCACTGACCACCTCTAGGCGCTTACCCATTGTCTCTCGAGACAAGGAGGACAAAGAGAGAGGATCTTTGTTGATCTTTGATTGTAACCCTACTAACTACCCTGATTGAGAACAAGGAACTCAGCACAGCCTGGATTGCATCTGAAATCATTGTGTTTGTTTGGTTTTGTACCATTCCTCGCAGTCAGGGAAGAATTTAGCCTACCCTTCCCTGTGGAAAGGGGAATGAGTGCACAGTTAATTTAGCTGTGTGTGGACTTACTGCCCTTCTTCCTGCTCAATTCTCACCCACTGCCATCTTAACTGGACGCTGTTTTTAGCTGGACGTGGCGCCCGCTTGAGTTATTAACCGGGGTCCTTTGATATCATTTCCTACAGTACTGCCGTGACTACACTCCAAATTCTTTGTTACGCCTGCAAATTTTTCTTCAAGTTTTTTTTCTTTTGTTAGGACCCCAATGGCATGCTAACAGCCTACTGAGCAGAGTGACTGTAAAAACTTACTGAGAAAACAGAAGTGGCCTCTAAGGTAAGGAGTAGAGGTGCTCCTCTGGGCCCCACATGAGAGATCTGGGCCACGCTGCCAAGATGTAACTTGGTGCTAACAAGAGGCCTCCAGGCCCAGCAATTTTGATCAGACAGAAACCAGCTAGCAGCCTCTTCCTGCTGGATTACAGAATGAGTTCCAGGAGATAAAACAGCACAAGTTTCTAACTGATGAGGTTTAAAGTGGGTTTTATGTACAGCCCACAACCCACCTGCAACCTGCACCCAGTTAAAATACACCTCATTTAGTGAAAACTTCCCTTTATTCCAAATGTAAAATAGGTTTCAAAATGAACTAGTTGATGCAGTACAGCATGCCGAAGCTTTACTTCTTTTATGTCCATAAAGATTGTTGGAAATTAATTATTTTAACAGGAAGGGAGCATGTTTTGTAAATGTCTCCTGCAATCACTAGCAATCTATTTTTGTCTGACTTAAGGTTCATTTGAAGTGTCATGAGTAACATGAAAGTTAATAAATTTACTAATGATACTATTGGTCATCAGCTTGTGCATATGTATTGTTTATTTCATTTGTTATTACAAAAATGGTGCATTTTTATTCGAGTACTGCCACTTTCTGACTAGCCATGTGGTTTTGTAACTTTCTCCGAGCTTTTTGCTATTGCTACACTTCAGCCAGTGTGTACAACAGCTCAGAGAAACTTCTCCACTTGCTTTTCCCTTTCTGTCGCCAATGAGATACCAGGTCTCAGCTTGGGGCATTTCCTTCCTCTAGTCTCCATTTCTCTCCCCTCTCTATCTCCCTTCTCTTTCCCCCTCTTCCTTTTCTCCCTCCTTCTCCCCTACCCTTCTCCCCTCCTCAGGATTAAAATAGTCATTGCACCTCTTAACCTTCCTCTCTTGTTACTCCTGAGCTCTAAATGCACCATCTGTCACACTCTTCCTTTTCCCTGCAGCTTCAATGTATTAGAACCAAAACATATCATATTGTCTCCTACTCTCTCATTCTTTCCCACATCATCAAAACTGTGGAACATTTTTTTATACGTTCATGGGATATGGGTATCGCTGGCTAGGCCAATATTTATTGCCCATCACTAATTGCCCTTGAGAAGATGGTAGTGAGCTGCCTTTATGAACCGTTGCAATCCTTGGGGTTTCGGTACACCAACAGTGCTGCTAGGAAGGGAGTTCCAGGATTTTGACCCAGAGACAGTATAGTGCCAAGTCAGGATGGTGTGTGGCTTGAAGAGGATCCTGCAGGTGGTGGTGATCCCATGCATCTGCTGCCCTTGTCCTTCTAAGTGGTAGAGGTCACGGATTTGGAAGGTGCTGTTGAAAGAGCCTTGGTGAGTTGCTGCAGTGCATTTTGTAGATGGTACACACCGCTGCCACTGTGCGTCGGTGGTGAAGGGAACAAATGTTGAAGGTTGTGGCTGGGGTGCCAATCTTAGTTCTTAGTTACCTCTCTTAGTTGCTCCTACAATTTGCAGGCTTTTAAAACTAAAGCTTGGCATTATCTAACACTACTTCTTGGCTTATCATACCCTTTTTCTTGCATTTTTTAAAAAAAGTAGACAGACCAATGATTAAACAAATACAAGACAACTGATATAATTATTTATAATATATAATTTATTATATTATAGCATTTATATAGCAACTTCACAATATTTGGATGTCCCATAGTGCTTTACAGCGAATTAAGTACTTTTGAAGTGTCGTGTCATGCTCACGCATGGAGAAATTATGAATTATATAATGAACTTATGAAACAAACTCAAAACAGACACTTTTCGTGAAAAAATGAGAAGGAGTCAAGAGGTCAAGTAACCTTATCCTGTACTGCCAATACACATGGAAACTTCAAGACCCCTGAGTCAATCTTCATGTCTAGACCAGCCATGGGGAAGGCATTAAAATATAAATGGCCCAGTCTGTGTTAATGGCTACCTCTCCTCAATAAATTTGGTTAACAATGGCATAGGAGACATGGGCGGGGATTTTATCCAGGCGACGGAGGCCTCTCCTGTGGGAGGCCCGCTGAATCAAGTGCCAATTAGACACTTAACTGGACAGTGGTGGGCCTTCCATGGGATCAAAGACCCCGATGATGAAAGTCCCACCATCTGAGCTGCCAGCCCACTGAGCGCTCACTCGAGGCCCAGGAGCGGCACTGGTCCCAGGCCACAGGTAGGTCTGGGCAGCGAGGGTCTCGTGGGGTGGGGGTTACTGGGGCGGAGGATGTGGGGGGAGGGTGGGTTACAAGGGCGGGGGGTGGGTGGTGGTTGGCTCTAAGCGAGCCCCCCTTCTTCCCGATGCCAGGTCTCTCGGTCAGGCACTATGTGCCTTTTAACGAGGGAATCCCCACCCGGTGCCAGCAAGCAGCTCGCACGATTTTTCCTGTCGTGCTTTCCGTGTGGTGACAGGCCTGCCTGCCGCACAGCTAATTGCAGCAGTGGCAGGATGAGGCCCTTAATTGTTAACAGGCCCTGATCATTCACAGGCCTTCCCATCCTGTATTTAATTTTGGTGGAGGCGGTATGGTGGCGAGGATCCCTGCTGCCGCCATTCCACCCGATTATTTGCTGGCCCGGCCTCCAAATCCACAGCGGGGGTGGGCATAGCATTTCTCCCATGGTGACTGCAAATTCAAATTTAAATGAATGGGTGTGAAAAGACTGCACTTTATCAAAATGGAATGAAGATGGGTGACACCCAGAACCCATTGTCTAACAATGGCCCCACCAGCAGGCACCATTATTTGAAGACAATGATAAAGAGAAACCACGGTCACCTGACAGAAACCCATCAGACCTAACTGCATGTTATCTTATCATCTCTATCTTTTCCTGTGTGTGTGTGTGTGTGTGTGCGCATGTGTCTCTGTGTGCGTGTGAGCATGGGTGAAGTTATGAATTTTCAGGAATTGTATAATAAATATTTCTCTTCATTTAAACCTACAAGAAAACATCTCATTTGTCTGTTTGTTGACCATTAAAATGCTCAGGGGTTGAAAAACATGTCTTTGCTCAGTTGAAAAAGGGAAACCGCCCCTATCATTTCCCACTTGTCCATAACAGTAGTCACTGTTGTAATGTAGGGAACGTAGGACAGGGCAGTCAATTTGCATATAACTAGATCACACAAACAGTACTGTGATAACGATCGGACATACTGTTTTTAGGTGTTGGTTCAGAGTTACATATTGGCCAGGACATCGGAGATAAATCCCCTGATCTTCTTCGAAGTAGTGCCATAAAATCTTTTATGTTCACCTGAGGGGGCAGATGGGGCCTCAGTTTATCTCATCTGAAAGACAGCACCTCTGACAGTGCAGCACCCCCTCACCACTTACGTGAGGTGTCAGCCAAGATTTTGTGCTCAAGTCTCTGAAGTGGGACTCAGAAGGTAAGAGTGCTACCCACTGAATGATGGCTTTTTAAAAATTCGTTCATGGGATATGGGCATCATTGGCTCGGCCAGCATTTATTGCCCATCCCTAATTGCCTTGGAGAAGGTGGTGGTGAGCTGCCTCCTTGAACCGCTGCAGTCCATGTGGGGTAGGTACACCCACAGTGCTGTTAGGAAGGGAGTTCCAGGATATTGACCCAGCGACAGTGAAGGAACGGCAATATAGTTCCAAGTCAAGATAGTGTGTGGCTTGAAGGGGAACTTGCAGGTGGTGGTGTTCCCATGGATCTGCTGCCCTTGTCCTTCTAGGTGGCAGAGGTTGCGGGTTTGGAAGGTGCTGTCTAAGGAGCCTTGGTACATTGCTGCAGTGCATCTTGTAGATGGTACACACTACTGCCACTGTGGTGGAGGGAGTGAATGTTTGTGGATGGGGTGCCACTCAAGTGAGCTGCTTTGTCCTGGATGGTGTTGAGCTTCTTGAATGTTGTTGGAGCTGCACCCATCCAGGCAAGCGGAGCGTATTCCATCATACTACTGACTTGTACCTTGTAAATGGTGGACAGGCTTTCAAAATTTACTATTCTAGTATTTATATACCCACTCCAGTTCAGTTTCAGGTCATTGGTAATCCCCAGGAATGTTGATAGTGGGGGAATTCAGCGATGGTAATGCCAATGAATGTCAAGGGGAGATGGTTAGATTCTCTCTTGTTGGATATGGTCATTGCCTGGCACTTGTCTGTTGCGAATGTTACTTGCCACTTATCAGCCCAAGCCTGGATATTGTCCAGGTCTTGTTGCATTTCTACACAGACTGCTTCAGTATCTGAGGAGTCGTGAATGGTGCTGAACATTGTACAACCGTTAGCGAACATCCCTACTTCTGACCTTATGATTGAAGGAAGGTCATTGATGAAGCAGTTGAAGATGGTTGGGCCTAGGCTGATAGGGTCATCCTAGGTATAGCCCCTGGTCTGTTCTGAGTTAGCTGAACTTTGCAGAGATGGCAATTGTTTTATTTGCCCTGAGCCAGGGAAGGGAAAGATCAGCCAAAGGTTCATGACCCTTGATCGCTGTCTGTTAACCTCTGACAGGAGGAGTGGGAATGTCAGCTGAAGATGGAATTAGGGTCAGCTTTGTTCCCCATTTCACTACCTCTCTACCCCACATGCCCACCACCCCATGACATAATAACATACCCTAGCAGCACCTTCAGGAAGTGACAAGTGAAAAAGGCAGAAAAAGAGGGAAACAATTATTTTTAGTAGACACAGTTTCAACCACCTTAACACAGCAAGGAACAGGCAGTTGTGTAAATAGCACCTGCTCAACCGGCAAAGGTAATTTAAAAGAATTTGTTCTAATGCAAACTGCTCCTGTCAGTATATTTCAGCATAAATAGAAGGATTAATAAACTCCGAATATAAATGGCCTCTCTTGTCATCACAGACTAAACCCTGTTCATCTTGGAGATTTGGACTTTGCTTTCTTGGGAATAAAGAGAAAGCAGTAACACTTGTCTGGTTGCCAGGCACTGCCACAATAATCAGCTGGGTCTAATTAGCTAGTGTACGCTGTCACTATCCCTCCCGCAGACAGCATCGTTAATATGCACATTCATTTAACAACAAACGAGGTGCTGGCTATACCACTGGCATTTTGTTTAGTCCCCGGCATGTGGCCTGTTTGCACATCCTCATTAAATAGTTCCAGTATCTAAAGCAGTGATTTGTGCTGAGACTATAGAGCAATTCATACCCAGCAATACTTAGGTTGGGATGCTTGGGGTGAGCACAACTGCATGGCAAATAACCTCATCTAGAAAGGTGTTCTTTATGAGCCTGATGATTCACCCAGCTCTCACTACTGGCTCCAAGCATCACATCACCAGGACTTTGCCTCAGTTAGCATGCTAAACTCTACTGGGAAAAGCCAAGGGGTAATGGTGAAACTGCGACACCGACCACTCCCTGGTGTGCAGCAAGGTTAGACTCAGACCAAAGAAGTTGCATCATTCCAAGCAGAAGGGCCACCCGCGCATCAACACGAGCAGAATTTCTCACCCACAGCTGTTACAAAAATTTCTAAATTCACTTGTAACAGCCCTTCAAAACACTCCCACAGGGGATGCTGAGACCAAGTGGGCCCACATCAGAGACGCCATCTATGAGTCAGCTTTGACCACCTACGGCAAAAGTGCGAAGAGAAATGCAGACTGGTTTCAATCTCATAATGAAGAGCTGGAACCTGTCATAGCCGCTAAGCGCATTGCACTTTTGAACTACAAGAAAGCCCCCAGCGATTTAACATCCGCAGCACTTAAAGCAGCCAGAAGTACTGCACAAAGAGCAGCTAGGCGTTGCGCAAACGACTACTGGCAACACCTATGCAGTCATATTCAGCTGGCCTCAGACACCGGAAACATCAGAGAAATGTATGATGGCATGAAGAGAGCTCTTGGGCCAACCATCAAGAAGATCACCCCCCTCAAATCTAAATCGGGGGACATAATCAATGACCAACGCAAACAGATGGACCGCTGGGTTGAGCACTACCTAGAACTGTACTCCAGGGAGAATGCTGTCACTGAGACTGCCCTCAATGCAGCCCAGCCTCTACCAGTCATGGATGAGCTGGACATACAGCCAACCAAATCGGAACTCAGTGATGCCATTGATTCCCTAGCCAGCGGAAAAGCCCCTGGGAAGGACAGCATTACCCCTGAAATAATCAAGAGTGCCAAGCCTGCTATACTCTCAGCACTACATGAACTGCTATGCCTGTGCTGGGACGAGGGAGCAGTACCCCAGGACATGCGCGATGCCAACACCATCACCCTCTATAAAAACAAAGGTGACCGCGGTGACTGCAACAACTACCGTGGAATCTCCCTGCTCAGCACAGTGGGGAAAGTCTTTGCTCGAGTCGCTCTGAACAGGCTCCAGAAGCTGGCCGAGCGCGTCTACCCTGAGGCACAGTGTGGCTTTCGTGCAGAGAGATCGACTATTGACATGCTGTTCTCCCTTCGTCAGATACAGGAGAAATGCCGTGAACAGCAGATGCCCCTCTACATTGCTTTCATTGATCTCACCAAAGCCTTTGACCTCGTCAGCAGACGTGGTCTCTTCAGACTACTAGAAAAGATCGGATGTCCACCAAAGCTACTAAGTATCATCACCTCATTCCATGACAATATGAAAGGCACAATTCAACATGGTGGCTCCTCATCAGAGCCCTTTCCTATCCTGAGTGGTGTGAAACAGGGCTGTGTTCTCGCACCCACACTTTTTGGGATTTTCTTCTCCCTGCTGCTTTCACATGCGTTCAAATCCTCTGAAGAAGGAATTTTCCTCCACACAAGATCAGGGGGCAGGTTGTTCAACCTTGCCCGTCTAAGAGCGAAGTCCAAAGTACGGAAAGTCCTCATCAGAGAACTCCTCTTTGCTGACGATGCTGCTTTAACATCTCACACTGAAGAATGCCTGCAGAGTCTCATCGACAGGTTTGCGTCTGCCTGCAATGAATCTGGCCTAACCATCAGCCTCAAGAAAACGAACATCATGGGGCAGGATGTCAGAAATGCTCCATCCATCAATATTGGCGACCACGCTCTGGAAGTGGTTCAAGAGTTCACCTACCTAGGCTCAACTATCACCAGTAACCTGTCTCTAGATGCAGAAATCAACAAGCGCATGGGTAAGGCTTCCACTGCTATGTTCAGACTGGCCAAGAGAGTGTGGGAAAATGGCGCACTGACACGGAACACAAAAGTCCGAGTGTATCAGGCCTGTGTCCTCAGTACCTTGCTCTACGGCAGCGAGGCCTGGACAACGTATGCCAGCCAAGAGCGACGTCTCAATTCATTCCATCTTCGCTGCCTTCGGAGAATACTTGGCATCAGGTGGCAGGACTATATCTCCAACACAGAAGTCCTTGAAGCGGCCAACATCCCCAGCTTATACACACTACTGAGTCAGCGGCGCTTGAGATGGCTTGGCCATGTGAGCCGCATGGAAGATGGCAGGATCCCCAAAGACACATTGTACAGCGAGCTCGCCACTGGTATCAGACCCACCGGCCGTCCATGTCTCCGTTATAAAGACGTCTGCAAACGCGACATGAAATCGTGTGACATTGATCACAAGTCGTGGGAGTCAGTTGCCAGCATTCGCCAGAGCTGGCGGGCAGCCATAAAGACAGGGCTAAATTGTGGCAAGTCGAAGAGACTTAGTAGTTGGCAGGAAAAAAGACAGAGGCGCAAGGGGAGAGCCAACTGTGCAACAGCCCCAACAAACAAATTTCTCTGCAGCACCTGTGGAAGAGCCTGTTACTCCAGAATTGGCCTTTATAGCCACTCCAGGCGCTGCTTCACAAACCACTGACCACCTCCAGGCGCGTATCCATTGTCTCTCAAGATAAGGAGGCCCAAAAGAAAGAAAGAATGGTGAAACACTTGGCCAATTTCAGAAACTCTAAAACGGAATGAATTATAGAGAATGACAATTCAAGCTGGATGGGCATCGCTCGGATAAACAAGGGATAGGGATTAAACAAGGGTTTAACAAGGACACACATCCAATAGGCGATGTCAAGAGTGATGGGTCAAAGGAAAGGGATCCCGATGACTGAAGCAGCCAGGCGACTTCAGAACCGGCAATAGTGGAGTGAATTCATTCAGCCCCATTGTCTCTACTGGGCTGATGGGTGAATTTAATAGGTCGTACTGGTAATATTTATGTTACACTGCTGTCGGCCCCTGGTCACAAGTTGTACTCTGGGTGCTTCATGTTCCATCTTCATGTTCATGTGAACCATTTTCTATATCTTGGGAACCTCCTCTCGGTGAAGGCAGACATAGACGACGAGATTCATCGTCACCTCTAATGTGCCAGCTCAGTCTTCGGTCGACTAAGGAAGAGAGTATTTGAGGATCAGGATCTCAAACCTGAGATGAAGATCATGGTATACCGGGCAGCAGGGATCCCTGCGCTCCTATATGCTTCGGACATTGGATGACCTACAGCAGGCACCTCAAAACACTGGAGAAGTACCACCAGAGGTACCTCAGCAAGATCCTCCAAATCCAGTGACAAGAAAGGCGGTCCAGCAGCAGCGTCTTCTCCCAAGCCAACCTGCCCAGCATCGGAGCACTAATCACCCAGAACCAGCTCCGCTGGGCGAGACATGTCATTTACATGCCTGACATGCCAGACTCCCGAAGCAGCTGTTCTGCTCAGAACTTGGTCTCGGCAGGACACTCGCAGGAGGACAGTGGAAACGCTTTAGAGATGCCCTCAAACCATCCCTGAAGAGATCAAACATCCCCGTCGAATCATGGGAGTCCCTGCCTCGTGACTGTTCAAGATGGAGAAAGCTAATTCAGGAAGGCATCGTACACTCGAGGGTCTTTGTCGGGTACATGTAGAGGTGAAGTCGAGGCATTGGAGGAAGCGCACCAAGCTCCAAGCTACTCATCTACCTGATCCTTCAAGTACCACCTGCCCCTCATGTGGCAGCATCTGCAGATCACGCATTGGACTTATTAGAATTAGAATTAGAACATTACAGCGCAGTACAGGCCCTTCGGCCCTCGATGTTGCGCCCACCTGTGAAACCATCTGACCTACACTATTCCATTTTCATCCATATGTCTATCCAATGACCACTTAAATGCCCTTAAAGTTGGCGAGTCTACTACTGTTGCAGGCAGGGCGTTCCACGCCCCTACTACTCTCTGAGTAAAGAAACTACCTCTGACATCTGTCCTATATCTATCACCCCTCAACTTAAAGCTATGTCCCCTCGTGTTTGCCATCACCATCCGAGGAAAAAGACTCTCACTATCCACCCTATCTAACCCTCTGATTATCTTATATGTCTCTATTAAGTCACCTCTCCTCCTCCTTTTCTCCAACGAAAACAACCTCAAGTCCCTCAGCCTTTCCTCGTAAGACCTTCCCTCCATACCAGGCAACATCCTAGTAAATCTCCTCTGCACCCTTTCCAAAGCTTCCACATCCTTCCTATAATGCGGTGACCAGAACTGCACGCAATACTCCAGGTGCGGTCTCACCAGAGTTTTGTACAGCTGCAGCATGACTTCGTGGCTCCGAAACTCGATCCCCCTACTGATAAAAGCTAACACACCATATGCCTTCTTAACAGCCCTATTAACCTGGGTAGCAACTTTCAGGGATTTATGTACCTGGACACCAAGATCTCTCTGTTCATCTACACTACCAAGAATCTTCCCATTAGCCCAGTACTCTGCATTGCTGTTACTCCTTCCAAAGTGAATCACCTCACACT
Organism: Heterodontus francisci; assembly: GCF_036365525.1. Lineage (NCBI taxonomy): Eukaryota > Metazoa > Chordata > Chondrichthyes > Heterodontiformes > Heterodontidae > Heterodontus > Heterodontus francisci. Next base: position 14,593,398 of record NC_090387.1, read on the forward strand.
TTTCCGCATTAAACTCCATTTGCCATCTCTCAGCCCAGCTCTGCAGCCGATCTATGTCCCTCTGTACCCTACAACATCCTTCGGCACTATCCACAACTCCACCGACCTTCGTGTCATCCGCAAATTTACTAACCCACCCTTCTACACCCTCTTTCAGGTCATTTATAAAAATGACAAACAGCAGTGGCCCCAAAACAGATCCTTGCGGTACACCACTAGTAACTAAACTCCAGGATGAACATTTGCCATCAACCACCACCCTCTGTCTTCTTTCAGCTAGCCAATTTCTGATCCAAAGCTCTAAATCACCTTCAACCCCATACTTCTGTATTTTCTGCAATAGCCTACCGTGGGGAACCTTATCAAATGCCTTACTGAAATCCATATACACCACATCCACTGCTTTACCCTCATCCACCTGTTTGGTCACCTTCTCGAAAAACTCAATAAGGTTTGTGAGGCACGACCTACCCTTCACAAAACCGTGCTGACTATCGCTAATGAACTTATTCTTTTCAAGATGATTATAAATCCTGTCTCTTATAACCTTTTCCAACATTTTACCCACAACCGAAGTAAGGCTCACAGGTCTATAATTACCAGGGCTGTCACTACTCCCCTTCTTGAACAAGGGGACAACATTTGCTATCCTCCAGTCTTCCGGCACTATTCCTGTCGACAATGACGACATAAAGATCAAGGACAAAGGCTCTGCAATCTCCTCCCTGGCTTCCCAGAGAATCCTAGGATAAATCCCATCTGGCCCAGGGGACTTATCTATTTTCACACTTTCCAAAATTGCTAACACCTCCTCCTTGTGAACCTCAATCCCATCTAGCCTAGTAGTCTGAATCTTAGTATTCTCCTCGACAACATTTTCTTTCTCTACTGTAAATACTGACGAAAAATATTCATTTAACGCTTCCCCTATCTCCTCTGATTCCACACACAACTTCCCACTACTATCGTTGATTGGCCCTAATCTAACTCTAGTCATTCTTTTATTCCTGATATACCTATAGATAGCCTTAGGGTTTTCCTTGATCCTATCCGCCAATGACTTCTCGTGTCCTCTCCTTGCTCTTCTTAGCTCTCCCTTTAGATCCTTCCTGGCTAGCTTGTAACTCACAAGCGCCCTAACTGAGCCTTCACGTCTCATCCTAACATAAGCCTTCTTCTTCCTTTTGACAAGCGCTTCAACTTCTTTAGTAAACCACGGCTCCCTCGCTCGACATATTGCACCCTGCCTGACAGGTACATACTTATCAAGGACACGCAGTAGCTGCTCCTTGAATAAGCTCCACATTTCGATTGTGCAATTTCCTTCCCCATCCTACCCATCCTAAATCTTGCCTAATCGCATTATAATTTCCTTTCCCCCAGCTATAATTCTTGCCCTGCGATATATACCTGTCCCTGTCCATCGCTAAGGTAAACCTAACCGAATTGTGATCACTATCACCAAAGTGCTCACCTATCAGCCATCTCAGAACCATTTGGACTGGAGTGGAAGCAAGTCATCCTCATTCCGAAGGACTGCCTAAGATTGGGAGAAGTCATGTTCCCTGAATGATTCCTACTTTTGATGCTTATGCAGATTTCCACCCTGGGATGGTAAATTTTGAATGCCTTGAGTGGTCAACCTGGATTGTTTGCATTCTTAGAGCACTTTTTTTGAAATATACTTTCCTTCATTTATAATAGACTCCTTTCAACTCCTCTTAAACTTGGCTTCACACAAGCTGCTGTTATATTTCATGTGTTATCAAACGTAAGGGAGTCCCCCCTAACCCTTGTATTCCATAGTTAGGTTGAGTCCTGACTCCATAGTTGAACTGTGACTTTAGGGTTTCCGCAAAGGAGCTGTAGATGGTTTTATTTTGTCATATTCTTGTAGAATCATTAATGCTGCCATCTTGCTGCTGAAAATCTACAATTGAATTTTTACTAATCTATTGGTTAGCTCATGAGTGTGCAAAACTCCTACTGCTTATATCGAGATTTCTCCTGCTGTCCATTTCTTTCTTTTTTCCCCAATTTCCACCCATCTTCTCTACCAAGATGTTAGATCTCCCCTAGTTGAACTCCTGACCACATATGCATGCCATCACCAAGACTGCATAATTCTACCTCAGTAACATCACGCAACTCTGACCCTGCCTCAGTTCAGTGAGGTAAGGTGAGAGTGACTGGCCTTGACATCAAGGCAGCATTTGACCAAGTGTGGCATCAAGAAGCCCTAGCAAAACTGGAGTCAATGTGAATCACGGGAAAAACTCTCCGCTGGTTGGAGTCATACTCAACGCAAAGAAAGATGCTTGTGGTTGTTGGAGGTCAATCATCTGAGCTCCAGAATATCACTGCAGGAGTTCTTCAGGGTAGTGTCCTAGGCCCAACCATCTTCAGCTGGTTCATCAATGACCTTCCTTCAATCATAAGGTCAGAAGTGGGGATGTTCGCCGATGATTGCACAATGTTCAGCACCATTCGTGACGCCTCAGATACTGAAGCAGTCCGTGTAGAAATGCTGCAAGACCTGGACAATATCCAGGCTTGGGCTGATAAGTGGCAAGTAACATTCGTGCCACACAAGTGCCAGGCAATGACCATCTTCAACAAGAGAGAATCTAACCATCTCCCCTTGACATTCAGTGGCATTACCATCGCTGAATCCCCCACTATCAACATCCTAGGGGTTACCATTGACCAGAAACTGAACTGGAGTAGCCATATAAATACCGTGGCTACAAGAGCAGGTCAGAGGCTAGGAATCCCGCAGTGATTAACTCATCTCCTGACTCCGCAAAGCCTGTCCACTATCTACAAGGAGCAAGTCAGGAGTATGATGGAATATTCTCCACTTGCCTGGATGGGTGCAGCTCCAACAACACTCAAGAAGCTCGACACCATCCAGGACAAAAGCAGCCCACTTGATTGGCACCCCATCTACAAACATTCACTCCCACCACCACTGACCCACAGTGGCAGCAGTGTGTACCATCTACAAGATGCACTGCAGCAATGCACCAAGGCTCCTTAGACAGCACCTTCCAAACCCGCGACCTCTACCACTTAGAAGGACAAGGGCAGCAGATGCATGGGAACACCACCACCTGCAAGTTCCCCTCCAAGTCGCACACCATCCTGACTTGGAACTATATCGCGTTCCTTCACTGTCGCTGGGTCAAAATCCTGGAACTTGCTTCCTAACAGCACTATGGGTATACCTACCCCACATGGAATGCAGCGTTTCAAGAAGGCAGCTCACCACCACCTTCTCAAGGGCAATTAGGGATGGGCAATAAATGCTGGCCTGGCCAGCGATGTCTACATTTCTCCAACATTGCCAATGACCCTGCTCTTAATCCATTTAAAAGGGACAAATTGTGAACACCTACCAAATCATGAAAAAGTTTCCAATGGGAGGAAATATATGTATCCACTTTAATAATACTTAAAACAATTCCAAAGAGCACTCACTATTTTGGAATAGCATTCAAGAAAAAGACAACAAATGATGAATTAATAATTCCTGGTTTTGCCTAAGTTCTGGAATTCCATCTCTAAACCTTTTCACCTCTTTCTCCTTCTTTAAGATGTTTCTTAAAATCAACCTCGTTAACCATGTTTTTGGTCACCACTTCTAGTATTCTCCTTTGTTGGCTGGGTATCAGTTTTTGCCTGATTACTCTACTGTGAAGTTCCCTGAGATGTTTTACTACATTAAAGATGCAATATAAAAGCAAAGTGATGTTTTGAAAGTGATGTTGCTAGACTGCCAACTTCGTAGGGAATCAGTCTCTCACTTTTGCAATTAACATCCTGAAATTGGCCACGTTGTGTCCAGCTGAGCAGAATGTCAAGAGTCAACTGCAGAGCAGTTGGAATCTAATATGCCAGGAGATCAGTTAGTGCAAAACAACTGCCAACTTTTAGTGAACAAGGGAGTGAAGATAGGGTACACAGCGTTCAGTAAAGCAATCTGATCCATATCAGAAGTAAGGTTACCAACTCTGGCTGGACTTATTCCTGAAGATTTCACCACACAACTCCAACCACCCTACCCACAACTCCAATATTTTTATAACTAATAAATAAAAATGTTCAAAGAAATTGAAAAGACTTTTTTAATGCCCCGATGATTTTTCATCCAAGTTGCTTGCAGAATTGTCTGACAAAAACTTGCATTTATATAATGCCTTTAACATAGTAAAATGTTCAAGCTGTTTCACAACAACAACTTATATTTATGTAGCACCTTTAATGTAATAAAGCATCCCAAAGTACAAAAGGCATCACAGAAGCATTATTTAAAAAAAAAAGAACAGTTCAATTCCAGAAGACTCCAGGGCAATCCTGGAGGGCTGGCAATCTTAATTGGAGCTATTGCATTAGTTAGGACTAGCACCTGAAGACAAAAAGAGGGATAAATTCGGCTTATTGTGATTCTTCTCCTGAGGGAAGGACAATTCTTTAGCTAAGGATAAGTGAGCCATGAAAAAAGATGAATGGAACTTGGTAGTAGGTCTGGGAAGTGGTGTAGGGAATCCTTCTCCATCAGGTGCTGGGCAGAAGCAGGCACAATAAACCCTTTCTCAAGACCCATGAAACCAAGGCTGGTTTCTACCATCACTGGAACAAGATGTGTCGGGTTACTTAGTTCCTCCATGTACCCTGTGCTAGGTGTAAGGCTGATTCCACTTTTACATTGCAAATGCACCTTTAGAGGAAGATGTGAAATGGGCCACATTGAGTAAATCACAAAGGGACTTACTAACCTGAATACCAGTCCTGAACTAAGAGAATAGAGATAACTAAGCTTTGGAAATGACAAGCTAAGTGTAATTTCGAGCGTAACTACTTCAATTTCAGAGTGGTTGATTATGGAGTGTACTGCCATCTAGTGCAATGATACAGGCCCAATTTAAAAAGAAAGGGGTATATTCCTGATTCTTCAGGGAGTAGAAGATACAGGCTTCATGTTAAGGTAGAAGGAAGAAAAAAATGGTTTCAGAAGGTCTTGGCCTAAACAACAGGACAATCCAGAAATACTGAATGATCTTTCATCATTCAAATTACATTCTTACACTGCATAGAATGAAATTTGATATTGAAGTGGTCACTTGCAGTTTCAAGTGAAGCATGGATAGGGAGAAAGGCTAATCCATTCTGCCTTTTCCAACAGCGTCACAGATGAATATTAATCCACTGGGCACGAGGTGAGCACTTAATATGACTGGAATCCCTTCCTCCTCCTCTTGTTGTGCTTCCCAAACTGTTACTTAAAACAGGATTTCACCCCCACAACATTCTGGTTCTTTCCATGGTGCTTAAAGTGCTACAAGCATGTCTTATCACCCTCAATCCTTCTCTTTGAGAGTACTCTCCAGGGATTGGGCAATGCAATACTTACAACATTTGCTTTTCACTTTGGGTTCTGGTTTCAATCCAATCACAATTGATGGGATTAAATCTCCATTTTCTGGTCATAAGGGTCCAAATTCAAACAAATTTGGCCACTTCAAACTATTTCCTCGTACATTTGAGCCTACAACACAAAGCCCGACTGTAATGGGCACATTGGCCATTTTACTGATGGCAATCTTCTTAACTGGGATTTGGACTAAGAGCTATTGTTGAGGCAAAATAGAGGGGCTTTGCGCTCTGTATCTAGACTGTGCTAGACATGAGCTATATGAGTTTTCTCTTTAAAGTAAAAGTTGAAAAATATTCCATTCATTAGCACTAGCATTCTTCAACTCGGTGTGCACAATTTTCACCCTTGCCTCACCCTGCCATCCCTCACCAAACAAACTCTTTCTACAAATAAGACTCTTTCTAATTCTGTTGTAAGTGGCTGTGGGTTCAAGAAACTCCAACTCAGTGTATGCTTAATCCAAGGAAATTCCAATTTAAATGCAAACTTTCAATGTATTTCCTAGTCATTCGTACTGACTAAAACTCCTAAATCAGACAAAACATATGAATTTTAAAGTTTCCCTGTTACTCATTTTGTTATTCACAGTACGCTAACTTCCTTAAATCATTGCCGAATGTCACATAGAGGCAGCAGTGCTTTTTGCAAATCCAGTGTCAAAGAACATCTCAAGGTGTTTGGCGAAGGCATAATCAAATACTCAGAAGAGTTTAGGTTCTTACCTGGTTCATATTCAGTTTGCTGTTCTCAAACTGCAACTGACTTTGGCAACCGAGGCCTAGGAGTGCAAAATCAGCCAGGGTTGTTCCCTGTCCAGTGAACCCCTGCCGGGAAAGGCATGTGTATGGATTGGGCTTGGCAGTAATCACCCCCATGGTCAAATAGTTTGGAGCCACACATGAAGAATGGTCACTTGGGCAGGGTTCTGGGAAGTCAACAGGGGCCTGTGATTCTGCAAGCAGGTTGTAGCTTCAGAAGAGGAGGGAGATAGTTAGGGGAGAGGAGGGGAAAAGTTACATGTTCAGTCAGTGACTGCATTGCCCATTGTAAACTGAGCCATGGAGACCAGGATGGTCCCAGATTGTGGCAGAAATGGAAACTATTGACAGGGATTCTTGCTTCTGAATACTGTTCAGTGAATGCTGTTGGAAATCGTGTGTGCTAACGTCAAGTGGAAACAGGCTTCATCTCAGATGTAAGACTTCCCCTCCTATCATTAAACAGCCTTACATTTGGGCTCAAGCATCAAAACTGGCCCCTTGGCAGAGGTACCTGAGACCAGATCATAGAATCGCAGGGGACAAAATTCAGTTGCCTAGCCAAGATCCCAAATTTGGGCAGCGAATTTGCAGGCAACACCTGCGTTATCTACTCATAAGTAAGGAAGTGTGACACTGCAAAATGGGCCCTGCGATAGTGTCGATTAAAAGGGACAGACACCCTGTTTGCAGGTAAGTTCAATTTTTGGGACTTTTTCCATTGCAAAGTTTCTGAAGGTTCTCTGGAGTGTTTTTGGAAGTGTTGTAGTGAAGCAGTCCTAGCTAGGACACACATGCCAAGCATGCTAGCGCTAATCAAGCAAAGAGGCTTCACTGGCTTGGGCATGTGCACAGGCTGGAAGATGGCCGCATCCTCAAGGATCTGCTATATGGGGAGGTCGCCTGTACCAAGAGGCCTGCAGAGAGTCCAAAGCTCCGATTCAAGGATGCTGTCAAAAGGAACATGAAAGCCCTCAAATGTCAATCACAAGTGGGAAACTCTAGCTGACGATCAATGCAATTGGCGACATAAGCTGTGGCAGGAATTCGCCACCAAAACGACATGTGGTTTCAGAGGCTCCAAAGCAGATGCCAGCCCTGTAAACAAGGTGTCAGCAGAGATCATCCCGCACAAACATCAAGGGACAACTTCATGTGTGGCACTTATGGCAGACTTTGCCTTTCTAGAATCGGCTTGTTCAGCCATCAAAAGAAGTGCAGCAGACAATCTCATCTGACCTCACCAAAGTTCTGAGGCTGCACTCCCATCATCTCTCACAGATGGAAAGATGCCAATCAAAACAGGAGACAGTAATCCAAAGGCTTAGGCTATTACACTGGGGATACATTTTCAAATCCCATCAGGGCAGCTGGTGGAATTTAAATTCAATTGATAAAAAAAATTGAAAGCTAGTCTCAGAAATGGTGCAATGAGACTATCATCAATTGCTGTAAAATCCATCTGGTTCACTAATGTCCTTACCTGGTCTGGCTTACATGTGAATCCAGACCAACAGCAATGTGGTTGACTCTTAACTGCCCTCTGAAATGGCCTAGTGAGCCACTCAGTTCAAAGGAAATTAGGGATGGGCAAGAAATGCTGGCCTTGCCAGTGTCGCCCAGATCCCATGAAATAATGTTTTTTTAAATGTGGTGAGTTCCTGCATTTGCCAGCGAGTGTTGCCTCCTCCTCTTGGTGATGGCAGAGAAGTAGTTGACCTATGAACAGAAAGACTGCAAGAGGTACGGGGGCAGCAATGGCAGTGCCTCTGGGGCTGCAGAATGACAGGGAGATGGAGCAGAGGTTACAGAAAGGGCAAGCTCCGCACCATGGCCTCTACCATGTTGGAGCTGGATTCCTTCATGCTCCTCGACAGTGACAGAAGGCTGTCTGGCAGGACAACCAAACCACCCAGCTACTCGGTGTGCATGCCCATTCATTATCCTCCTGTGTAGCGCCTCATCGAGGTTCTCAGCTGCTAGCTTGCCCTTCAGTGAGATGGCAAACAAACCATCCTTTACCCCTAGCCTGGCTGCAGCCCATTCATGCCCACTGACGCACCCTGTGATGATCCCAACTTTATACTAGTCTCCAAGGTAAGTACAGTGCCACAATCTGAGCTGGTAGTTGCGAGTGTCAGATCAAGTGACAAGGCCTTTTCATTAGTGCAGTGTCATTGCAGAGAATACAAGCATAAGAGTACAGCAGAAATTAGAACCAGAGTAGGTAAAAATGGTAAAAAGTCAAAGCTTAAGGCTCTTTATCTGAATGCATGTCACATTTGTAACAAGATAGATGAGCAGATGGCACAGATAGAAATAAATGAATATGATTTGATAGCTATCACAGAGACATGGTTGCAGGATGACCAGGACTGGAATCTCAATGTTCAAGGATATTCGACATTCCGGAAGAATAGGCAGAAACGTAAAGGAGGTGGGGTAGCTTTGTTATTAAAGGAAGGGATCAGTTTAGTTGTGAGTAATGATATAGGTGTAATAGATTGTGATGTAGAATCAGTTGGGGTGGAAATAAGGAATAGTAAGGGAAAGAAATCACAGGTGGCAGTGCTCAATAAGCCTCCGAACAGTTGCTTCTCTGTAGGACAAAATATTAATGGAGGCGTGTAAGAAGGGCACTGTAATTATCATGGGTGATTTTAATCTGCATATAGACTGGACAAATCAAATTGGCAAGGGTAGCATGGAAGACGAATTTGTAGAGTGCATCAGGGATTGTTTCTTAGCACAATACGTTGCAGAACCTCCCCGGGAACAGGTTATTTTAGATTTGGTAATGTGTAATGAGGTAGGATTAATAAGAGATCTCGCAGAAAAGGATCCTCTCGGGGGAAGCGATCATAACATGGTAGAATTTCAAATTCAGTTTGAGGGTGAGCAACTTGGGTCTTAAACCAGTGTCTTCAACTTAAACGAGGGCAATTACAGAGGTATGAAGAAAGAGTTATCTAAAGCGGGCTGGGAAAATAGACTACAGGGGAAGTCAGTAGATGAGCAGTGGCAGACGTCTAAGCAGATATTTCATAACACTCAGCAAACATTTATTCCAGTCAGAAGGAAGGACTCGAAGAGAATGATGAACCACCCGTGGATAACAAAGGAAGTTTAGGAGAGTATCAAATCAAAAGCAAAGGCGTACAAAGCGACGAAAACGAGTGGTAGGCCAGAGGATTGGGAATATTTTAGAAACCAGCAGCGGATGACTAAAAAAGTAATAAAGAGGGAGAAAATTGATTATGAGAGTAAATTGGCAAGAAATATAAAAACGAACAGTAAGAGCTTCTACTGGTATATAAAAAGGAAGAGAGTAGCTAAAGTAAGTGTGGGACACTTAGAGGATGAGACTGGGAAATTAATAACAGGGAACAGGGAAATGGCAATAATTTAAACCAATATTTTGTATCAGTCTTCACAGTGGAGGACATTATAAACATCCCAGCAATAATAGTTGAGCAAGGTGTAAATGGGAGGGAGGAACTTGTAACAATCTCTATCACGAGGGAAAAGGTGCTGGACAAACTGATGGGACCTGATGGCCTGCACCCAAGGGTTTTAAAAGAAGTGGCTGCTGAGATAGTGGAGGCATTAGTCATAATATACCAAACCTCACTGGATTCCGGTAGGGTACCAGCGGTTAGATAAACCGCTAATGTGACACCCCTATTCAAGAAAGGAGGGAGACAGAAAGCAGGAAACTATAGACCAGTTAGCTTAACATCTGTCATTGGGGAAATGCTAGAGTCCATTATTAAGGAAGAAATAGCAGGACATTTAGAAAAACATAATGCAATCAAACAGAGTCAACTTGGTTTTATGAATGGGAAATCATGTTGGACAAATTTGTTAGAGTTCTTTGAGGATATAACAAGCAGAGTGAATAAAGGGGAACTGGTAGATGTTGTGTATTTGGATTTTCAGAAGGTGTTCGATAAGGTGTCACATAAAAGGTTATTGCACAAAATAGGAGCTCAGGGTATTGGGGGTAATGTGTTGGCATGGATTGAAGGTTGGTTAACACACAGAAGGCAGAGGATCGGAATCAATTGGTCTTTTTCAGGTTGGAAAGCCCTAACTAGTTGGGTGTCACAAGGATTGGTCCTAGGGCCTCAGCTATTTACTATCCACATTAATGACTTGGAGGAAGGGACAGAGTGTAATGTATCCAAATTTGCTGATGATACAAAAATAGGTGGGAAGGCATGTTGTAATGAGGCCACAAAGAATCTGCAAAGGGATATAGATAGGTTAAGTGGGCAAAAACTTGGCAGATGGAGTTCAATGCCGGAAAGTGTGAGGTAATCCACTTTGGTAGGAAGAATAAAAAGGCAGATAATTAGTTAGATGGAGAAATACTACAAAATATTGCAGTACAGAGGGATCTGGGTGTTCTTGTACATGAAACACAAAAAGCAAGCATGCAGGTGCAGCAAATAATTAGGAAGGCAAATGTGAATTTTGTACTTTATTGCTAGGGGGTTAGAGTTTAAAAATAGGGAAGTCTTGTTACAACTGTACAGGGTGTTGGTGAGGCCACACCTGGAGTACTGCGTACAGTTTTAGTCCCCGTATTTAAGGAAGGATATACTAGCATTGGAGGCAGTTCAGAAAAGGTTCACTAGGCTGATTCGTGGGATGAAGGGGTTGTCTTATCAAGAACGGCTAAACAGGCCTTTATTCATTGGAGTTTAGAAGAATGAGAGGTGATCTTATTGAAACATATAAGATTTTAAGGGAGCTTGACAGGGTAGATGTTGAGAATATGTTTCCACAGGTGGGGGAATCGTGAGCTAGGGGACATAGTTACAGAACAAGGGGGCACACATTTAAAACTGAGATGCAAATGAATTTTTTCTCTCAGAGGGTGGTGAATCTCTGGAATTCTCTACCTCAGAGAGTTGTGGAGGCTAGGTCACTAAATGTATTCAAGGAGGAGTTAGATTTTTGAAATCTCGGGGAGTCGAGGGTTATTCAGAGCAGACCCGAAAGAGGAGTTGAGGCCTAGGACAGATCAGCTATGATCTTATTGAATAGCGGGGCAGGCTTGAGGGGCTGAATGGCCTACTCCTGCTCCTATTTCTTATGTTCTTATGTTCCTCCTCCTAGGTTTCCTGTGGTTGGGAAGGAGGCAGTTCTTGGGTGTCTGAAGGCAGGAATTCAGAAGAGGAAGACTGGGGTGAGGGAAGGAGGTGTTGGGGTGTGAAACAAGAGGTCCATGGTTACACCATCAGCAGCTTGCTCATCATGCCAGATAGCAGGTTCAGAGTCAGCTGGGAGTTAAGAAGGGACATTAAGCAGTAAGATGCCATAATCCTCAACGCTCTCAGTAATGTCAGTTGCCATGGGCTCTTTTGCAGCCTGGACCATCATGCAGAGAACCATCTCCTCTGTTGGGCTCAGGAGATGCAGGCATCCTTGTCCCCCACTAGGTCTGCTCTGCTCCCTTCTGTTGTGTGCCAGGCTATAACCATCTCCAACAAGAGAAAATCTTACCATTGCCCCTTGATATTCAATGGCATTACAATTGCTGAATCCCCCACTAACAACATCCTGGGGGTTACCTACGACCAGAAACTGAACTGGAGTAGCCATATAAATACCATGGCTACAAAAACAGGTCAAAGGCTAGGAATCCTGCAGCGAGTAACTCACTTCCTGACTCCCAAAGCCTGTCCACCATCTACAAGGCACAAGTCAGGAGTGTGATGGAATACTTTCCACTTGCCTGGATGGGTGCAGCTCCGACAACACTCAAGAAGCTCAACACCATCCAGGACAAAGCAGCCCGCTTGATTGGCACATCTCCACAAACATTCACTCCCTCTACCACCGACGCACAGTGGCAGCAGTGTGTACCATCTACAGGATGCACTGCAGCAATGCATCTAGGCCCCTTAAGCAGCACCTTCCAAACCCACGACCTCTGCCGCCTAGAAGGACAAGGGCAGCAATTGCATTGAAACACCACCACCTGCAAGTTCCCCCAAAGCCACACAGCATCCTGACTTGGAACTATATCGCCGTTCCTTCACTGTCCTGGGTCAAAATCCTGGAACTCCCTTCCTAACAGCACTGTCGGTGTACCTACCCTACATGGACAGCAGTGGTTCAAGAAGGCAGCTCACAATGACATTCTCAAGGGCAATTAGGGATGGCCATTAAATGCTGGACTATCCAGCGACGTCCACATCCCAGGAACAAATAATAGTGGTTGGGCGGCGCAGTGGCGCAGTGGTTAGCACCGCAACCTCACAATTCCAGGGACCTGGGTTCGATTCTGGGTACTGCCTGTGTGGAGTTTGCAAGTTCTCCCTGTGACCGTGTGGGTTTTTGCCGGGTGCTCCGTTTTCCTCCCACAGCCAAAGACTTGCAGGTGATAGATAAATTGGCTATTGTAAATTGCCCCTAGTGTAGGTAGGTGGTAGAGAATATGGGATTACTGTTGGGTTAGTATAAATGGATGGTTGTTGGTCGGCACAGACTCGGTGGGCCGAAGGGCCTGTTTCAGTGCTGTATTTCTAAATAAAAAATAAATATAAAAATAAAGAAGCAAGTTGGGTGTGTGCACGGGTGGGGGTGATAGTTCTAAGCAGTTGCTCAAATTGTTCTATTTTAATTTGACTGAATTGCTGAATGGTTGATTAAGTCCGTTGTGAAACAAATGACTGATTTTTATCTGGAGCTGATATATAATGCAATCTTGTTCCAAGAACAAAAATATCTTGGCAAACTCTGTCATGTGTTTATCTGGACTGAACCTTACCATGCCAGGATTCAAAGTTAAGGTCACTGAAGCATTGGGTCGCAGAACCAGATACTGAGAAATGCCTCAATCCCACAGTAAAACAACAGAGAATCATTAACAAACCAGAAACCATGAACACAGGAACAGGAGACCAATCAACCCTTCGAAGCTGCTCCATGATTTTCTTAGATTATGGCTATTCTGGATCTTAATTCATTCAACTTGTCTTGGTTCCACATCCCTTACCTAACAATAATCTGCCTGTCTCAGTTTTTAAATTTTCAATTGACCCCCAGCCTCATCAGCTTGTTGGGGGAGAGAATTCCAGATTTCCACTCCCCTTTGTGTGAAGAAGTGCTTCCTGACATCACCCCTGCATGGGCTGTCTCCAATTTTAAGGTTCCTTGTTCTGGACTCTCGCTGTTGACCTTGTGTCTATAATACTACTTTGTGTGGACTCAATGCTTTCATTAAATTACTTTTGTTCCAACTTTGTTTTCATAGAAATAGTATTTGCATTCCAACCAGCTCATTACGTTGTATGCACTTATATATATTTATGCACAGTAAATCCAAGCTTCCTACAAATGCGAAACATCTGTCCTATTATTGCTAGGAATATACTGCCAAACATTTGCTTTCAATGAAATATTAAAGGACGTTGGACTGGAAATAATGAATCCTCAAGAATACATTGATGGATGTGGAATTGTGAAAGATCCATTATTTGGGATAAATCAGTTTGTACATTCAACCCCATCAGCCTTGCTTGAATCTTGAGTCTTTTCCTCAGCTCTATCACCATAAAAGGTAGAACCCCACACAAGTATGAAACAAGGAAAAAAGCATTCAGCCTACACAGAACACACACAGAAGCTGGATAGGTCATTGATAGGACTGGAACAGGAGTAGGTCATTCTGCTTTTCAAGACTGGTTTACATTCTATTAGATCATGCTGATCTGTATCTTAACTCTATCTATCCCCCTTGGTTCCGTAACCTGCAATATCCTTCCCTAACAAAAATCTATCAATCACAGTTTGAAAATTTTCAATTGACCCCCAGCCTCAACATTTTTGGGGAGAGAGTTCCAGATTTGCACAACCTTTTGTGCGAAGAAGTACTGATATCACCCTTGAACATTCTCACTCTAAATTTAACATTTGGCCCTTTAGTTTCGGACCTATCAATCAGAGAAAGTACTTTTTCTTTGGCTGCGTTTGCTGACAACGCTACCACTAGGTGGCGCTGCAGTGGCATATGCGCCAATGCAGCATGTGCCACGAAAACGTCACAGTCTGCGACTTCAGGCAGCGGCCAGGACTAAAGATGGCGCTGTTCAAATAATCATACAAAGGCAACCTAACCTAAACACATGGCAGCACTCAATGGCAGGAGGGAGAGAGCGAGCGAGCGAGCGGGCCGGAGCCAGCGAGCGGACTGGGGATGGGGGGAGCAGAGCGGCCGAAAGAGCGGAGCAGCTGGAGAGAGCAGCGAGGAGGGGAGTGGAGCGGCCGAAAGAGCAGCGAGGGAGGGAGCGGAGCTTGACGCATGCGTGAATATCCGAAGGTTGACACATGCGTGAATACCCGTTGGCGTTGCATTGCTGTACGTGTAAAGCGCATGCTCAGAGGCCGACCAGCCGCGTTGCTCGAAGCTACACACATCACGCGATGACGCCATCGGCACATGCGCTAACCAGTCCTGGCAAATTTTGGAACGCAGCGCACGCGCAGAAAGCAGGAGTTCGTCTGCGCATGTGCGCACCTTGGCACAGCCTGTTGACGTCAGTGGCCGTCTGCGTTGTCAGGAATCACTTTGTTTTTCTTTGGCTGCCCTATTAATTCCGAAGTAGTTAGCAGATTCTGCTACCTTGGATCCATGGTGACAGAAAATCTGTCCCTTGATGCAAAGCTCGATTCATACATAGGGAAAGCAGCTACCACCTTTGGCCGTCCCGCGAAACGTGCATGGACAACATCAAGCTGGCCTTTAGGACAAAGCTGGTGGTTTATAAGATCTGTGCTCTCAGAACCTTGCTGTATGGCTGTGAAACATGGGCAACTTACAGCTACCAGGAAAAAACAATCCATAATTTCCATCTTCGCTGTGTGCGGCGCATTGTGGTTATATCCTGGCAGGACAACATCACAAATGTGGCAGTCCTCTCAAAGGCAGAACTCTCAAGTGTATTGCACTAATCAAACAGAGGCAGCTTCGGTGGATCAGACACGTCTGCAGGATGGAAGACAATTGCATACCCAAGGACCTTCTGTATGGTGAGGTAGCCAGGACCAGATGACCAGTGGGGCGCCCAAAGCTCTGGTTCAAGGATGTGCACTACCACGTTGACCAGTTGCTACATCAGCGTGGCAACAGGCACCAACGTCAAAAACAACAACTCACAGCGACACTTGGAAGCTTCACATGCGGCACTTGTGGCAGAACCTGCCTGATAAGGATTGGCCGTCACAGCCATCAGCAAAGGTGCACCAAGAGAAGACACCCCACCTAAATAGATTGTTTGCTGCATCTCCATCATCTTAGATGGAAGGGTACCAACAAATTCCTTTCAAAGTAAAAAGAAAAACTTGCATTGCGAGGGCACCTTCCATGACCTCAGTACATTCCAAAGGACTTTACAGCCAATGAAGTACTTTGGAGGTGTAGTCACTGTTGTAACGCAGGAGACCTTTGAACATCTTAAAAACCTCAATTAGATGTACTAGTTTGTGTCAGTTTAACCTTTGATGCACTAACCTTGTATCCATTTCCAAGCTCAGTGTCAGTAACATCATGCAGGTGGACTCATAACATTGCAAACCCATGTCATTGCGAGTGTTTCCTGAGCCCCATGCCTTGGGACAGTTTCTGAGGGCTATTTGAGCAGCATCTAGAAATACCAGTCCACTTGCCACATGTGCACAGCCTGGCATGAAACTATTGCAACACTTTAGTCCATCCTGGAGCCCATCCACTGAAACCACCCCTCCCCCAACCCCACAGCCCACCAGAACTACTGGTGGAAGAAAGCCTACTGCGATTGCAATTCGCATGAATACTCAGACAGCTATCCCAGTGACATTGGGTTCTAGGGTGGAATGGGCCAATTCTGCGTGCTTTGGGACTGTCCAGAGATTTTTATGAGGCACTGTGTCACTGATCTGATTGGCACTGTCAGTCAGTCATTGAGTATGAGTAAAGAGGGAGGGGTCAGCATTGGGAGCCAGGGTTTGAATGGATGCAGCTCATGGTGCAGTCTGTCAGGGCAGCAGCAGACCCGAATCCAACAACCAGCCCCCTCCGAAGCCTGCACATGTGCCACAAAATGTTTGGGTCCAGAAAGCTCCAAAAATTGCTGATGATGCTAAGATTAGAAGAAGTAGGGAGCTAAATTGAATGGCCCCTGAAATCAGGCGCAGGGATCAGGAGTACCCCAAGCGCATTCAAAGTAATGCTGCCAGCAAGCAAACTTCATGCTGCCTGATAATTATAATGATAGTGGCATGAACGAGCAGTTGAGTGGCTGCACGACTCAGCAGGGAACCCAGGTGCACATGAGGTTAGCACCACTTAAGGCGAGCCTGCGCTGCTTAAAGACGAAGTGCGTTCGAGCTGCAGCTTCAACTGGATGGCGTGAAGGAGGAGTGGAGGCCAGGGAGAAACTTGGGAACTGGTGCAACAGGCCAGAGCGTGCGCACCAAGGTTCTCAGATTCCATGCTGGAGGCCTTGGTGCAAGAGGTGCACAGGAAGAGAGAGGTCCTCCTTCCTTTGGGGGGGGGGTGCGGAGGGGGTGGCCAGGAGGCCCTCCAGGCAGGTACTGAGAAGGCACTGGAAACAGGCATCTGTTACATTCGATGCCAGATGGCTAGCCCCCAGGATGCAGTGCCGAAAGAAACTTAATGACCTCACATGAGTGGTCGAATTAATCTTCAAATGCCATTTTCTACCAATTGCACCACAAGCCTCACACACTGCTCCATCCTGACACCCCCTTCATTCCTGTACCAACAATTTCCATCAACCACAACTCATATCTCACATTTATAGCTTCACCTCACCCTCACACACTTAGCACTTCTGGAAACTGTACACTCAAATCTCACAGCTTACACACACTGCCAGCTATTTAACTCTCGCAGGCACGTCACCCAAACAGCGTACTAACTGACACATTTCCCTCTCTCTTGAAGGACAAAGCAGCCCACAATCAGAGGCAGCAGCACCTGACCACTGGAGGACAAGGAGGGCTGCAAACCCGATGGAGGAGATAGTGCTGGAAATCATTGATGCTGCCACAACTGAGGAAATGGCCAGTGGTGGGGCCGAAACCATCGAGGATGATGGTTTATGTCAGCCTCATTGACCTTCTCACATCCCATTCCTCCCCCTGCCCATAATCTCTCCTGATTTATAAGCTAGACGGTGTCACCATGCATCTCTTGCATTTCCCCACTTCCCTCAATTCAATCTTACCATTCTGTCTTTATCCTTTGTCATGGTCCTGTAGATTTTTATTTTCCAGGAATATGCGGTTTGCCTTCAAGGCTTGCAAGGGATCAGTATTGCTTTAAGAACCAGCAAGCCTCAAGGAGCTATAGGAAGGTGCATTTTCATTGCCTTAGAAACAGCCATTTGGAGACTGCAGTTCAAAGGGTGCTTCTCGTTACCAAAGAAACAGCCATTTGGAGTGGGTCTCATGTGACACATTTGTTACAATTCAGTTTTTGAACTGGCTTTATAGTTGAAGACAGTTTGTTTTAACAGAGAACACAGACACAGCAGACACAGCTGTGATGAGCACACCTGAAAAAAGAGCTCTCAACCATTTAAACTGAAGGAAGAGGATTTTAGTCTGTTTAATTATTATCTTTCAAAATTCTAAAACATCAAGTCAAAACAGAGATCGCTGGTAATTTAAATTAAAGAAAAGGAAGTTAGACTGTAACAATTTTTTATCCCTCAAAAACTCTAAAGTCAGATTGATTCTGTTGAAAGTGTTTGCCAGTCGTTAATTGTTGAAAGTTGCAGGAGAAGGAAAGCAACATTCTGTGAGGACTTTGAGCAACATTCTGTGAGGACTTTGAGCAACATCCTGTGAGGACTTCGAGCAACATCCTGTGAGGACTTCAAGCAACATTGGACTGTAAATTTGCAAGGACTCCAATTTTTTTCTATTTTAAATGTTGTTTATATCTTCATAGTGTTTAAGAATTTAGTTCTTCTAATTAAACAGTTAATTTGTTGATTGAAAGACATCTGGTTTGGTTAGCCTCATTCGGGGGTTAATAGATAGTACAATTTGGCTGGGACTTTCTTTAATTTGGAAAGTTTTAAATGATATGTTAGCTGATCTGTGGAGCAATGGGATTGAATTAACAGTGCATTGGTCCCACCACAATCAGAATCGTATATTTTGATTGGGGGCTTTGACAGGAGCGGTCGGCCATAACACCTTTCAGATACTCGAAAATTGCTGCCTAGTTGATGCAGTGATTTCTCGAGGAACAAGATATTGGTGAAGAAGAAACACCATCACTTGACCTCACACTCACAGCCACCTGTTCAGCGACTGTGCAAACTTTAGAGTATAGCCTAGAGCTGGGATCTGCACATGGTGAGTCACCGGGCACAAGGGGCCTGCAGTCAGATAAGTGGAGAAGGATAGAATGGGTACCAACTCACTGGAGGGCGAGGTTGCACATGGGTTCTGCTGCAGAGGACTCAGATGAACGGTAGTGTATAGGAAAAAGCTGATGGGTGTGCAACAACAACTTATATTTAGATAACGCCTTTAACTTAATAAAACGTTTCAAGGTGCTTCACAGGAGCGTTATAAAACATATTATAAATATGACACCGAGCTTTTTGGATGACCAAAAGCTTGGTCAAAGGGGTAGGTTTTAAGAAATGTCTCAAAGGACGAAAGCAAGGTAGTGAAGCTGAGAGGTGTCGGAAAGGAATTCTAGAGCTTAGGGCCTAGGCAACTGAAGGCGCGACCCCCAGTGGTAGAGCAATTAAAATAGGGGATGCTCAATAGGCCAGAATTAGATGAGGTATCTCGGAGGTTTGTGGGGCTGGAGGAGATTATATATATCGGGAGAGGCGAGGCCATGGAGGGATTTGAAAACAAGGATGAGAATTTTTAAATCAAGACATTATTTGAATGAGAACCAATGTAGGTTAGCGAGTGCAGGGGTAATAGGAGAACGGGACACGGTGAAAGTTAAGACAAGGGCAGCAGAGTTTTGGATGACCTCAAATTTACAGAGGGTAGAATGTGGGGGACAGAAATGCTCAGTGCATTGGCTGGTCTGCCAGAAAGCCTGCTGTTGATGTCAAGGAGCATGGAGGAGTCTGCTCCAACTTGGTGAAGAGCGTGGAGTTCATAGCAAATGTCTTCTTGGATAAAGTTGGTATAAAATGGTTGTTTTGTCAAGCCTTTTATTTCATGATTGTGGCCAAGAATACAAAGAGCTTTGATGGTCAGCAACAGAGGGATGGTAAGGTTTGGGATTGTTGTCCAATGGGGATCTGGGATTGTATTCATGGGAACCGGAGTCGAATGATGCACTCTCGGACAGCCCATTCAGAACATGGACCTATTGGCTGCCCATTCTCTTCCGCCTCCTCCTCCTCCTCTTCCTTCTCCTCTTCCTCCTGAGATTAATTGAATTCCTAGTGGTAAGGGCAATGCCTTCATGACGGCCAGGTTATGGAAGATTCAACAGACAATCATAAATCAGGACATACAATCCATTGAGTATTAGCAGATGGCATAGATAGAAATAAATGAATATGATTTGATAGCTATCACAGAGACGTGGTTGTAGGATGACCAGAACTGGAATCTCAATGTTCAAGGATATTCGACGTTCTGGAAGAATGGGCAGAAAGGAAAAGGAGGTGGGATAGCTTTGTTATTAAAGGAAGGGATCAGTGTAGTTGTGAGTAATGATATAGGTATAATAGATCAGTATGTAGAATCAGTTTGGGTGGAAATAAGGAATAGCAAGGCAAAGAAATCACAGGTGGGAGTGGTCTCTAGGCCCCCGAGGAGTTGCCTCTCTGTTGGACAAAATATTAATCAGGAAATAATGGAGGTGTGTAAGAAGAGCACTGCAATTATCATGGGTGATTTTAATCTGCATATAGACTGGACAAATCAAATTGGCAAGGGTAACATGGAAGACGAATTTGTAGTGTGCATCAGGGATTGTTTCTTAGAACAATATGTTGCAGAACCTACCCAGGAACAGGCTATTTTAGATTTGGTAATGTATCTTGAGGGAGGATTAATAAGAGATCATGTAGATAAGGATCCTTGAGGGGAAGTGATCAGAACATGATAAAATTTCAAATTCAGTTTGAGGGTGAGCAACTCTGGTCTCAAGCCAGTGTCTTCAACTTCAACAAGAGCAATTACAGAGGTATGAAGAAAGAGTTGTCTAAAGTGGGCTGGGAAGATAGACTACAGGGGAAGTCAGTAGATGCGTAGTGGCAACTGTGAAGCAGATATTTCATAACACTGAGCAAACATTTCTTCCGGTCAGAAGGAAGAACTCGATGAGAAAGATGAACCACCCGTGGATAACAAAGGAAGTTAAGGAGAGTATCAAATCAAAAAGAAAGGTGTACAAAGCAGCGAAAGCTAGTGGTAGACTAGAATTGGGAATTTTTTAGAAACCAGCAGCAATTGGCTAAAAAACTAATAAAGAGGGAGAAAATTGATTATGAGAGTAAATTGGCAAGAAATATAAAAACAAACAGTAAGAGCTTCTAATGATATATAAAAAGAAGAGAGTAGCTAAAGTAAGTGTGGGACATTTAGAGGATGAGCCTGGGAAATTAATAACAGGGAACAGGGAAATGGCAAATAATTTAAACCAATATTTTGCATCAGTCTTCACGGTGGAGGACATTATAAACATCCCAAAAATAATAGATGAGCAAGGTGTAAATGGGAGGGAGGAACTTGTAACAATCTCTATCATGAGGGAAAAGGTACTGGACAAACTGATGGGACGAAAGGCAGACAAGTTACCAGGACCTGATGGTCTGCATCCAGGGGTTTTAAAAGAAGTGGCTGCAGAGATAGTGGAGGCATTGGTCATAATATACCAAAACTCACTGGATTCTGGTCGGGTACCAGCAGATTGGGAAACTGTTAATGTGACACCCCTATTCAAGAAAGGAGGGAGACAGAAAGCAGGAAACTATAGACCAGCTAGCTTAACATCTGTCATTGGGGAAATGCTAGAGTCCATTATTAAGGAAGAAATAGCAGGACATTTAGAAAAACATAAGGCAATCAAACAGAGTCAACTTGGTTTTATGAATGGGAAATCATGTTTGACAAATTTGTTAGAGTTCTTTGAGGATATAACAAGCAGAGTGGATAAAGGGGAACCAGTAGATGTGTATTTGGATTTTCAGAAAGCATTTGATAAGCTGCCACATAAATGGTTATTGCACAAAATAGGAGCTCATGGTATTGGGGATAACGTGTTGGCATGGATTGAGGATTGGCTAACACACATAAGGCAGAGAGTCGGGATCAATGGGTCTTTTTCAGGTTGGAAAGCCCTAACTAGTTGGGTGCCACAAGGATCGATCCTAGGACCTTAACTATTTACTATCTACATTAATGACTTGAAGGAAGGGACAGAGTGTAGAGTATCCAAATTTACAGATGATACAAAAATAGGTGGGAAGGCATGTTGTGATGAGGACACAATGAATCTGCAAAGGGATAAAGATAGGTTAAGTGAGTGGGCAAAAACTTGGCCGATGGAGTTCAATGTGGGAAAGTGTGAGGTAATCCACTTTGGTGGGAAGAATGAAAAGGCAGATTATAATTTAGATGGAAAAAGATTACAAAATACTGCAGTACAGAGGGATCTGGGTGTTCTGGCACATGAAACACAAAAAGTTAGCATGCAGGTGCAGCAAGTAATTAGGAAGGTCAATGGAATTTTGTCCTTTACTGCGAGGGGGTTAGAGTTTAAAAATAGGGAAGTCTTGTTACAACTGTACAGGGTGTTGGTGAGGCCACACCTGAAGTACTGCGTACAGTTTTGATCCCCTATTTAAAGAAGGATATACTAGCATTGGAGTTCAGAAAAGGTTCACTAGGCTAATTTCAGGGATGAAGAGGTTGTCTTATCAAGAAAGGCTAAACAGGTTAGGTCTTTATTCATTGGAGTTTAGAAGAATGAGAGGTGATCTTATTGAAACATATAAGATTCTAAGGGAGCTTGACAGGGTAGATGTTGAGAATATGTTTCCACAGGTGGGGGAATCGTGAACTAGGGGACGTAGTTAAAGAATAAGGGGGCACACATTTAAAACTGAGATGCGAATGAATTTTTTCTCTCAGAGGGTGGTGAATCTCTGGAATTCTCTACCTCAGAGAGTTGTGGAGGCTAGGTCACTAAATGTATTCAAGGAGGAGTTAGATTTTTGAAATCTCGGGGAGTCGAGGGTTATTCAGAGCAGGCCCAAAAGAAGAGTTGAGGCCTAGGACAGATCAGCTGTGATCTTATTGAATGGCGGGGCAGGCTTGAGGGGCTGAATGGCCTACTCCTGCTCCTATTTCTTATGTTCTTATGTACTAGAGGACTTTTGCAGAGCGGTCGATGCAGCGGAACTGTAGCTTCAGCACCCCAATCGTCTGCTCAATGATGTTACTCATGGCAGCATGGCTCTCACTATATGAATGTTGACCAAGTGTAATTGTTTTGCGCAGGTGTGTCATTAGCCAGGCGTAGGGTGGATAATCCTCGTCACTGAGCAGCCACTTTTTGATTCGATGTGGTGACTGAAAGATTGTTGGAACAGTGGACTGGTGCAGAATGAAGGCACCATGACTACTGCCAGGATAGCGGGCATTTACCAGCATGATGTGCTGAACTTGGTCGCTTACCAACTGCACTCTGAGTGAGTTGAACCATTCACAGTTTTGGTACGCCTTTGTCCCATCCTTGATGCAGCAATGTATGGTGAACTGTGAGATGTTAACTATGTAGTATGTTCCAGCCTGGAAAGATCCAGTAGCGAAGAAACTGAGGGCCACGGTCACCTTCATGGCGACTGGCGGTGCCATCCTCACCCTAACTGTGGCTAAAGGTCTGGTTCTCAGAGATGGCAGAGTTTATGAGCACTTCCTTCCAGAATCTCCTGGCTTAGTGGAGGTAGGAGTGCTCCCAAAGATCCTAGGTGGGTAAGGAGCCCTTCTGACAGCCCTTACCCCCCTCTCCTCCACTCTTTGGGAGCATCTTCTCCTCTTACATATTGCGTCTTTCTCCCTGTCATACTGTAGCTCAAGAGGGATTGGTATAGCTCCCAAGATCGGGAGCAAGAGGTGTGTTCAGAGCCCTTGCAGTCACAAACAATACCTACCCCAACTGTAGACCACTCCCTGCAGACTTTATCAACTGTTAGCAACACCTCCAAACACCCAGCACAAAAAAGATTTGGTAGAAATTAATCAGCAACTAACCTGCTAGTTGATCCCTATAAATAGCACTTGTGGGCGGGTCTCTTATGCTGCTCAACACATTGTTATGACCGAGGCTGCAGGAGTGCACTGTCTTTCTCTGGTTCCACTTTTCCATGGGTCACAACATATATTTAAATGTTTTACCCAGTTACCAATATACTATTATATACTTTATCTATTTTAGTTTCTGAATAAAATCCACCAACCAGTTTCTTTAACAAACAACAAAATTGTTCATTTATTATAAGACAAGACTTATTCAATAAGGTTGCAAAGCTTTAACACACAGTTCAAAATATGAAAGTATAAATATACACCCTTCTAAAAAACCCAACACACATACACACAGGTTAAAGAAAAAATAAAGAAGCTTTCTCTGCAGAGATCAACTTAACAAAAAAGACAAAAAAGTAGTTTGGCTAAATACTTGTTAATTCTTGAAGAAAAAGGATAAGATATGGAATGTTCCAGATGGCGTCCCAGTACATGGAGACGGCTGTCACTGGGATCTTTCTGGAGCAGTTCTTTTTAGGCAACATCGAGGATTAGTCTGGCAGACGTTTCTGGAGAATCACTGCATCAGGGTTTCAGCTATCACACTGGATTCTCAGGGTTAGGGTTAGGGTCAGGGTTTCTCAAAGAGGTGGAAAAAGATGAGTTAGCTGCTTGTCTCAGCAGGCTGCAATCCCAACTGAACTCCAAACAATATCCAAAAATGAAACCAAACCTCCTGACAGCCATAAACCCAGACATATGACGTCTCTAAGTCCAAAGAGTTCCATAGTCCATAAGGCTCCAGCTGTCTACTTAGCGTAAGACTTCCAGTAAGTGTTTGTTTTTAAACAAAGTCTCAAGTGTCCTTCCAGTGACCCTTTTTAAAAAAAAAACAAATCCAGCATCTCCTCACAGTCTTCTAAACAAAAGTCATCAAAATATTTTAATAATGGAAGCACCATCATAACAACATGTTCATCTGCGCACGTTTAAGAGGGAGTGATAACTGGAGCAGCCAGATCTAAAATGGCAGGTCTGGCATCAAATCAGCGTTAGATGCTGACTGACATCATGATCCGCCTACCCTGCATACTTCTGGTGCACGTACGTAACGCCTGTGTTTTTTCTTTCTTTTGGGCCTCCTTATCTCGAGAGACAATGGATACGCGCCTGGAGGTGGTCAGTGGTTTGTGAAGCAGCGCCTGGAGTGGCTATAAAGGCCAATTCTGGAGTGACAGGCTCTTCCACAGGTGCTGCAGAGAAATTTGTTTGTTGGGGCTGTTGCACAGTTGGCTCTCCCCTTGCGCCTCTGTCTTTTTTCCTGCCAACTACTAAGTCTCTTCGACTCGCCACAATTTAGCCCTGTCTTTATGGCTGCCCGCCAGCTCTGGCGAATGCTGGCAACTGACTCCCACGACTTGTGATCAATGTCACACGATTTCATGTCGCGTTTGCAGACGTCTTTATAACGGAGACATGGACGGCCGGTGGGTCTGATACCAGTGGCGAGCTCGCTGTACAATGTGTCTTTGGGGATCCTGCCATCTTCCATGCGGCTCACATGGCCAAGCCATCTCAAGCGCCGCTGACTCAGTAGTGTGTATAAGCTGGGGGTGTTGGCCGCTTCAAGGACTTCTGTGTTGGAGATATAGTCCTGCCACCTGATGCCAAGTATTCTCCGAAGGCAGCGAAGATGGAATGAATTGAGACGTCGCTCTTGGCTGGCATACGTTGTCCAGGCCTCGCTGCCGTAGAGCAAGGTACTGAGGACACAGGCCTGATACACTCGGACTTTTGTGTTCCGTGTCAGTGCGCCATTTTCCCACACTCTCTTGGCCAGTCTGGACATAGCAGTGGAAGCCTTACCCATGCGCTTGTTGATTTCTGCATCTAGAGACAGGTTACTGGTGATAGTTGAGCCTAGGTAGGTGAACTCTTGAACCACTTCCAGAGCGTGGTCGCCAATATTGATGGATGGAGCATTTCTGACATCCTGCCCCATGATGTTCGTTTTCTTGAGGCTGATGGTTAGGCCAAATTCATTGCAGGCAGACGCAAACCTGTCGATGAGACTCTGCAGGCATTCTTCAGTGTGAGATGTTAAAGCAGCATCGTCAGCAAAGAGGAGTTCTCTGATGAGGACTTTCCGTACTTTGGACTTCGCTCTTAGACGGGCAAGGTTGAACAACCTGCCCCCTGATCTTGTGTGGAGGAAAATTCCTTCTTCAGAGGATTTGAACGCATGTGAAAGCAGCAGGGAGAAGAAAATCCCAAAAAGTGTGGGTGCGAGAACACAGCCCTGTTTCACACCAGTCAGGATAGGAAAGGGCTCTGATGAGGAGCCACCATGTTGAATTGTGCCTTTCATATTGTCATGGAATGAGGTGATGATACTTTGTAGCTTTGGTGGACATCCGATCTTTTCTAGTAGTCTGAAGAGACCACGTCTGCTGACGAGGTCAAAGGCTTTGGTGAGATCAATGAAAGCAATGTAGAGGGGCATCTGTTGTTCACGGCATTTCTCCTGTATCTGACGAAGGGAGAACAGCATGTCAATAGTCGATCTCTCTGCACGAAAGCCACACTGTGCCTCAGGGTAGACGCGCTCGGCCAGCTTCTGGAGCCTGTTCAGAGCGACTCGAGCAAAGACTTTCCCCACTATGCTGAGCAGGGAGATTCCACGGTAGTTGTTGCAGTCACCGCGGTCACCTTTGTTTTTATAGAGGGTGATGATGTTGGCATCGCGCATGTCCTGGGGTACTGCTCCCTCGTCCCAGCACAGGCATAGCAGTTCATGTAGTGCTGAGAGTATAGCAGGCTTGGCACTCTTGATTATTTCAGGGGTAATGCTGTCCTTCCCAGGGGCTTTTCCGCTGGCTAGGGAATCAATGGCATCACTGAGTTCCGATTTGGTTGGCTGTATGTCCAGCTCATCCATGACTGGTAGAGGCTGGGCTGCATTGAGGGCAGTCTCAGTGACAGCATTCTCCCTGGAGTACAGTTCTAGGTAGTGCTCAACCCAGCAGTCCATCTGTTTGCGTTGGTCAGTGATTATGTCCCCCGATTTAGATTTGAGGGGGGTGATCTTCTTGATGGTTGGCCCAAGAGCTCTCTTCATGCCATCATACATTCCTCTGATGTTTCCGGTGTCTGAGGCCAGCTGAATATGACTGCATAGGTGTTGCCAGTAGTCGTTTGCGCAACGCCTAGCTGTTCTTTGTGCAGTACTTCTGGCTGCTTTAAGTGCTGCGGATGTTAAATCGCTGGGGGCTTTCTTGTAGTTCAAAAGTGCAATGCGCTTAGCGGCTATGACAGGTTCCAGCTCTTCATTATGAGATTGAAACCAGTCTGCATTTCTCTTCGCACTTTTGCCGTAGGTGGTCAAAGCTGACTCATAGATGGCGTCTCTGATGTGGGCCCACTTGGTCTCAGCATCCCCTGTGGGAGTGTTTTGAAGGGCTGTTACAAGTGAATTTAGAAATTTTTGTAACAGCTGTGGGTGAGAAATTCTGCTCGTGTTGATGCGCGGGTGGCCCTTCTGCTTGGAATGATGCAACTTCTTTGGTCTGAGTCTAACCTTGCTGCACACCAGGGAGTGGTCAGTGTCGCAGTCCGCACTGTGGAAGCTGCGTGTGATTTGAACACTGTTTAAGGCGGCTCGCCTTGTGACAATGAGGTCTAGCTGGTGCCAACGACGTGATCTTGGGTGCCTCCATGAAACCTGGTGACAGGGTTTAGTGTGAAAGAACGAGTTGGTGATGCAGAGGTTATGATAGGTACACAACTCAAGCAGTCTCTGCCCGTTCTCATTCATCCTTCCAACGCCATAGCGCCCAAGGCAGGAAGGCCATGAGTCATGGTCGGCCCCAACCCTGGCATTAAAGTCCCCCAGCAGGAATAGGTGTTCGGTGTTGGGGATGCTGCTAATGATGTTATAGAGTTGTTCATAGAACTGGTCTTTAGCTTCAGGTGCGGAACAGAGTGTTGGAGCATAGATGCTGAGTAGGTGTACTGGACCAGAGGTGGTGAGCAGTCGGATGGACAGTATGCGTTCCGAGCCATTTGAGGGAGGCTCTATCATGCTGAGCAAGGAGTTTCTGATGGCGAAGCCCACTCCATGCTGTCTTGGTTCTTCAGGATCCCTGCCCTGCCAGAAGAAGGTGTAGTCTTGCTCTGCTAGAGAGCTCTGGAAGTGGTTCAAGAGTTCACCTACCTAGGCTCAACTATCACCAGTAACCTGTCTCTAGATGCAGAAATCAACAAGCGCATGGGTAAGGCTTCCACTGCTATGTTCAGACTGGCCAAGAGAGTGTGGGAAAATGGCGCACTGACACGGAACACAAAAGTCCGAGTGTATCAGGCCTGTGTCCTCAGTACCTTGCTCTACGGCAGCGAGGCCTGGACAACGTATGCCAGCCAAGAGCGACGTCTCAATTCATTCCATCTTCGCTGCCTTCGGAGAATACTTGGCATCAGGTGGCAGGACTATATCTCCAACACAGAAGTCCTTGAAGCGGCCAACACCCCCAGCTTATACACACTACTGAGTCAGCGGCGCTTGAGATGGCTTGGCCATGTGAGCCGCATGGAAGATGGCAGGATCCCCAAAGACACATTGTACAGCGAGCTCGCCACTGGTATCAGACCCACCGGCCGTCCATGTCTCCGTTATAAAGACGTCTGCAAACGCGACATGAAATCGTGTGACATTGATCACAAGTCGTGGGAGACAGTTGCCAGCATTCGCCAGAGCTGGCGGGCAGCCATAAAGACAGGGCTAAATTGTGGCGAGTCAAAGAGACTTAGTAGTTGGCAGGAAAAAAGACAGAGGCGCAAGGGGAGAGCCAACTGTGCAACAGCCCCAACAAACAAATTTCTCTGCAGCACCTGTGGAAGAGCCTGTCACTCCAGAATTGGCCTTTATAGCCACTCCAGGCGCTGCTTCACAAACCACTGACCACCTCCAGGCGCGTATCCATTGTCTCTCGAGATAAGGAGGCCCAAAAGAAAAGAAAAAAAAAAGATTGTGAATGTTCCAAGACACTTGAGGTACTGTTTCAACATGACAGTGGTTCTCTATGGTTACAGTGGTGGGAGATTACACAGCATTACATCTGTTTTCAGCTGGTGTCTTTAACATTGCAGAGGTCCAGAATAGAATCGTAGATTGATACAGCACAGAAGGGGGCAATTTAGCTCAATTGTGCCTGTGCTGGCTCTTTGGCAGAGCTTTTCAATTAATCCCACTCCCCTGCTGTTTCCCCATAGCCCTGTAATTTATGTCCCTGCAAGTATTTATCCAATTCTGTTTTGATAATTACTATTGAATAAAGTATTAGAAAACAGGGCTCTGGAGTGAAGCTTTGATTGGCTAGGAGCCACCCTGTCACTTTCCTTTGTAGTTCAAATCCTGGTGGCAAGA
The DNA here is from genome assembly GCF_036365525.1 of Heterodontus francisci. Lineage (NCBI taxonomy): Eukaryota > Metazoa > Chordata > Chondrichthyes > Heterodontiformes > Heterodontidae > Heterodontus > Heterodontus francisci. Next base: position 14,622,274 of record NC_090387.1, read on the forward strand.
AGGATTGACTTAAAATTAAAACATTGCAGCTGTTGACTTGGAATTGAGAATTCAATTGCGTTATCCACTGAATGCAACTCTTTCCAATTCATCTAGATGTTATTAAAATGTGAGGAAAGTCAGGCCACATAGGGAGAATCAATCTCCCCCTGGACCTGTGGGAATCCTCCTACTCTGTAAAATTACACAGTGCTCTCAGACTGATGCCAGCTTTCCAATGGAATGAGGTGAACTTATATGTTTGAGTAGAAATAAAAGCATTGATGGCTTGCCTTACCATTGATGGGCAGCTGATTGTCTTATGTTGTTGACATCCTCAGTGGCAATCCCAAAGCACAAAGGTTGTTGCACCTTTGACAGCAACCAGCTGGGTCATGCCTCGAGAAGAAGTACATAAAAATTACAACAGAGGAACAGTTTGTTTTGGTGTTTATCCTCTAGATGAATTGTATGCTTAATATTATTTGTCTTATCTGTTGCATTAAGCCATTATCCTCCTTTCTTTTGAGCACCAATTTACAACAACATTCACTTGCATTTATAAAGCATCTTTAATGTAATAAAACATCCCAAAGTGCTTCACAAAACCATTGCCAAATAAAATTTGACACTGAGCCACATGAGGGCAGATGACCAAAAGCTTGGTGAAAGGGTTTGACATGGTAGATACTGAGATGTTGTTTCCACTGTCTGGGGATTCAAGAACACGGGGCACAGTTTCAGGATAATTGGTCGATCATTTAGGACTGATGTGAGGAGAAATTTCTTCATTCAGAGGGTTCTGAATATTTGGGATTCTCTATCCCAGAGCTTTGTGGATGCTCCATCATTGAGTGTATTCAAGGCTGAGATAGACAGATTTTGGTCTCTCAGGGAATCAATGTCTATGGGGAGCGAGCAGGAAAATGGAGTTGAGGCAGAAGATCAGCCATAGCATATTAAACGGCAGAACAGGCTCAAGGGGCCGTATTGTCTACTACTACTCTTATTTCTTATGTTCTTGTATTCAAAGTGGGCTTGAGAGGTACTGTCAAAGAAGCCTTGGCGAGTTGCTGTAGTGCATCTCATAGATGGTACAGACTGCAGCCATGTTGTGCTGGTGATGGATGGAATGACTGTTTAAGGTGGTGGATGAGGTGCTGATTAAGCAGGTTGTTTTGTCCTGGATGGTAGTGAGCTTTTGAGTGATGCTGGAACTGCACTCATCTAGTCAAATGAAGAATATCCCATCACAGTTTTGACTTCTGCCTTGTAGATGGTGGAAAAGCTTTAGGGAGTTAGGAGATGAGTCACTCACCACAGAATTCCCAGCCTCTGGCCTGCTTTTGCAGCCACTGTATTTATATGGCTGGTCCAGTCAAGATTATGGACAATGGTGACCCCCCCCCCAGGATATTGATGGTGGAGAATTCAACATCGGTAATGCAATTAAATGCCAAGGGGAGATAGTTAGACTTTCTCTGGTTGGAGATGATCTTTGCCTGGTACTTATGTGAAGTGAATGCTAATTGCCACTTATCAACCCAAGCCTGGAAGTTGTTCAGGTCTTGCCTCATGTAGGCACAAACTGCTTCATTATCTGAGGAATTGTAAATGGAACTGACCACTGCAATCATCAGCGGACATTCCCAATACTGACCTAAAAATGGAGGGAAGGTCATTAAGGAAGGAGCTGAAGATGGTTGTGTCTAGGACACTGCCCTGAGGAACTCTTGCAGCAATGTCCTGGAGTTTGTTACTCGCTGCCTAAATCTGTATTCCTTAATCTTCGTCAACAGTCTTCTCTATGGAACTTTGTCAAAAACCTTTTGAAGATTCATGTACAACACATTTATTGCATTTCCCTATTCACCATATCTGTCACCTCTTCAGAGAACGCGCTCAGATTTGTCAAGCATGATCTTCCTTGCCAAGCTCCGTGTTGGCTTCTTTTAATTATTTTCTCTTTATCTAGATATTTAGTAATTTCATCTTTAGTTTGATTCCCAAATTTTCTCTTCCACGGATCTTGAACAAATTGGCCTGTAATTTTCCAAGATGATTCTGTCTCTCTTTTTGATAATGGGTTTTGCATTGGCCACTCTCCAGTTCTCTGGCACAAATCCAACGTCGCTAGAACCCTGAAATATAATTTCTTGGGTCTCTGCTATTCCTTTGCCCATTTCCCTCAGGATCTTTGGATGTATTCCATCAAGTCTTGGCACTTTGTCTGCCTTTAGGTTAATTAATTACTCATACTTTCCTGTGATTCATTATATCCTTCATCTGGCTTTTAACCAATTCCAGATTTACCACCTCACCAATATCCTTCTCTTTTGAAAATATAAACTAGGCACTTGTTAAGTATTCCCACCAATTTCTGCTTATCCTCTACTAACTCATCCTCTCCTCTCAGGAGTTCCACCCCACAGCTAACAACACTTCTCTTACTGATAAATGTGTATAATTACATTACTGTCTCACTCTAGCACAAAATCTAGGCTGACACTTCAGTGACATACTGAGGGAGTGCTGCATTGTTAAAAGTGCTGTCTTATTAAAGATATTAAAATGAGGCCACCACACCTTCTCAGGGGGAAGTAAAAGATCCCATGAAACTATTTCTAAGAGAAGCAGGGGATAATCCCTGGTGTCATGGCTAAATATTTATCCCTCAACCATCCTCACTAAAACAGATCATCTGATCATATTCGCTCTTCTAACCTCTTTATTTAGCCACAGGATTCTGAAACTTGAAATAGTCTTTTTTTAATGGCATACTTTGCACATTTGCAATCTCCTTTTGGAAAAGATCCCATTATTGATCAACTGTCTAATATGCCACTTTATCTTTCCACCTCACCTCCGCTAGTTTGGTTATAGGTGACCTGTAGAGTTGCATACAGCATAACTCTTAAGCCGCATCTTCTGAAGTGAAGCCTCCACAGGTCCTGGTTCACTGGGCAAACAGCCAGGCAGAAAATACTGGTGAGTGAATATATTAGCCAATCTGGTCCTTTGTCTTGTCTTTAAATATAATGTGGGTTCATAAACTCTTGATTCAGACAGGCATTCACACCAATATGTATAATCGGTCAATTTAATCTTTATTTCGGCTAGTATCTACATATCCCAGTAAAACACAATCATTGACCATTGCCATTTGAAAGTTTGTGACTATGGGGAAAAATTAACTGATGGAACACAGGCTGCTGATATCTCCTTGGGCTGAATTTTCCCAGCCCAATTGTGGTGAGCTTGGAGGTGGTGGGAGTGGGGGGGGGAGGTGGCGGTGGGGAGGGGCCGGGAAAATAGGGAGGAGCCACATCATCAGGACAGCTCCCAGATGTATTCCTGCCACCAAGGAAATTTCCGAGGGGTTGGCTGTGAATAGGATCGGCTACCCGTTCCATGGAGGTGGGCAGCCAATTTAGATGTTTAAAGTCTTAATTAGGAGTGATTTTTCAAGCTTGCCAGCATTTTGCCAGCAGTGGAGCAGCCCCCTGCAGCATGCGGAGGCCTCCAGCTCAATGGAGGTAGCCTCCCTACGGCAGGTAGGGGGTCATCGATGCCGGAGGCTCCATGCCCCAAAGAGGGAGCCGCAGGCTGGGAAGGCCACACCTGCAGCTGTTGTAAACCCCGGAGGGATTTCCTCTCGTAATTTTATTTTAAATCCATGCCTCCATGTTGGGGCGCCCTCGCGGTGCCCAACCTGCCTCAGTAGCGCCCGTCGCTCCTGGTGAAGCTGCCTAGGATTCAGAGCCGCTGGCCCTCTGATTGGGCTGCCAGTATCAGGAGCCCACCCCGCTGTCCTTAATAGGATGGCAAATGTGAGGTGACCAACTAGGAGGCCGCCTCCGGGAAGATTGCTGAGCCAGTCTCACGGCTGGCAAATGTGGGCATGGGACCCCCATTTGGTCCCAACGTTGGGATCCTGAAGCCCACCATAAAATCCAGCCCCTTTTCTCTGTAGATGTTTCACCACAGCATACTGCCTTTATTCTATGCAGCCTTTCTTATCACCACTGTGTGACAATTGTTTCTCAGACTTTGTATGACCTTTATTATATTTGGCTTGTATTCGCTAGAGTTTAAAAGGTCGAGAAGTGATCCAATCAAGGTCTCTAAAATATTAAAAGGCTTTGTTAAAGTTGATGCAGGGAATTTATGCCCACCAAGAATGGGGGTAGGGGAAGTGGAACCACTGACCTCACCGACATGGTTTATTCCTTGAAGGTGAACAATTTAATTAGACATATGCAACAAGCTAAGAGCTTATTTATATACCATCAGTACAATTATAGATAGCTAATAATAACTAATATAGTATTAATGCACAGTACATAGGAATCCTGGGCATTCTGACAGGCTGGCCAGCAGGCACTAATTCCAGCTGGAGTCCCACAAGAACATGTTGAGTAACAGGAACATTCCTAGAATTGATTTAAAATAAAAGCTGGCTCCAAATGCAATCTGATGTAACTATCTGCTAATAGTCAGTGTCAGAACGTCAAGGTTACTTTGCAGAATGGATGCGATTGAGCCGAGTGGGAGTTTTTTTTCTTTTTAAGCAGCGTTAAACAAACTCAAGGTAGTCAGGTTTGTCTTCCAAGTCTCCGTTGTGGTTGTCATCGGCTGCACCCAACTCATGTATAAGAAGCCAGCTGCCCAATCTGTGGCTCAGTGGGTAGCATTCTCCCCTCTGAGGTTGAAAGTTGTGGGTTCATAGTCCCACTCTAAAGGCTTGAGTGTAAAATCTAGGCTGACACTCCAATGCGGTGTGAGGGAGTGCTGCACTGTCACAGATGCCGTCTTTCAGATGAGATGATTGCCTTCTCAGGTGGATGTAAAAGCTCCCATGAGGCTATTTCAAGGAAAAGCAGGTCAGTTCTCCCCGATGTCTTGGCTGATATTTATCCCTTAACCAACATCACTAAAACAGATTATCTGGTCATTATCACATTGCTGTCTGTGGGAGTTTGCTGTGTGTAGATTGGCTGCCACGTTCCCTACATTACAACAGTGACTGCAATTCGAAAAGTGCTTCATTGGATGTAAAGCAGATTGGGATGTCTTGAGGCCGTGAAAGGTGCTATAGAAATGCAAGTCGTTCCTTTACATTTGTGCTGTTTAATTAATTTCTCGGCAGGTTTGTGATGAATCCAGCATTACTGCAACCTTCTTAAAATCAACATATTGGCAAGTTTTTTTACAACAAATTTATGATGCAAGGGACAACATGTGCTGTGCTTATAAAAGCTTAATAAGACGTTAAAATCAGAGACATTATTAGTTGCAGCTTGAGTCTGCATATTCTTAAAGGAGTTCTGTGCCAATACATACTGATGTTTGTATAACAGAATCACAGATGCACTTCACTGTTAACTGGTTTAATTTACAAAATCATAAGATGAATTTTGGATAAAGGCCCTATACTCAATTTGATCTCACTCTTCCATTACAGCATCCATTTAATGTTCTTTAGGGAAGGAAATCAGCTGTCCTTATCCAGTCTGGCCTATATGTGACTCCTGACCCACAGCAAAGTCATTGACTCTTAACTGCCCTCTGAAATGGCCTCGCATTCCAATCAGTTGTACCAAATCGCTACGAGAAAGAATAAGAATAAAACCTGACCTAGGCATCAGACAAGACAAAGGCACATCCTCCCCAATTAACATGTGAGGACTTGTGCCAAAATTGGGACAGCTGCCCCAGACTAATAAAGCAAAAGCCTAACTTTGTCATACTCACCAAATCAAACCTTACAGCCAATATCCCAGACTCCTCCATCACCATTCCTGGATATGTGTTGTTCCACCAGCAGGACAGACCCACCAGAGGTGGCAGCATAGTGGTAAACAGTCAGGAAAGAGTGGCCCTGTGAGTCCTGAACATTGAAGGACACCCTGAATTCTCATGCCATCAGGTTAAACATGGGCAAGAAAACCTCTTGCTGATTACCACCTCCTGCCCTCCCTCAGTTGATGAATCAGTACTCCTCCATATTGGACACCATTTGGAGGAACTGAGGGCAGCAAGGCAAGATTATATTCTGGATGGGGTCTTCAATATTCATCACCAAGAGTGGCTTTGTAGGACCTACTGACCGAGGTGGGCAAGTCCTGAAGGAGATAGCGCCAGACTGGGCCTGCGGCAGGTGGTGAGAGAATCAACAAAATCTACTTAACCTCATCCTCACCAGTTTACTTGTCGCTGATGCATCTGTCAACAGTAGGAATGACCACTGCACAGTCCCTATGAAGACTAAGTCCCGACTTCACACTGAGGACACCCTCCATTGTGTTTTGTGGCCCTATCACTGTCCTAAATGGGATAGATTCAGAACAGTTCCATCAGCGCAAAACTGGCCATCCATGAGGCACTGTGGACCATCTTCAACAGCAGAGTTTAATCCACCACAATCTGTAACCTCATAGCCTGATATATCCCTCACTTTACCATTACCATTAAGCCAGGGACCAACCTCGATTCAATAAGGAGTGTACAAGAGCATGCCAGGAGCAGCACCAGCATACCTAAAAATGAGGTGCCAGACTGGTGAAGCTACAATGCAAGCCTAGGATGCATATTAAAAAGTGGAAGCAGCTTGCTACAATCAGAGCTAGGTGATCCCACAACCAACAGATCAGATCAAAACTCTGCAGTCCTGTGACATTAAATACTGATAGGAGGAGGAGGCTCTATGAACATTACCATCCTCAATAATGGCAGAGCCCAGCACATGAACGCAAAGACAAGGCTGAAGCATTGCGACTATCTTCAATCAGAAGTGCCAAGTGGATGATCCATCTCAGTTTGTTCCTGAAGTTCCCACCATCAAGAAACCATCTTCAGCCAATTTGATTCACTCCACCTGATATCAAGAAATGGCTGAGCGCACTGGATGCAGCAAAGGCTATGGGCCCCAACAACATCCTGGCAATAGTGTAGTGCTGAAGACTTGTGCTCCAAAACCAAGTGCACCCCTAGCCAAGCTGTTCCAGCACAGTTACAATGCTTGCATCTACCCGACAATGTCCAGATATTGTTCAGTTATGTCCTGTCTACAAAATGCAGGACAAATTCCAATCCAGCCAATTACCTCCCCATCATTCTACTCTCAATCATCAGCAAAGTAATGGAAGATAGCGTCAACAGTGCTATCAAGTGGCACTCACTCATCAATAACCCACTCACCGATGTTCAGTTTGAGTTCCACCAGGAGCCTTTGGCTTTAGACTTCATTATAGTCTTGGTCCAGGCATGGACAAAAGAGCTGAATTCAAGAGGTGATGTTAGAGTGACTGCATTTGACATCAAGGCAGCATTTTACTGAGTGTGATATCAAGAAGCCCTAATAAAACTGAAGTCAATGGGATTCAGGGGAAAACTCTCCACTGGCTGGAGGCATAGTTAGCACAAAGGAAGATGGTTGTGATTGTTGGAGGCTATCCATCTCAGTCCCAGAACACTGCTGCAGGAGTTCCTCAGGATAGTGTCCTAGGTCCAACCATCTTCAGCTGCTTCATCAATGAGCTTCCCTCCATCACAAGGTCAGAAGCAAAGATGTTTGCTAATGATTGCACTGTGTTCAGTTCCATTTGCAATTCCTCAAATAATGAAGAAGTTCATACCAGCATTCGGGAATACCTGGACAACATTCAGTGCCTATCAATGATCATCTCCAACTAGAGAGCATCTAACCATCTCCCCTTGACATTCAATGGCATTACCATAATGATTGCCCTACCAACTTCATCTTGGGTGTCACCATTGATTAGAAATTTAATTGGACCAGCCACATAAATACTCTGGCTATAAGAGGAGGTCAAAAGCTGGGTATTCGACGGTGAATGACTCACCTCTTCTCTTCCCAAAGCCTGTCCATCATTTACAAGTCACAAGTCAGGATTGTGATGGAACACTCTCCACTTGCCTGGATGGGTGCAGCTCCAACAATACTCAAGAAGCTCAATACCCTCCAGGACAAAGCAGCCTGCTTTATTGGTACCCTGTCTACCACCTTAAACATTCAGTCCTTCCAATATTGGCGCATCACGGCTGCAATGTGTCCATCAACAAAATGCCGTACTGCAACCCGCCAAGCCTCCTTTGACAACACCTCCCAAATCCATGACCTAAAAGAACAAGGGCAGCAGGCTCTTGGGAACACCAAGACCCTCCAAGTTCCTCTCCAAGTCACACACAATCCTGACTTGGAAATATATCACTGTTCCTTCAATGTCACTGGGTCAAAATCCTGGATCTCCTTCCTTAACATGTGTGAGTACTTATACAGCAGGAACTGCAGCGGTTCAGGAATGTGACACACCACAAACTTATCAAAGGCAATTAAGGATGGGTAATAAATGCTGGACTTGTCAGCAACACCCACATCCTAAGAATGAATAAAGAAAAGGATTCCTGTGTCCTGCCTGCAAACACTGTTTCGGCAAAGGAGAGAGAAAACAGGGAAATATGTGATAGTTAGCCTGATATCAGTCATTGGGAAAATGGTAGAGTCCATTATGAAGGAACTGGTAACAGGGCACTTAGAAAATCATTACATGATGAGGCAGAGTCAATATGGTTGAAATTGTGTTTGACAAACCTATAAGAATTTTTTGCAGATGTAACTAACAGGGTAGATAAAGAGGAACCAGTGGATGAAGTATATTTGGATTTTCAAAAGGCATTCGTTAAGCTGCCACCAGATAAGGGCTCATGGGGTTGGGGCTAATGCTTTAGCATGGATAGAGGATTGGTTGAAGGGCAAAAAAGGATAGAACCAGAGTAGGAATATATGGGACATTTTCAGGTTGGCTGGCTGTTACTAATGGGATGCCACGAGGTTCAGAACTGGGAACTCAGCTATTTAGAATCCATATTAATGGTTCAGATGAAGAGTTTGAGTGTAACATATCCATGTTTGTTGACATTACAAAATTAGGTAGGAAAGTAAAGTGTGAGGAGGACACAAAGAGGTTGCAAAGAGATATAGACAGGTTAAGTGAGTGGGCAATAAGTTGACAGTTGGAGTATAATGTGAGGCAATGTAATGTTATTCACATTGGTGGGAAAAATAGAAGAACAGAATATTTATAAAATGGTGACTAACGATTAAATGTTGGTGTTCAGAGGGAATTCGGTGTCCTTGTATGCGGAATACAGAAAACTAACACACAGGTACAGCAAGCAAATAGGAAGGCAAATGGCATGTATTTTATTACAAGTGGGTTGGAGTACACAAGTAAGGAAGTCTTACTGCAATTTTACAAGGCTTTGGTGAGACCACACCTGGAGTACTATGTACAGATTTGGGCTCTATACCTATGGAAGGATATACTTGCCTTAGAGGAGATGTAACAAAGGTTCATTAGATTATTCCTGGAATGAGAGAGTTGTCCTATGAGGAGAGATTGAGTAGAATGGGCCTATACACTCTTGAGCTTAGAGGAATGAGAAGTGATCTCATTCAAACATATTCATTTTTGAGAGGGCTTGACAGGACAGATGCTGAATGGCTGTTTCCCTTGGGTGCATAGTCTAGAACTAGGGGTCACAGTCTCAGGATAAGAAGTTGGTCATTTAAGACTGAGATGAAGAGAAATTTCTTCACTCAGAAGGCTGTGAATCTTTGGAATTTCTGACACCAGAGAGCTGTGGATGCTGAGTCATTGAGTATATTCAAGACAGAGGTTGACAGATTTTTGAACTCTAAACAAATCAAGGGATATGGGGATCATTTGCAAAAGTGGAGGTCAAAGATTAGCCATAATCATATTGAACAGCAAATCAGGATAGATGGGTCAAGTGTTCTTATGTTCTTAATTTTGTTCTTATATGTAGCAGTGGAAACTCTGCCAGAGGGCAAGATTTAAAATAAAACAGCCAAATATAAACAAATCCAAATCCAATTTCAACTTTGCTTTAATGCTTCCAGTTCAATACAAAAACTGAATGCATGTCAAAGTGCATTAATTAATCCATCACTGGCAACTACTGCAGAACTATTTATAGCCAAGTCGGGCATTTCTTTCTTGTCCTAAAATACCTTTAAAGATGTCTTGGGCCCCATGATAAAATTGGACTCTGAGTCCAACACTGGCTCATGGTAAACGGTAAAGGAACTGAAAAGTTGAGCTGGACAGGGAACAAGATTCTGTAAAATTGGACACAGCCTGAATAACACTCACTCTTTACACTGGATGCCAATGGAACCTTCCCCTTCAGAGTTAATTAGGGGCTCATTGTCATTGTAAGGGTGAGTCTCGCTCACAGTCTCCGCCACAGTCATCAAACCAACGGACTCAGGTATGTGAACAGTTTGGACACTCATGATAATTTTCACAGGCCCTCATGGACAGTGGGCCTGCCTTGTGATTGCATTATTGTCACCTGTCTGAATATCTCTTTCTTTGACTTGCTGTCAATTTTTGTCTTGGATACACTTCAGGAAGGATGTGAGGGTGTGAGGATGGAGAGAAGATTTGCCAGAATGATTCCAGGGATGGAGGATTTTAGTTATAAGGTTAGGTTGAAAAAGCTGGATTTGTTCTCTTTAGAACAAAAGAGATTGAGGGGAGATTTAATAGAAGTGTACAAGATTATGACAGGCTTAGATAAGTTAGACAAGGAAAAACTTCCCATTAATAAGGACTAGGGGACACAGATTAAAAGTTTTGGGCAAAAAATACAGGGGAAAGATGAGGAAGCACTTTTTTATGCAGCGGGTGGTAACGACGTGGAACTCGCTGTCCATAAGGGTGGTGGAAGTGGAGACGATCACTGAATTCAGGAGGAAGTTGGATGGCCATTTGAGAGAAATAGACTTGTAGGGCTGCGGAGATCAAGCAGGTGAATGGGACTGACAGGATAGCTTGGTGGAGAGCTGGCATGGACTCGATGGACTGAATGGCCTCCTTCTGTGCCATCAGCGACTCTATGATACTATGTTTTGCTATGATGATGGCACTATATAAGTATGAGTTGTTGTTGCTGTCATTATGTCAGCTACTTCAACATTCAGATTCCCTTGCAGTGAGGTCTCTGCGGTCCTTAGTTCTGAAAAAAGTATTGCATTGGCTGTATGATTTATAGAGCTATTTTTTTCCCAAAGACGCTCCAAGGTACAGGATGATGTGCATGTCTTTTCATCTGCAATAAGGCTTAAATTAGTAATTGCATCAAATCTGTAGAAAATTCACAGGCTTACAAGTCTCTAATATAGAAGAGAGAGCTAAGTCTTGCTTTGCAATGTGATTAGTAGTCAGAAAACTCACTTCATTTTCACTAAAACAGATTGTCTTGTCATTATCACATTGCTATTTGTGGGACTTTGCCGTGCACAAATTAACTGCCACGTTTCCTACATTGCAACAGTGACTACACTTTAAAAGTACTCCAAGAAGGACATTGCAAGTTCTTTCTTTTTTCTTTCTGTCTTTGCTCTAGGGAGTATTAGGGATGATTCAGCATTTCCAGCATTGGGCCTTCTCTTGAGTTATTGTGTTCCCTTTTCCAAAGTTATGTTTCCAATGATTCTTGAAACTTGTATCTGTCTCCATAATTGTGGTCTCTTATCCCATGCCCTGAATATAGAATCCACTGGAATCATTGGCCTGGAGCATTTTCTCCAGCAACTGATATAATGCTTGAGAAGCACGACCTTTGCTTGAATATGGTGTAATGCTAGGCCTCCACCTGCCAAGAATGAGGCACATTAATTTTGTCATGAACATTGATTTTTAAACTGTTACTGGAGTGAAGAAAGGACTTGTTAAACAGATCAGCCATGGCTGGAAAAGACATTTGCATATTAACAGATGGTGATTAGAAGGGCAAAGGACCATTCCCTGACACATTCAACCCACAATGGACCTTGATGACCAGGTATTGTGTGTAAGAGGAGCATTCAAGAGATTACTAAGGTGATACAATCCAAGATGTGTTCAGACCAGTTAGTCACACGACTAACCTGCTGGGCAATCTGGGTTTTTCTGAATTGTACAAACAGTTTGAACTCAGAAAGACTGTTTGCTCCTGGATTGAGAAAATCTCTCCTGCCTGCTCCCATCTCTTTTTCACAAGCCTCTGAATCTACTGAAGACACAAGAACCCTAAGAGAAAAAAGTCTCCTACACCAAACAAGGTTTAAGAAGAATAATGGGCCCCAACGAAAAGCAAGATCTACCTACAATCAAGGACTCTACAACGAGTTCGAAGATCCGTTACAAAGACTATTCAGATATTGCCTCAAACTTTTCCACTTTGTTTTTCTTCTGTCTGCTCTTTTCTGTCTCTATTTGCATCTGTGTATTGCATATGCATGCTAGTGTGGGCGCATCGTGTATCTGTAGGTGTTAACCGAATTAGAGTTTAAGTTTAAGTTTAATAAATTTCAACTTTTCTTCTTTAAACCTAAGAAAGCCTGTTTGTGCTGGTTTTTTTGCCTTATAATTGGAAAATGGTTAACAAGAATTCACCAAGGGGGAGCTAAAAACACGGTGTGTTTAAAATTAAACCCTGTTACGGTAAGACCAGGTGAAGGCTGAAAGGGACCCCTAGACCTCTTTCTCACCGGGTCGTAATCATAGAGTTTTGTATTATGTAACGAGTCATTGCTGAGTTCTCTAGATCAATCAGTGTTTGAGAGGCAGTCTGAATAGAGCTGATTATTTATTTCTGGATGCTGTCTAGAGTACAAATGGACGAGAAAGGAAGTTTGGACTGTAACTACTATAATGATGTATACATGGTTATTTGAAATTACTTTGTTCATTATTTTAAGGGTCACATTAACCAGTTTATTTTAAATGAGTTCGTGCTTCCACCAAAATAGTGGACGGAGGTATTTTGTACAAACATGTTGAGTTTTCATGTTAACACAGCATACAGCATTTAAGACTGGTACCTTGTGCAATGTGATAGCAGTGGGATTTTTGTGGGGCAGTTTTTCTTTCACTGAACAGTTTTTTGTCCATAGAATCATAGACATTTACAGCTAGAGGAAGGTCATTTGGCCCAACGTGACTATGCCGGATCTTCACCCAAATATTCAGAAATAATCCCACTGGGCTGTGCTCTGCACATATTCTTGTATCTTGTCACAATCAGTGATGTGAGTTACATCACTGTGTCATGGATGGTATCACTTACATCGCCTCAATGTGAAAGCTACAATGTAGGCAAAGTCTTTCTAAATCTTCAGCAACTTTTATATAGAGTTATTGAGTCATTTACGGCACAGAAGGAGGCCATTCGGCCCATCGAGCCCATGTCTACACAATGATGGGGGTGTCCTTTTAAATCTCCAAATTGATAGCAATAGCCTCTTAAGTCTTAACAATAATAGCAGTACTTCCTAAATCTTCACAATGATAGCATTGCCCACTTAAAGCTTTGCCAAAAAAAAAAGTCCTTCCGTTCAAGTCTTCCCATTTCAGGTTGTTTTCTCCCACATTGGGTTGCATCTTAACCCCCAAAGTCAGGTGCGTTGGGATCAGATGATATGCTAATACTTTAAAAATCTCAAAACCAGCTCCAAGCCACCTCCAACGTGCCCACTTCTGGGTTTAACAGAGGTGGCCAATTTAAATATTTTAATAAGGATGGCAGCCTTTGATTTAACATGAGAAGGTAAATGCTTCCCTCGGTCCGCACTGGCTAAGCTTCCCCTCTCAAACAGATCCTCCACCGGGGGATCGGGGATCAGACACCTGTGTCCCCCTCCCCGCCCCTCACAACCAAGTTCCCACGAGCAGCAACAGATGACTTAGCTGAAGCTGGGGCCTGATTCAGAGTGCTCCCCAGGCTAAATTCTGGATGGGGATTGTGTCAAAGACAAAACAGCCATACAGCAGTTACGACTCCACAGCACACAGGAAAACCCAGATTTACCAGTTTCCTGCCAGAAACTATGCATCCCCACTACCCCCACTACCTCCATCACCTGTGCCGCCCGCCCTGTTAGATCCAGTCCATTGTCTCTGGAATTGACCAAATATCTCCCCATGATAGAGATTAAGGGGAATGTGTATCAGATATACTAAAGTGAAGTGTGGATTTTCAACCCATAAAGAGCCAGATAGAATGAAAATCATTTGATTTCTGACATATTTTCAAAAATAGGCAAGTACATTAAAAACATACAAATAAAAATTAAGTGAATCTCAAAACCACTGCCCCTTCATTTAAAAAACACAAATTCTATTAATTTTAATCTCCTTTTGTACATTTATATTTAGCTCTGTTCACTTCCTTTTGGTTGTTTCTTCCATGCTCTTCTGAAAGGGTTGACTTATGCTTCGGCCTGTTTTCCACAGGCACAGGCAGCCATCAGGTATGTAATCATAAATGGGTATTTTTCATGCTTCAGCCTAAACAATGAATGTTGGTAGGCTATTTGACCATAGAGAGCATCAGACGTCTAGGCTCTGTTTTCACCTGATGTCCCAACAAATGCACTTTCCAGCTGGAGTCACTATATAGCAATAAAAAAGGTGAGTGAACCTTGGGCCATTTTCCCTCCAGTTCAGTGTACTTGCTATTTTTGTTTTAATGTCAATTTCAGACAAAATCACGCGGTGCGAAAGGGATGGGAATTTAGTGCATTCTATATTGACCTCTTTTAAAACATTTGTTGCCTTCTGCAAGAGAGACATTGGTGTATCGCATCTCCTCTGTTCTAATTTGTTCCCAGCTAACAGCTGGAATTTTACGGTGGATGGATGGGAGCCAGACTCCGACATGAAAGTGGGTGGCGAACCCGCTTCCGCCTAGTCCAGGGATCTGTCCCCTGTTTTACGGGTCCCCGGGCTTTAATTGTCCTGCTGCAGGACTTCCACCCACTTGAGAGATGAGGTCCCGCCTCAGTGAGCTGCCGGCCGATCAGCGGGCTGCCAGCTCGTAGTCCCAGCAGCACCACCGGGAGTGGTGGCCACTGCTGGGACTGCAGCCCAGCTGACGCCCATGGATCGAGGGGGGAAGGTAAGTTGGGGCATGCCTCACCAGGGGGATTGGTCCTTCCTTGGTGAGGCTGGAGTGGTCGTTTGGAGGGAGGGGGTGTCTTGGTTGGTTGGTGGGGGCGGTCCTCAATTGAGCACCCTGTGCCCGACTGACATGCCCCCGGGGCGCAGAAAGGGGGGCAGCTATTGCTGGGCGGCCTTTCACGTCCCCAGCACACCCGCTTACCACGGGTAAAATACCCGTGGAAGCGGGCGAGGGCCCTTAAGTGGCCGTTAAGTGGTCACTTAAGGGTCTTGATTGGCCTCGGGCGGGCGGGCCATTTCCCACCCTCTGCAGCCTCTGCCTGATCGCGTAAACTTGTCTGGAGGCGGAATTGGGTAGGCCTCCTGGAGCCTGCCGCTCAATTTTACGCCGCCCCCACGCCACCATCCGACCCGCTGGGGCAGCGTAAAATTCCAGCCCATGGTATCTATAGGCTCCACTCTATTACAGAGTCCCAACAGCAGATCCACAGGACTGGCTCCCTTCATTTTGTTTATACAATGAGAGGCACTTGCCCCGGAAGTCGATTGGTATATCCATATTTTCTTGGGTCTATGATGGTGACGGTTAAGTCATTCATACTTAGGAATGTAGCAGATAGCAGAAGAACTGTACCTTTGCACTCAGCTGCACTCTTCTAAGACAAATGTACCCTGACTGAGCACAAAAGTGTGACACAATTCAGGGAATCATCGAATCATACAGCGTAGAAGGAGAACATTCGGCCCATTGTGCCTGTGCCAGCTCTTTGAAAGAGTTATCCAATTAGTTTCATTCCCCTGTGGTTTTTCTCTTCAAGTACTTATCCAATTCGTTTTAGAAAGTTGCTATTGAATCTGCTTCCACCAGCCTTTCAGGCAGTGTACTCCAGATTGTATCAACTCATTGCGCAGAGAAAGTTCTCCTCCTCTCCCCCTCACCGACCTTTTTGACAGTTATCTTAAATCTGTGTCCTCTGATTACTGACCCTCCTGCCAGTGGAAATGGTCTCTCCCTATCTGCTCAGTCAAATCCCTCACCATTTTGAACGCATGTGTTATGGAGTTAACATAAATAGAAATACAGAATATTTATTTTAATTCAAAGTTGCTCATTTCAACTTATCTGCTCATTTAAATTGAGATTCTGCAAAATTGTCCCCAGTGTTATTTTATCTAAATTGCTCAATAATTCTAATTTTTGAGCAAAGAAAAAGCAACTACTTTGAATTAACAGATGTAGACTGCACAGTCATTAACCAGGGAATATCATCTTTAACTATATGTGTGCACCATCCCTCTCACATAGTCAAGCTCAGTGACTCCTACTAGGCAGCAGCACCTGGCCTGGAGGACCCAATGTTTAAACAAAAAAAATCAACCTCTTAGAGTTGAGCTTTAAAAAGGGGAGATTCTTTAAAAGGGCAGTATTGCATTTTTAAAAAACTGTTTGGCCCATCATGTACTTTTCAAGACCCATCCAAAACTCTTCCCGCTCTGCAGCTCACTTGAAAAACCCCTGCATTTTGTATTGGTGAGTGGTGAGTAATATGTGTTCACTAACACACATAATCCTATGAGCATTATTTTGTTACATGTATCAGTTTGAAAATACTTTCTGTTTAGAGCAGCAGAACGGAGACTACTGCCGGCTTTCTAACACTCTTTGCTCAGGGAACATTAAACTCGGCCTGCTTGCAGTGTACTAAACTGTTCTTACTGACGCCCAACCGCAACTTAAATTTTAATCTTAGCAGTGTCATCAGTTTCTTTGTGTTACCTTAAGCAACACAATTAGTTACGTGGATTCCAGTTCTTTGAAGATATCTAGAAGGTTTATTAACAGCTAAACTAGTGCATCCAATACAGAGCAAACTATTTACAGAACCTTTGTCCAGGGTGTTAGAGTGCAGAGAGACTATGGCTTCTCATTACATGACTACATCCTGGTACTTAGCTCATTAGCATACTGAGTTCTGAAAAGGATATCACTCTTAAAGCGACCATACAACCTCTCCTTTCTTTCCAAAGAAAAGTCTCATATGCTACAAGTACAAACACATAAGATTGGATAATATCAAAATTAGTTATGCAGGGTTAGAGATTATAAAATTTACAACTACAAAGATAAGGATTGTGAAATTTATGAGTGCAGAAGCTTAAGAGTCCATTTATCGTTTTAATGGTTTGACAACTCTTGCTTGGAGAATTTGTCTCAGCTGTTGCTGTTTTTCTGAAATTTCTCCCTCTCTGCATTCAGTTTCTGTTGCTCTGCCTTCAGCCTGCTAATATACTCTGTTGCTTTTCTCAGGATGACCACTTTTGAGGCCTTGTCATTCTTGGAAAGTTCCAGCACCTCATCTCGAAGAGCGAACAGACAATGCTTCAACTCATTCCTCCTCTGCCTCTCCAGGACATTGCATGTCCTTCGCCTCTCCTCATCCTCTGAGTCTGAAGGCCTGGGGCTCAAGGTAGAGGACTTGTTGGGGAAGGAGTACTTGGTCTCATGGAGGTAGCTGTTCATTCTGGCTCATTTTGATGCTGGTGGTTCTCTAGAGAGCAGAAGTGAGGGGGTATAGTTTTGCTGTTACTGGGTTTCCAGACTGCATCGTTGGATGCTGGACATAGTTTACAAGCGGGTTTCAGTCCTTAGAGATTTCCTCTTGGGAATGCTCCCCACTGCTGGCCTTTGCTTCTCAATGGTTACAACTTCAGTCTCTTCTGAGTCGCTGGAGTGCGAAGAAACACTGCCTGTTGACAAAGAACTTTCACCATCTGCATTTGGATCTTCATTCTCGTGGTGTGGCCTCTCTGAGAAGGGGCTGATACTCTCTAAACCAGAACCACTGATATACTAGAGGAACTGTGGCTCAGTCTCAGACATCAGGAGGCTGGACACAGGGAGTGCATCCTCTCTGAGGTGCAGTACAGCATTGTCTTTGAAATCTCCCATGGCATCGAACCTGTCTGGGTACATTTGTTGTAGGTCATGGACTGACTCAATGCGGGTACCTTTGGTCTCTTCTGCTGTAGGGGGTACCTTGGTGATCTCGTGGATAGTCACAATGTTGAGGTCCTTGCATGCTGGTAGTCCTGCAACTACTGGTCTGCTTGTATCTACCAGGTAAAATATTTGTGGTTTCCATGCCGACTTGCCATATCTGCATTGCATTGTTAATGTGCCAGTGCAAGGGATGGGTGACCTATTGTTTGCAGTTAACTTTACAATTGTAGGTTGTGTCATTGGTTTCCAGTGAACCCGGTACATATCCTTTAGGATTTGGACTGGTAGGATATTTGCACTAGCTCCAGTGTCAATCTTAATCCTAAGTGTGTGTTTTCCAACTTTCTTTGGGCACATGATATTAATAGTAGCAAAAGCTTCCAGTTGTTTGATTTCGTCAACACAATGTGCCGGGTTCATAATGTGAAACGCCTGCTCATCTCCTGGCTGAGAATCACTCCACTCTGAGTCTTGTCCCAGGTGTATTTCGCTGTGGAATTCATGTATCGGCCTTTATGCAGGTCTCTGGATCTCTTCTTGCTGTTGTTGCCACGCTGCTGTGCCTGTCTTCTGTTTGTTTGTGTCCTGTTGTGACTTCTGGCTGCATCTTTGCTGCCAGATTTCTTAAATAGGCGGGCCCAGTCTCCTTTTGCACCACACACCTTGCACAGATCTTGAAATGCAGGACAACTTGGTGGTGAGTGGGACAAACCACACTTACCACACAGCTTGCTTGCTTTTTGTGAGCTGGTTACCATGTCGAAATTGTCGGTTATACCTAGTGCTTGCAGATGCTGTTGCCCAGCTACAATGGCTTTGCATTTCCTGCCATCTTCTAACAGTGCATCAATGCTGTGACCTTTCTTTTTCCCCAAGATGTCTTTTTGAAATCAGCTCCATTATTCGCTCAGTTTCTGAAAAGTCACATTTGTTGCCCTTAGCACGGCATCTACTGATGAATTGATCTATTGATTCCTGCGGTGGTAGCCTGTAGGACATCAATTCCAAGTGATGAATTCTAAAATTCACTCTTACACGAAGCTGATCTTCCAGCACCTTCCATATCTTTGTGGGATCTTTCTGGTCCTCTTCAGATAAGCCAGAGGAATTGATTGTGTATAACCCTCATTTCCAACTGCTATCAGTATTTTCACAGCCTGATTCTCTGGCTCTGCAACTGCTTGGTCTATGAAGCATAACTGTATTCTTGTTTAATAGGTTTGAACTCGGATAGGATATCAATGGCCTTCCAGTTCATGTGGAGAAATTTGATATTGATCTTTCTGCTGTTCTTTTGCTTTCTGCTCTATATTTAACTTTGTTCAGCTCTGTGTGTGCCTTCAGCACTGTGCTTATTCTGACTTTTTTATTTGTGCTTTAAAAAATATTTTACAACTTGTTCTATTAACTGTGCGCTGTTTCCCCTTTAAGAAATTCTTTTTTAGGCTAGCTGCTTGAACAGAGTGTAACAGGTGTTTGACAGTGTTCTCTGTTTATTTCTCTTTCAGCACTTCGCTTGTATGTTTGGCAGTTCAAGGGTTTTCCCCTTTGCTTTTTTTGCTGGAATTTATTTATCTTCTTCACACTTAACTGGTTTAATGATTTTTTTCAGCTTGACTCCTTTAATGGAGACCCTGTTGTGTCCGGGCTTTCCCACACTTTTTTCCACTATCAAACTTATTTTTAGTTTTGCACTTTTCCCTCTTTTTTTCTCTTGCCCACATGGAGCCTTTACAAAATGAATTTTTAAAAAAACTTTTCACAGGTTTTTTTTTAACTGGGATATCTCAATGGTGGGCACAATGACTCACCAGATCACTTGCCCCTCAGCCATGCTTCCATTCTATGATTCCCAGCCTTCTATGGTATGTAGCTTTCACTCTTTTAGGCACTTGTTTTAAAGTTTCTTCACGTGTTGCTTCAAATTTTCTCTTCTGTTTTCTGTATTGCTGTTAAATTGTGTTTGTTGTTTTACCCATGGGCTTCAAACTTATATCTTGTCTTTTCACCACCACTGCCACCATATCATGAGTTTCTTTGTGTTATCTTTAAGCAACACAATGAGGTACATGGATTCCAGTTCCTTGAAAATCTCCAGAAGGTTTATTAACAGCTAAACTAGTACATACATTTCTGATGTCAGAAATGCTCCATCCATCAATATCGGCGAACACGCTCTGGAAGTGATTCAAGAGTTCACCTACCTAGGCTCAACCATCACCAGTAACCTGACTCTCCATGCAGAAATCAACGAGCACATGAAAAAGGCATCTGCTGCTATGTCCAGACTGGCCAAGAGGGTGTGGGAAGATGGCGCAGTGACACAGAACACAAAAGTCCGAGTGTTTCAAGCCTGTGTCCTCAGTACCTTGCTCTACGGCAGCAAGTTTTGGATAATGTATGTCAGCCAAGAGTGACGTCTCAGCGCATTCCATCTTCGCTGTCTCCGGAGAATCCTTGGCATCAGGTGGCAGGACCGTATCTCCAACACAGAAGTCCTCGAGGCAGCCAACATACCAAGCAAGTATGCCCTACTGAGTCAGCGGCGCTTGAGATAGCTTGGCCATGTGAGCCACATGGAAGATGGCAGGATCCCCAAGGACGTATTGTACAGCGAGCTTGTCACTGGTAGCAGACCCACTGGCCGTCCAAGTCTCAGCTTTAAAGACATTTGCAAATGCGACATTAAATCCTGCAACATTAACCACAAGTCATGGGAGCCAGTTGCCAGTGATCACCAGAGCTGGCGGACAGCTATAAAGGTGGGGCTGAAGAGTGGCGAGTCGAAGAGACTCAGCAGTTGGCAGGAAAAGAGACAGCAGTGCAAGAAGAGAGCCAACTGTGTAACAGCCCCGACAACCAACTTCACCTGCAGCACCTGTGGAAGAGTCTGTCACTCTAGAATTGGCCTTTACAGCCACTCCAGGTGCTGCTCCACAAACCACTGACCACCTTTACGTGCTTACCCATTGTCTCTCGAGGCAAGGAGGCCATAAAGGAAGGAAAAAAAGGAGTACATACAATACAGAGCAAATTATATACAGAACCTTTTGTCCAGGGTGTTGCTGTGCACAGTGACTATGGCTTCTAGTTACATAACTGCATCCTGGTACTTAGTTCATTAGCATACTAAGTTCTTAAAGGGACATTGTTCTTAAAGCGATCGTACAACAAGCTGACTGACTGTCCCATCTGATAAGTCGAAAAGCAAAGTTTAAACAGTTCTAGTAACTTTCCAGGTAGAACTTTTGAAACTTAGTTTCACACCTGCTTGCAGTTATATTGCACTGTCCATGATACTAATGCAGTGCGAGACTACTTCTTGAGTTGCTTGCCTAAGATCAATCTGGGATGTGTCACACCTGAATTACACACACAGTTTGTGTCAATACAATGTTGAACTTTACAAAAAGTTACCCAGTTTTGAGCTGGTGAGAGGACTGATGCCAGCAATCATTTTTTGTTACACAAAATGTTATTTACTATTTCCAATGCTGAGAAAGAAGGCAAAATGTTAGAGTCATTCACAACTCTATGGATGTTATGATTGGGTCACTGTACGTATTTTTCTTCTAAATAGCTGAGATAAAAGTACTTGAACAACTGCAGGTTTTCCCAAAGTGCTTTACAGCCAATGAAGTAATTTTTGAAGTGCAGTCACTAGTGTAATATATGAAACACAGCAGCCAATTTGCATACAACAAGCTCTCACACATAGCTTCATGATAATGACCAGATATTTGTTTTAGTGATATTGGTTGAGGGATAAATATTGGCCAGGACACTGGGAAGAACTCCCCTGCTTTTCATAGGAGTAGCACCATGGAATCTTTTATGCCCACCTAAGAGGGTAGACACTTAAGGAAGAATGTGAGGGCCCTTGAGGGACTGCAGCAGAGATTTACCAGAATGGTTCCAGATGGATTTTAGTTACGAGGTTAAGTTGGGAAAACTGGGGTTGTTCTCTTTGGAGCAAAGGAGATTAAGGGGAGATTTGACAGAGGTGTACAAGATTATAACAGGCTTAGCTAAGTTAGCCAAGGAAATACTGTTCCCACAAACTGATAGCACAAGGACTAGGCGACACAGATTGAAGGTTTTAGCCAAGAGATGCAGGGGGAATATGAGGAAGCACTTTTTTTACACAGAAAGAGAAATGTCCTGGAGCTCGCTGCCCACGAGGGTGGTGGAAGCAAAGACAATCTATGATATCAAAAGGAAATTGGATAGGCACTTGATGGAAATAAACTTGCAGGGCTATGGGAATCGAGCAGAAGAATGGGATTGACTGGATTGCTCTGTTGAGAGCTGACATGGACTTGATGGGCTGAATGGCCTCCTTTTATACCCAAAATGACTCTATGACCAGGCCTCAATTTAATGGCTCATCTGAATGATAGCACCTCTGATAATGCAATACTGGATTGTCATTCTAGATTGTGTGCTTAAGTATCTGGAGTGGGATCTAAACCTTTTGACTCACAGCTGAGAATGTTACCCTCTGAGCAACTGCTGACACCTAAGACAAATAGGCTTCAATAGCTTTGCTCATCTATATTTATTGCATAATCTTGTGAATAGAAACTATATGAAATAACTGGCCTATAAGGTGACATTTAGGTGAAAATACACGGGCAGCTGTCTACTCATGACGGAGGTGCTGATTAGCAATTTCTCCAAACAAAACAAAGTTAGCTGAGTATTTTTCAGTAAGAGAGCACAGCCTTAACAAGTGAAGCATAGCTGCTTCTCTACGAATCGAGAATCATTTGGTGGATGCCCCTCCCTTGAATTTGCTTGCCCAGACTAGGCGAGCTTTGTCAGTTCTCAGCAGGCATAGTAGGTGGAGCACCATCTGAACTGTTTCCTTCTTGTGAGGAACAGGCAGAAAAGATCAAGTAAAGGTTGACATTGTACGTCACAAAGAAGGTGCAGCACACAATGCCAACTTTCTCCTGATCTCCATGTTCTGGAGTAGAACTCATAATGGTGATAAAGGCGACTGCAGCCTACATAGTCCCATATTCTCAACTGAAGGGGCAAAAATGTTTTAGCAAAATAATAAAAATCTGTTTAATTTAGCACAGAATTTCATGGTACTTAATGAAGTATCTATTCACTCCTGTTGTAAAACTCTTAAACCAAACATAAAGTGTCCTTAATTGTTATTGCTTCCTGTTACGACCAGGTGAGACAGGTGTCTAGGGGTACCTCTCAGCCTTCACCTGGTCTTACTGTAACAGGGTTTAATTTTAAACACACCATGTTTTTAGTTCCCACTTGGTGAATCCTTGTTCACCACTTTCCAATTATAAGGCAAAGAAACCAGCACAAACAGGTTTTCTTAGGTTTAAAGAAGAAAAGTTGAAATTTATTAAACTTAAACTCTAATTCGGTTGACGCCTACAGATACGCGACACACCCACGCTAGCATGCATACGCTATAGACACATGCAAATAGAGACAGAAAAGAGCAGAAGAAAAATAAAGTGGAAAAGTTTGAGGCAATATCTGAAGAGTGTTTTTGTTACGGTTCTTCAAGCTCACTGTAGAGTTCTTGATTGTAGGTAAATCTTGCTTTTTGTTGGGGCCCAGTATTCTTCTTAAACCTTATTCGCTGAAGGAGACTTTTCTCTCTTGGGGTTCATGTGTCTTCAGTAGATTCAGAGGCTTGTGAGAAAGAGATGGGAGCAGACAGGAGAGATCTTCTCAGTCCAGGAGTAAACAGTCTTTCCTCAGTTCAAATCTCTGTGGCTAGTTCAAAAAACCCTGGAACAGCCAGTTAGTCATGTGACCAGCTGGTCCAACCAGTCCTAGTCCCTGTGCATAGCATCACCCCAGCAGGCCCTGGCATGCGCTTCCCCACCCCTCACTGTCAGGTGATCAACATCCATTGTGGGTGGAATGTGTCAGGAAATGGTCCTTTGTCGACACAAGCGCTGTCTGTTAGTATGCAAATGTTTTTTCCAGCCACAGCTGATCTGTTCAACAAGTCATTTCTTCGCTCCAGCAACAGTTCAAAATCAATGTTCATATGACAAAACCAATGTGCCTCATTCTTGGCAGGTGGGGGCCTGCATGACACTTCCATTTGAAAGAAAGACTTGCATTTATTTAGCAATGTTCACAACTTCAGGATGTCCCAAAGCATTTTACAGCCAATTGAATACTTTTTGAAATGTAATCACTGTTGTAATGTAGAAAATGTGGCAGCCAATTTGTACATAGCAAGGTCCCAATATTTGTAATGTGATAACAACAGACGGTAACATCAAAATCAACTCAGCGTCACTTGGCAGCTTCACATGCAGCACTTGTGGCAGAACCTGCCTCTCAAGGATTGGCCTTCACAGCCATCAGCAAAGGTGCACCAAGAAAAGACACCCCCATCTAAATGGTTGTTTACTGCATGCCCATCATCCTTCCTAGATGGAAGGATACCAAAAAACAAAACAAAAAAATCATCTATTTTTAGTGATGTTGGTTATTGGCCAGGACACTGGTGAAAACTCCCCTCCTTTTCTTTGAGATATTTATTATCCATTTGAGAGGGCAGCTAGGGCCTCAGGTTAATATCTCATCTCATTTGGGTGGCACAGTGGCACAATGGTTAGCACTGCAGCCTCACAGCTCCAGCGACCTGGGTTCAGTTCTGGGTACCGCCTGTGTGGAGTTTGCAAGGTCTCCCTATGACTGTGTGGGTCTCTGCCGGGTGCTCCGGTTTCCTCCCACAGCCAAAGACTTGCAGGTTGATAGGTAAATTGGCCATTGTAAATTGGCCCTAGTGTAGGGGATGTGGTAGGAAATATGGGATTAATGTAGGAGTAGTATAAATGGGTGGTTGTTGGTTGGCACAGACTCGGTGGGCTGAAGGGCCTGTTTCAGTGCTGCATGACTCGATGAAGGTCAGCACCTCTGACTGTGTAGTACTCCCTCCGTGTTGCATTCAGTCTAGATTTTTATGCTCAGGAGTGGTGCTTAAATCCACAATCTTCAAGAGTCAGAGACACCCAGTGCTACCAGCTGAGCTATGCCCGACACCTTTGTGCTCACTATTATTTCAGCACTGATAATTAACATGACCCTGCAATTTCCACACTTCCCACCCTTGCTCTAAATCCTGCGATTTTCCTCAATTCTTCTCCTTCTCGGTGCACCAAGTTCCAGCAGGTAGTGTAGCATCACCTGAATTGGCTGTGGTCTAAACTGCGATCGGTGTGAAACCATTTTATTTCGCTTTTTGGAAAAAACAATATTACAGGAGATTACATTCTTAACGTCAGTGACGTTAGCAAGCGTAATAGTAATTTAGAAAATCTGCCGCATATGGGATTAAACCGACTGGAGTATAACATTCTTTTTTGTTTTCTTCTTTACAAACACGCCCATTGGAATCCTAATCCGAACACAATATTTGTTTGGCAATCTAGCCGAGCTGGACTGGACACATGGCATATTCTGCTTCGGAAAGATTTAGTGGAAATTCCAAACCAGGTTCTAGCATCAGGACAGAATCGATTTAGTTTAAGTGTGGCCCGCTGGGAATCTGGCAATATTTGCAGAGCATTGAGAATCGCGAATGAATTTGGCAGAGAGAGATTTGAAAAAAAAAATCAATGATTTTTAAAATATATGTATTGCAACATAGTTTTGCAACAAATCGAGTGATGAATAAAAATGAAAGGAGGTGGGGGAAGAAAGGGTAATACCATTAACATTCCTTGCTGGGCTTAATACCCTTTCCTGAGATTTCACGATTGCCAGGTGACGTGGAAAGGACGTACTTTTGCAAAGCTCATTCAATCCTGCCAATTGATTGCTTTAAATTGTTTGTGCTTTTTCTTTTCGTGCCTCGAGTTTGAATGCACGGAAGCTCCTCATTGAAAGTTTGTTAAGACTGGACATGCGTCAGCCAATGTTTGCATCTCCAGAGTTGACGTTTAGAGAGTGTGTGTGTGACAGAGGCAGTGAGGTTGAAGGGTTACCTTTTCTGTTAAATCCAATTCGCGAGTTACCTTAGCTACCAGAGTGATAAGAAGACAAGAAATGGAGCGATTCAGCAGAATCTGCAATTGAAAGGAAGAAAAGACATAAATAACCCTGGATTCTTCCTGCTGTTGAAATTGACATGCGATGCACTGAAACTAACCAGGGCTGGTTAAATGCAACAACACAAGAGATGGAGCAATACGAGACCCTGGCGTACGATACTGCCCTGAGCACCTTAGTGGCCGTGCTGGTCTATGTCTTGCTGAAAGTGAGTGTCGATGGTTACCGGCATTGGAGAGCCCGGGTGAAGGTGCTGATTGTGGGCTCGGGACCCGTGGGGCTCACGGCCGCTCTCATCGCCGCCCGTTCCCGCAAAGTGCAGCGCCTGGTACTGCTGGAGGAGCGCTGCCGCACGGCACTCCTGGCCAGACCCCAGCAGATCGCCCTCGACCCCAGCAGCGTCCGCTTCCTCCTGGGGCTCGGGGTGGACTTTGACAACATGGAAGGCTGCTGGCACAATGAGCACTTCTTCACCAAGGTCGGGGTCTTCCAGGAGTACGTGCTCAGTCTGCTGGAGAAAAAGAAACATGAGATGGACATCCAAATCCACCTAGGGACCAAGGTAAGTTGCAATAGCGCATTTGAAGGATGATTGTCAATCTGGGTCTTTTGAAGGTCAGTCAATGGCATCGTTAATAGTCAACAGATGTGGTGACTGACTGACCTCAACACACTCGTGCTGGATGTTTCTGCAGTGAAAGTACTTTTCCCTTGCAGTTTTTTCCCCCCAGAAGTGGTCGTTCAAAGTGTGGTTCATATCCGCCTATAGGGACACAAGAACGTTAATATTTATAGGGTGCCCCCAGGAAAGTGCAATTAAAGAGTGTCAAACTTTTCTGTACGGGGCAATCAACCTTGAAGTCTTGTTGACTTGACTTTTTTTAAAAAAAATGAATCAAATGTTTCAAATTTAAACACAAAGTGTACGTGCAATATGACGCATTTGGTTTCTCTCTCGATTTGATTATTTTTTTCTTTTTCTCCTAGCAATTTTTTTTTTTAAAAGGCCGTATTTCAACACATTGACTAGTCCGTCAGTGCCATTTTCATGCTGGGTGTCTATAGAACTAAGTTTCTTTTAGAGACTGATTTTAACCATTAAAAGATGACAAACCCTCTTTTTTTTTTAGGGAAAAAAAGTTTCAGTACAAATCACACTTGCCTTGTTCATAAACTGATATTTAGGTCATTAGTTAAACTAAAATTTATTGTAACACTGGGAGTTGGCCTGGTATCTGTAAATAAAAGAAAAGTGGATTTGAAGTGCACTTTACCTGCAGACCCCTTTGGTACCAAGTCTGATGCTGAGGGGGATGGAGTGATTTGAGGGGCTAGCTTTTCCCTTTTCTCTGACCTGGGTGAGAACTCTGCCTGTCTTGACACTGCTCCAAATGCCTAAATCACTCTCGATGCCCTGTGGCACTGCAAGGTTCTCCTGGAAAATATTATGTTCTGCTTTAATGCTGTTTCACTATTTATTTATAACTCTTGGTGGTTGACAGTTAATTTGAAGCTTCTTAGTGTTCAGTAAGCCCATTCAACATGCACAGTATTTCTCTTATTATAAGACTCGGTTAAAGCACTGCATTTCACTTAGTTACACTAGAGTGGCAGTATTTACAATCATGTCAATGAGCTATCCGAGTATGGCTGATATATTTGCTAGGTCATTATGCAGGCTTGCATTTCTTAAACAATAATACATGAACAATAAGTAATTAGGTCATTGCTATCCGGTGGAGTAATTCAATTATTCTCATAATCAATTAACCTTCTGCAGTAGGGAAAGAAAGGATGGAGAAAAGGACAAAAGCTAGAAATCTGAAATTGTGGTGTAGAATTTGCTGGGGAAATAAGTGAGCTTAGCATGCCTGTTGAGGATGGAAATAACCCAACAATTTGTGGCATGGAAGAGAGACTCCGTGAGTTACAAATCACCACAGATTGCTGGACAGTTTGTATTACTCCGCCATTAGCCTTGTGTCATGAAGACTCCATCTGCCATGAATAAGGCATATTAATTTCTTCATATGAACATTAATTTTAAACTGTTGCTGGAAGGAAGAGATGACTTGTTTAAAGAGATCAGCAGTGGCTGGAAAACATTTGCATAGTGCCTGGAGACAAGAGAACTGCTCCCTGATCCAATTAACCCAAATGGATTTTGATCACCAGACATTGAATGCATAAGAAAGCCAGCATTCAAGGGTGTCGCTAAGATGGAGAATCCACAAATGCAGGAGTTTGTCATATGACTAACCTGCTGGCCCAGGGTTTTGTTTGAACTGCTCACAGCACAGTTTGGATCAAATTGCAACTGAACTTGGAAGAAGAGAGCCTCTCTCCTGTGTGTCTGTGTGTCTGTGTGTCTGTGTGTCTGTGTGTCTGTGTGTCTGTGTGTCTGTGTGTCTGTGTGTCTGTGTGTCTGTGTGTCTGTGTGTCTGTGTGTCTGTGTGTCTGTGTGTCTCTACTGAAGTCACTTAAACCTCAAGAGAAAAGACTCCTACATCGAAACAAGTTTTAAAGCGTGCACTGGGCCCCAAAGAAATAGTAAGACTTACCGGCAATCCGAGCCTCTACATCAAACTCAAAGGACCATAAATAAATCCCAGCTATTGCCGCAAACTTTTCCCCTTTATTCTTTCTACTTTTCTGTCTCTCTATCTGGGTATGTTTATTGTGTATGCGTGGTCGCGTCGTGTATTTGTAGTTGTTAACTGAATTAGAGTTTAAGGTTAATAAACTTCCACCTTTTTCTTTTTAAATCTAAGAAAACCTATTTGATTTCTTTGCCTTACAGTTGGAGAGCAGTGAACGAGGTTTCACTAAGGGGTGGGGGGGGGGGGGCTTAAAAAGTGTTTTAAAAATTAAACCTTGTTACGGTCAAACCATGCAAAGGCTGAGAGGGAACCCCTAGACCTAAAGGCCTGCTACCCAACCCAAACCCGACGGGACCCGACTACGCGTCGGGTTGGGGTCGGGTCGCACTTCTGGGTCTGGCATTCTAGCTCAGGTCAGGCTGGATCGGACACACACTATCACCACCTCAGGTAAGTGACTCTAATGATTTACTTTTTGGACTTTAAAGATGGTTTTGTTATTTTAAGCTTGTGCAGGTAAGGAACAAAGTGAAAAACGAAAGGTAAGTTAACTGATGGTTGGGTGTGGGAAAAAATGGAAGGACTCTGGTCAGGCTCGGAGTGGGATGGGGTTCTGTTGGGCTTGGGTCGGGTCTCATTTGCAGACCCGAGCAGGCTTTTACCTAGACCCCTTTCTCACCTGGTTGTACACTTGCGAAAAGGGACACTTATCTACCTGCCTGTGAATTTTGAGAAGCTGTTGCATTTGCACAGTAAATATGCATTGAGCTCATTGCAGAAAGTTTGAGCTGGTGCTTGGCAATGTAAGAACCCTTTTTGATGAGATTTATGTTCCTGCAATACCACTCAACCTCCCTGTCCTGGAAAACAACAACTTTAGACTTGTATAGTGCCTTTAACATAAAACGTTCCAAGGTGCTTCACAGGAGCATCATAAAGCAAAATGAGATTGAGCCACATAAGGAGATATTAACTCAGATGACCAAAAGCTTGGTCAAAGAGCTAGGTTTGAAGGAGTATCCTGAAGGAGGAAAGTGAGGGAGGGAAGGGAATTCTAGCGTTTAGGGCCACCAATGGTGAAACAATTAAAAGCGGTGATGTGCAAGAGCCAGAATTAGAGTGCAGATATCATCTGAGAGTTGTGGGCTGGAGGAGATTAGAGAGAGGCAAGTCTATTGAAGGATTTGAAAACCAAACATCAAAATGTGGAGTCTCATTCATTTTTGATTTTCAGGTTCATGAATTATTTCATTTAATCCCCACCCACCCCCCCCCCCCCCCCACCCCCAGCTAATCCAATCTATCTTCACTTTTTCTCTTTTCCTTTCTGTATCTAAGTTAATTCTGCTTCACCTCATATCCTACTCCTTCATTCTTGCTTTTATCTTTAAATCTCGTTAGTTGAGAAAATACCCTGTTGCCCCCATTATTCACTAAGGTCTGAGGTGCCATTATTGGATTGCACTTCCTGCAATTTGTGGTGCAAAATTTTGAACTGAAGTTCGAGGGAAAACAGCTAACAAAAAGAGCATGCTGTGTGATGTTCTGCTCTAAATGCACAATGGGTCAGTTTAAAGTTTCATGTGCAAGTTCTGACTCAGCATTCCAAGCCACAATATTACCCCATGTTTTTTCTCCAAGTATCCTGCTCTGCGCTTCCAATATTTTCTGTTTAGACAACTCTCTGTGGTCTTGCCTTGTAAAACTAAAGCATGCAGTTCATGGAGATTGAGCCTCACGTTATGGCTATTGTGGTTTATTGGTACTTCTATGCAGCCAATGTTGTTCACTTTGTTTTCTAACCAGCCTCACATCATGCTCTCTGTAGCTGCAACAAGGCACTGATTAACTCTACCTAAACAAGTTCTAAGAAACAACTTGCATTGTGCCTTTCACATTCTCGGGATACCGAAAGTGCTTCGCGGTTGATAAATTACTTTTGTAGTGTTGCTACAGTTATCTAGGCAACACAACAGCCAATTTGTGTATAGCAAGATTTCTTAATGAGCAAATGAGAAGTGGCCAATTACTCCATTTTCTTGGTGTTCGTTGAGAAGGGGGAGTGTTGAGCAGGGCACTGAGATCTCCCTTGCTCTTCAAATTTACACCCACCTGAGCAGACATTGGTTTACCATCTCATCTTAAATGCAGCTCCTCTGACAATTCGGTATGAGACTGAAGTGAATCACCCTAGATTATGTGATCAAGTGTCTGAAGTGGGATTTGAACCCAGCACCTGCTACCTCAGAGGCACATGTACTACCACTGACACTTAATACATACACTGTACCAACCTTTCCCCATGATTTGTAGATATACTCTCCTACAAACACTGTTTTCCCTGTATCTTCACTCTCTCCTTTCAGATAAGATATTAAATGAAGTCTGTGCCTGCACGTGACGAGTTTTGCAACATCCTTTGTTCTCTTTAATTTTATTTCCAATATTTCAAAAGGGTGGGATTCTTTACTGCTTCTAGCCTTCTCTTCCTCATAACTACAAGCTTCTATCAAATTTCAGTTTTGCATTATTTAACAACTACTTCATCTTTCCTTGGTATGCTACTTTGTTGACCTCTGTTTCTCAATTTAAACAAAGTTGCCTCTGCTGAAACAAGATACCCCAAGGATTAGTAGGACTAGGTCAACTATCCACTAATTCATTGCTCAGGATCTGGAAGTGAAAAAGTTGTTGGACAACCGTTTTAGATACTGTGACAGAGGAAATAACCAGTTTGGTTTTACACAATGTCATTGTATCTGTTGAAACTTCCTAAAGTGTTTAGTGCAGTCAATAGTGAATCTTCTATACACATCAACATAGTTTCCTGGCACCATAACTTTAACACCAACATATTTGCTACCTCAAAGATATGTCAACCATGACTCAAGTTGGTAGCACTTTTGTCTATCAGAAGTTCTAGGCTAACAGTCCAGTGCACTACTGAAGGAATGCTGCATTGTTGGAGGTATCATCTTTCAGATGAGATGTTAAACTGAGGTCCTGACTGGTGTCCTAGCCAATATTTATCCCTCAAACAACATCACTCAAACAAATTATCTGGTCATTATCTGCTGTTTTGTGGGAGCTTGCTGTGCACAAATTGGGTACTATGTTTCTTACATTACAACAGTGTCTGCACTTCAAAAGAACTTGATTAGCTGTAAAGTGCTTTGCTAGGGGATAGAATTAGGGGTTGTGAACTGAATGGATTGTACAAAATTGGAAGTCTGTATCTAACCTCCCTAGCCCATCTGCTTTCTTCTCCTTCCCCAGCCCCAAAGGAAAGGAAGCGTAATGGCCTCATGGGTGTTCGCTGTTCTCTGGTACCTTGTCCAAGTAGGAGCCATAGTATGAATTGACATTCTCCTGTAATGGGTAATGCTGATAGTGAGATCCATAGAAATTTCAAACTCAGACTGATAAGTTTCCTCGACCTTTTGGTTGTAAGGGTTCTACGTGAAGTAACTCCATACCGATGGCTTTCATTTATATGGCCTTTAACATAGAAAACTTCCCACGGTGTTTAAGAACTGGGTTGAATTTTCTTTAAGTGGTTGTGAACCTCAATGGTTCCAAATTCAGCTCAAGTGCGGCCACCTTGCTATAAGAGATCATGAAGATTCTAGCTGCAGGAACTAGCAGAAAAATTCCATTGATATAGTGGTGGCCTTCTTCGATCAGAGCCAAGGCACATTGTTGGAGGTGTTAGTGCCTGACCTGGGAGTAATTGGTGCTGAAACTGGAACTGAAATTTGGCAAAAATATGTTTCAACCCTCAACTGAGATTAAACCAAAAATATGCCCTTCCTTCAGGAACTTGACTAGAGCTTCATAACATCCTATGTTGCATTTAAGAATTTAAAAAAAAAAAGTCCTTTCAGTATTTCAGTAAGATTTCCTCTTTACCCTCCATGACTTACCTCTGGAGTCTGAGGGAGAGAGTGCTCTTCACTGTACAGTCAAGCCCTCCTGAGCAATTATATTTTTTTCAAGCAAAGATCTTTGCACCTTGTCCATTTGAGAAGAGTTTGCCTTTTTTTTTTTCTTGGCTATTTTTACCCAAAATGTAGGTTCTGAGAGATCCATCCATCACTATACTGATATTTGTTTTGAAGGTCAAAAAAAACCCTGCTATTCCTTTGAACAATTGTTTCTTTGTTGCATGAGGAAACACACAGAATTATGCAATTTTCAGCTGCTTTCCCTCCCATTTCCTTCTGCAATCCTTTCTGAAGGCATTGACTCCTTGCCAGTTAATGGTTTCACAATTTCTACTACCCTCTGGTATCTTAGTGAAGTAATAATTGCCCACATGTGAGCTTTGGCTGTAAATATTACCAGGCTGTTTAACTTTGGGGAAATGTGCCAAGACTGGTCCTGTCTTCTTCTGATCCAACAAGGCACTTGCTGTGAGCCTTTGCTCAATGGTAGCACACTCTTCTGAGTCAGACAGTTGAAGACTTCAGTACATAACCTGGGCCGATACTTCACTGCAGTGTTGAGGTAAAAGTCCCATGGTATGAATTTGCAGAAGAGCAGGGGGAGTGTTCTCTCCACTGTCCTGGCCAACCCCTCAACCAACACCACTCAAACAGATTATCAAATTACTGTGTGAGACATTGCGATCTGTAGATTGGCTGGCGGATTTTGTACATTACAACAATAACTGCACTTCAAAGTACTTTAAGCAAAATATTGCAGATGCTGAAAATCTGAAATTTAGTAAGAAAATGCTGGAAATACTCAGCAGGTGAGACAGCACCTTTCCTTTTTTATTGCTTCGAAAGTACTTCATTGGCTATAAAGCACTTTGAGACATCTTGGGGGTTTTGAAAAGTGCTGTATAAAAGCAATTTTTTTTAACGTATCAGAAGAAGTAATTTTTTTTCTTTTTAGTAACTTCTGTACTGCTATTGACGACCAATATATCAGTTAGAAAGATACCATGTCTTATGACTGCACCACTTGTATAAATAGAACATGGAGAACTGGATGGAGTAAGGATGAGACACTGGCCTTTAATCCATTGGATTGGGGTTCAAGTCCATCATGGTCTCCTGTGTCTGTTGGCTACAAGGGTTTGAGGTGAAATAAGTATGGTCTGTCTTAATACATTTCTTTCAGATGACACCAAACTTGGAGGTATGGCAAACAGTGAGAATGATCTGAACCACATGCAGCAGGATGTAGGCTAGTGGAATGGGCAGACAATTCTCCTTGGGGGAGATTGAGAGGACATTTAATAGAAATGCACAAGATTATGACTGGCTTAGATAAGTTAGACAAGGAAAAATTGTTCTCATTAAATAATAGTACAACACCAAGGGGAAACAGATTGAAAGCTTTGGGCAAAAGATGTAGGGGGAATATGAGGAAGCAACGGGTGATAATGACCTAGAACTTGCTGCCCGCAGGGATGAGGCAGTTGGATGGCTGCCTGAGGGAAATGGACTTGCAGGGCTATGGGGATCGAATGGGGGAGTAGACAGACTGACTGGATAGCTCTGAAAAGCTGCATGAACGCAATGGGCTGAATCGCCACCTTCTGTGCTGTAAATGACTGACTCTTAAGTCTAAGAATTTGTTTGGGTAGGGTGCATGTAGTTAGGCATAGTTTTCTGCTACTAGGCTTGAGGCATGTTAGCGAAGTATAAAGACTCAGAATCTGAGCGATACCAGGGAGTGCTTGATGCCAGCTGATCCCATGTCTTTGTGAGGTCAAACGTGCATGCGCACAAACCTAAGCTGATAGCCCTATAAAAGGAAATTATTCCTGCATTAATTCCTCCCAACCCAATCGTGCTACAGATGTTTCAGTAACCTTCTTTCAATGTGCTATTTCGGAAGGGTCTGTACTGATGTCCATATCGGGTGGCAGTGTAAAATTGAGTGGGATGGTGGGGGAGGTTCCATCACCTACTGGACCCTGGCTGGTGTGAATAGATACTTAAGGACCTTTCTATTCTTTCATGGGATGTGGGCATCGCTGGCAAGGCCAGCATTTGTTGCCCATCCCTAATTGCCCTTGAGAAGTTGTGATGAGCTGCTGCCTTGAACCACTGCAGATTCTGACTCCATGATTTCATCAGGTATGGGTACTTCCACAGTAATGTTAAGAAGGGAATTCCAGGATTTTGATCCAGTGACCGTGTAGGAATGGCGATTTATAGTTCCAAGTCAGATGATGTGTGGCTTGGAAGGGAACTTGCAGGTGTTGATGTTCCCACGTATCTGCTGTCCCTGTCCTCCTAGTTGGTAGATGTTGTGGGCTTCGAAGGTGCTGACGAAGAAGCCTTTGTGCGTTGCGGCAATTCATCTTGTGATGGTACACACTACTGCCACTGTGCGTCGGTGGTGCAGGGAGTGAATATTTAAGGTGGTAGATGGGGTGCTGATCAAGTGGGCTGCTTTTTCCTGATTGTGAGATTTGTGTCAAGCTTCTTGAGTGTTTTTGGAGCTTCACTCATCCAAGCAAGTGGAGAGTATTCTATCACACTCCTGACTTGTGCCTTTGTAGATGGTGGATAGGCTTTGGAGAATAAGGTGAGTTCCTCACCTCAGTTACCAGTTTCTGACCTACACTTGTAGCCACAGTATTTATATGGCTGGTCCAGTTCAGTTTCTGATCAATCGAAATGTTCAGAATGTTGGTAGTGGATTCAGTGGTAATGCCATTGAATGTCCAGGGGAGATGGTTAGATTCTCTCTTGTTTGAGATGGTCATTGCCTGGCACATGTGTCATGAATAAATGAGCACCCCCTTGTAAATTGTGTTTTGTGCATTTGAGTATTAATGTCAACCACCATTTTATCCATCATATTTAAGTTCTGATTGTTTACAATGGAGGAGAGAGGTCAGGTGGGACAGCAACTTGAAAAGGGTCTATCTTTAGGACCCAGGAAACCCTTATCCAATCTGCCTGGACTTGAAACTATCAGTTTGAAGGTACAGCCTATATTTTTACACAGCTGCTGTGTGCGGCCTGGAGACACTGATCTCCCTGTAAGAAGCCATAGCTTGCCTGAAGCTGCATAGACTTCTCTCAAAGTTCTTTTCAACAAGAAAAATTAAAAATGAGTCACACTTTGACAAATCCAGCAAGAAAAATCAATAAGACAAGCTGCAGAAACAGCAGGAAAGTCTGATTTCTACCAGTTTTCTCTCTGTCCAAAAGGTGACTTCAGCCAAACCAAGCTTCCTCCATTTACCTTCAAGAGTACAAAGAAGATGTTTCAAATGGCTCCTCCCCAACTTGTCTTTTCCAATCAGTGATCTCAATCTTTGGACTTTTTAATATTTTTAAAAAAGGACTCCCAGTTTTAACTAAAATCCATATTAGTAGTCAAGATAAGCTTCTATTTAGTAAATGTCCTTGCCTTTTCCATGAATATTTGTAAGTGTGTGTGGTGAAATTAACCCCCTTCCTGAGTTTGTGTGTTAATATAGAAACATAGAAAATAGGAGCAGGAGTAGGCCATTCGGCCCTTCGCGCCTGCTCCGCCATTCATTATGATCATGGCTGATCATCCAACTCAGTAACCTGTTCCCGCTTTCCTCCCCCATATCCTTTGATCCCTTTTAGACCCAAGAGCTATATCTAACTCCTTTTTGAAAACATACAATGTTTTAGCCTCAACTGCTTTCGGTGGTAGCAAATTCCACAGGCTCACCATTCTCTGAGTGAAGAAATTTCTCCTTATCTCAGTCCTGAAAGTTTAAGGATACAGGGTAAACCTATGACCCCTGGTTCTGGGGACTCCCACCATCGGAAACATCCTTTCTGCATCTACCCTGTCAAGTCCTGTTTGAATTTTATAGGTTTCTATGAGATCCCCCCCCCCCTCACTCTTCTGAACTCCAGCGAATATAATCCTAACCGACTCAATCTCTCTTCATATGTCAGTCCCACCATCCCAGGAATCAGTCTGGTAAACCTTCGCTGCACTCCCTCTATAGCAAGAACATCCTTCCTCAGATGAGACCAAAACTGCTCACAATATTCCAGGTGTGGCCTCACCAAGGCCCTGTATAATTGTAGCAAGACATCCCTGTTCCTGTACTCGAATCCTGCATGCTTACCTTCAGCGACTGGTGTATGAGAATACCCAGGTCTTGCTGCGTATTCCTCTCTCTGTTTATAGCCATCCTGATAATCTGCCTTCCTGTTTTTGCTCCCAAAGTGGATAACCTCACATTTATCCACATTATACTGCATCTGCCATACATTTGCCCACTCACCCAACTTGTCCAAATCACCCTGAAACCTCTGCATCCTCCTCACAACTCACCCTCCCCACCCAGTTTTGTCATCTGCAAATTTGGAGATATTACATTTAGTTCCCTCATCTAAATCATTAATATATATTGTGAATAGCTGGGGTCCTAGCACCGATCCCTGTGGTACCCCACTAGTCACTGCCTGCCATTCGGAAAAAGACCCATTTATCCCTACTCTTTGTTTCCTGTCTGCCAACCAATTTTCTATCCATCGCAATACACTACCCCCAATCCATGTGCTTTGATTTTACATGCTAATCTCTTATGTGGGACTTTGTTGAAAGCCTTCTGAAAGTCCAAATAAACCGTATCCACTAGTTTCCCCCTCATCAACTCTACTCATTACATCCTCGAAGAATTCTAGTAGATTTGTCAAGTATGATTTCCCTTTCGTAAATCCATGCTGACTCTACCCGATTCTACCACTGTTCTCCAAGTGCTCGGCTATAATAAACCCTACTTTGTTTTAACTTTTAAAAAAGTGTTGTTGATGTGGTCATTTATTATTGGGGTATAAGGGAGGGAAAGACTTTCAGTCACTAATCTAGTTACGAACAGGTGGATGGAAAAACAGGGAAATTTTTTCAGGGGGGAAAAAAAATTAACTACCTGGTCGTAACGGTCGTGAATGTTACTTGCTGCTTATCAGCCTGAGCCTGAATGTTGTCCAGGTCTCATGGCATATGGGCCTGCACTGTTTCAGTATCTGAGGAGTTGCAAATGGTATTGAACATTGTGAATATCCCCATTTTTTTTTTTTTTAAATTCGTTCATGGGATGTGGGTGTTTCATGGCACCATTACTGAGGCTAGTTTTCAACTCCAGATTTGTATTAATCAATGACATTAATTGAATTTAAATTCCACCAGATGCCTTGGTGGAATTGGAACCAGTGTCCCCCAGGGCATTAGCCTGGGCCTGTGGATTACTAGCCCAGTGACATTACCACAATGCCATCATCTTTCTTTCTGTCGCTGCTGGAATTTTACCAGCGGAGGATGGGCATTTTGCCACCTGGGGAGATCTCTTAGTTGAAGCTGGCAGCTGCCTTGTAGGCTTGGCCAGGGGGGGCCCTCCTGATTGAGCACTCTCTGCCTCACAAAGGGGCCTCGCCAGGGCCTGGCTGATTGTCCCTGGCGAGTCCTGACCCATCTTGCTGGCTGAATTTGTGGACTGCTGCAGTCCCAACAGTGGCCACTGCTCTTGGTGGCACTGCTTGGACTGAGCGTTGTGGGCTCTCTGGCTGGCAACTCTTGAAGGCAGGATATCCTGCCTCAGCAGGGCGGAAACCATGACTGCAAGTAACTAATTGCCTGAGGACCGTTTAAATACAGCTGTGACTTCCAGGGCTGGCGGAGGCGGGCTTGCCAGCTGATGAGCAGGGCTACTGCCTTCTCATTAAATCCCAGCCATTAACTGGTTACTAGTGGTGAATTTGTCTTCCAAATATGAATGTTAAAACTAGATTCATTTAAGTTGTTAAATATCTGTGTTGACCTTTTTTAAGTCACACTGTGGAGTTTGTGATATTTTATTTTAGATGCAAGATACATACACTCGACGACTTTTCTTTTACTTCAGTTGGCTTTCTTTAGTGAAATAAGATTTAGGTGGCTAATTTTGAAATGTTAAATGAAATGATGAACATTCAATTCTGCTAACTGGGAACAGAATACAGTGTGAAATTGTGCTTCCTGTGCCTCTAATGCACACCCTTGTGCATTACAATTGCTGTCAAGAGGAATGTGAATCCAAATTGTTGCGTGTTAAAATAGCCCACTGCTGTGTGGAAACTGCATGCATGGATTCTGATTCTGTTAGAACTCTGTCCTTTTATCATGGGCATTATCATTATGGAATTCCTGAGTTGCTACATAATTGCAAAGGAGGTAGTAATGTTATTTAAGGTGGATAACAATCAGGAACTTTTCTGTAGTGATTAGTTTGAGTCTGAACAAACTTCCAATGAGCTTTCACCTCCTGTGTGCTAATCTCTCCATAAGACCGGATACTGTTTTATTCTAAGAGGCTGTTCTAATCACTGAAGAGTGAGGAACCCATGTTCCCTTTTAAAGTTTTGCTAAGCATGGCCAGTTTTTTTTCATGCGTGGCACCGTTTAAATTTAGCTGCATGGCCACACACATGTAATATTTAATGTGGAACAAGGGCTGTACCTTCTGCACATCCACACAGCTTAGTGGACACGTCGGTGAGCTGTAAAGGCACTGTCTGCATTTGTCGTTTTATTTCAATTTGTGTAATGGAAGGGTTTCCATTTTTGTATTCCTAGTGCAAAGTGAGAGCATATACTGTGAAGTTCTGTATCCCCAGCCTAGCATTTCCCCTGAATAATTTTAGTTGGATAGAAAGTCATTGTCTGGGGGTGTGCAGATTCTCAATATGCAGTCCTATTCTGTGTCAGGAGTGTTGAAATAAAATCTCCCCTTTTTTATAGTTTTGTAATAAATACAGAAGTAAATGTTAGACACAAGTGTAAATAGAATTAAATGTTTTCGACTGTACAAATTTGGTTTTGGTGTGTGATTATCTGCAAAACTGGAGATATGGTAGAAATCCAGTGTGAGCTCCAATATGTACTTCACCCTAATCTGGTGCATTGTTAGATAAGTCTAATTAATTTATGTAAGGGCAGAGGCCAAAAGACAGTTCAGCTTGTAGGGACAGTTGGAATGAGAATATGGTAGTATCAGTGTCACTTGTTTGTTCAGATAAATTGCAACGTAATCCGAATAACTGAAATGAAGCTTGCATTCTCAATTGCTTTTCATTATAATTTATCATGAGTAAATGACATTTGAGATAAGGACACCTGACTTGGGGGAGAGATTAAGCCTGATGGTATGGGGGAGCTGATTTGAGACAGCATTGAGTCTAATTGATTTTTGTATTTGTGGTAACATTAATTCTCCATCGCACTCTGAAACTGTGTAACTGCTGAAATTTGTCTTTGCTTATGCTATAAACATACCCTAATTTAAATAAAAGAATTTAAATTATATTGGTCATAATTGTTCAAACCAGTTTTTGACTCTTATTTTCTCTTCACTCCATCCCTTCTGAAGAACCATACAGGAGTAGGAATTGGTGGGAACTGCTATCTCAGATATTTAATAGATTTACCTGCCTAGACAGGGCGTGTCAATAGGCTACTTGATTACTAAGGGCATCACAGCTGAGTTTGATCCTTTGCTCAACTGACATGACTACATGTGGCTGGATAACAATCGGAGCAGGAATGTTGGATTTTTTTTTTTCACCTCTGGATTCACTAATGCTATCTATCCTGGATCGAGCAATGTAGTCCTGCAAAGTGGTTCTGATGGTGACTTTGGTTTAAAATACGACTGCTTATCGTGACCCTACAAGTCCTGGCCAGAATGGCGAGATTGGGTAATTTCCTAGCCAGTCAGTCACTCACTCCTGGAGGCCATTCAGCTGGACATTAAAAGCACAATACTGCAGATGCTGAAATCAGCAATAAAAACAAAGTGCTGGAAACACTCTGGTCTGGCAGCATCTATGGAGAGAGAAGCAGAGTTAACGTTTCAGGTCTGTGACCTTTCATCAGAACATGACTGAATCTATGTGCATAATTTGTTATGTAACTATTTTGCCCTGCCTCCAGCTCATTGGTTGACATTACTTTATTAAAATAAATGACTTCAGCAAAAGTGCCATTGTGTCTGTAAAGATTTTAATGTTTCATTGTAATTGCTGTTCATTCTTCACTCCTGTTCTTGTGATGAGTCTTGCACAATTCTAATTTGAAATAATCATGGCAGCAAGTAACCTGAAGCTGAGTGTTTTGAGTGTGCAGTGAGGGTCTCATTTTGTTTTCAACAGATGCAACATCTGGGACTGGATTTTGCATTCAGCAAACGGGAGCTGGCCACCAACGTAAAATTCAGTGGCGAACCTGCTTCCACCTAGCCTGGGGATCTGTCTCGTATTTCACAGGTCCCCGGTCTTTAACTGTTCCGAGGCACAACTTCCACCCGCTTGAGGGAGGAAGTCCCACCTAATAGAGTTGCCAGCCAATCATCGGGCTGGCAGCTTAGTCCCAGCAGCGCCACCAGGAGCATTGGCCACTGCTGGGACTGCAGCCCAACCGAGAACATGGAGCCAGGGCTGCAGGTAAGTTTGAGTTGCCTCGCTGAGGGTAATCGGTCGTGCTTTGGCGAGGCAAGGGTGGTCATTTGGGGGGGCAAGTGAGGGTGGTGGCCCTCAATAGGGCACCCTGTGTCAGATTGTCAGGTCACCAACTTCCACCCGGCTGCCTTTCCCAGCTCTAGGATGCCTGCTTGCCATGGGTAAAATCCCCATGGAGGCAGGCAATGGTCCTTAAGTGGCCATTGGTTGGCAGCTTAAGGGCCTTGATTAGCCTGAGGCGGGCGGCCAATTTTCCACGCAGCCCCTCTCCCCCACTCTACATCAAGTGATGCGGAGGTGGGAGTGGGTTGAGAAGGCCTCCCGGAGCCTCCTGCTCCATTTTAAGTTTTATTTTCTCAAGTTTCTGCTCAAGCTCATTTCCATATTGCTAAATATAATTTAATAATTTTGGTTTAAAAGTATTGAGTGGCACCACAGTTTTATTAATACTGCTGAATGGGTTTATCACAAAGTAAGCACTTTTACTCACCACCAGTGAGTAACCTGATTTTAGGTAACTGAGCATGACTTCAAAAAAACTATACAGAACCATCTGCTAGCTATATTGGTGTACAATAGTCAGTGGCGCAGTGGTTAGCATCGCAGCCTCACAGCTCCAGCGACCCCGGGTTCAGTTCTGGGTACTGCCCGTGCGGAGTTTGCAAGTTCTCCCTGTGACCGCGTGGGTTTCCGCCAGGTGCTCTGGTTTCCTTCCATAGCCAAAGACCTGCAGATTGATATGTAAATTGCCCCTAGTGTAGGTAGGTGGTAGGAGAATGGTGGGGATGTGGTAGGGAATATGGAATTACTGTAGGATTAGTATAAGTGGGTGGTTATTGGTCTGCACAGACTCAGTGGGCCGAAGGGCCTGTTTCAGTGCTGTATCTCTAAATAAATAAAAATAAAATTCTAAAATGTGCCTATTGGTGTCCTTACACCAAAAGACCAGCTTAATTTTACAACCTTTTCTTGAAGGGCTACAAACAGGGGGCAATTAATGGAACTTGCAATGACGATTAATTAGAGCTGGGAAACTCAATTGCACTTTAAATTCAGTGATCATTTGTGCTGGTT
This sequence comes from Heterodontus francisci, assembly GCF_036365525.1. Classification (NCBI taxonomy): domain Eukaryota; kingdom Metazoa; phylum Chordata; class Chondrichthyes; order Heterodontiformes; family Heterodontidae; genus Heterodontus; species Heterodontus francisci. Next base: position 14,664,422 of record NC_090387.1, read on the forward strand.
GGGCCAATTTTGTGCAAATTGTATTTGTGCTTCTCCCTGTCGTCACCCAATCTAGTGGAGACTTCTGCCCTGTATGTCCTATTTATTGTACCATTGCCATCGATTTGAACTCTGAGCAAATATGCGGCAGCTGCAATCATCTCTGATCTGTCTCGTGACGTGCAATTTATTTTAGCAAGCTGGTGTTGGAAGTTTTAGAAAGCAGAGTGTGAAATGAAACAAATATTGTGGAAGTCCAGAAAGATTAGCATTACTCATTATTTCAGCAACCTCAGATATTGGCACGCAGTAATGATTTCAGCTGGAGTGAGGAATTTGATCTGAGTCTATCCATCTGTCAGAATTGCAGGCTAATCTGATTATATCTAACTGAGCTCTTGATGTTGACATTAAAGCGTTTTTAAAAAAGATTTTGGCACAAAATAGACTTGTTTACTGTCCACGAAACTTCTACAGAAATAGTTGTCGGCAACTTCTAATACAGGATATTCCAGTGGGATTTTGAGACAGAAGCAGAATTCATAAAGGATCTATGTATTTCTTGCATGGAATGTGGTGGCATCTTTAGAAAGGACTAATTGTATAGGTGAAGAGGTCAGGATTGGTGGATCAAATTGTTCTCCTAACATAACATTGAAAACACATCTGAAATCAGATTGTCTGTCTAATTTTTCTCCATTCTAATTTTTTCCTGTTGCTTTGACTTGATTCTCACCATTGGATCAGAAAAAGATGATCTTGGGACCCCAAATCTGGACTTAAATAAATGACTGAGGCTAACACTTGATGATTGGCAAAAGCACCAGAAGTGATGTGAGGAACCTTTTTTTTTAATGCTGTGAGTTTTTGTGATCTGGAATGCACTACTGGAAGTATGTTCAATAGTATCATTCAGAAGTGAATTCAATAAATATTTACAAGGTAATGGGAAATAATGGAGAAATGGGATAAATTGGATAGCTCTGTCAAATAGCCAACACAAGCATAATGGACTAAGTGGCCTGCATTTGTGCTGGCTGTATCATTCTGTGAACGCTCTGCTGAGTACTTCATTGGTTGAGGTGCTGTCCTTTTGGATGGATGAGATGATAAAACCAGGTTCCATTACCCTGTTGATGTGGCATTTTGAAGAAAAGCAGGACAATTGCCACTCCAGCAATGATCTTTCAGACAATGCCATTTATTACAAAAATCATTCATATGAATGATTCACCTCATTGCTATTTGAGGGCCCAAGGTGCAGAAAAGTTGTGCTTGCTTAACTGTTATGAATAGCGATCCCTTTTACACGTCTCAAAGTCCAAGATGATAGAGGCATTTCTTGGTGCTGTTATGACCAAGGCGGGAGTAATGCACTGTTAATTCAATCCCAATACTCCACAAGTCACAGCCTATTAGTAAAGTTTCCCACCTACTGAAAAGTAGCCAAATTAAACACTCCATTTGCACCCCAGAATATAGCACACCAAACCAGGTTCCTTTAAACAACAAAATTAACTAAGTCTTAAACAATAAGGAGATAATGCTATGTGTCAAAAGATTCTTTTAAAACTTCTTCATAACCCTCATGCACATATACATGCATTCAAAAACTGCTTAACCAGGGAAAAATAATGTTTTGATTTACAGCTGTTTCTTAGGAATAAAAAGGAAAAAAATAAACTGAGTTTATCCCATTCTGATGGGATGTTTTCAGTATGGTGAGGTGACCCAAAGATGGATAGTTGGATGCCGCTCAGTCTCTCCAGGTGAGGTTGTTGAACAGTCTGATGGATAGGTGTTCAAGGCAATTTGTCTGCAGCAGGCATCACAGGTCTTTCAGCAAAGGGTCTAGCAACCAGTCTGCTTGAGTTTTGAACTAGTAGTCTCTCAATAGAAGCTTTCTTGAGATTTCAGGATCTCCCAAAACACGAGGTAACAAGAATGACTCTTGAGACAGGGATTCTTCAGAGACTGGAGACAATAGGAATCTGCCACCTTTTCAAATGTAGGGGCTTCCTCTCTGCAAAGCAGTCTCTCCACAGAGAGCAACAACTCTTTTTTTTTTTTCCCGGGGTCTTTTTCCCGCCTCCAGGCAGACCATAGCCACACCTCAAATGTAGGATTTCTTTCCAAGAGATGCAAGTCTTCCTTTACAGGGAGAGGTCTTTTCTCTGGTCTGCAAGCAAGTCCCAGCTCAGTGGTCTTTTCTCACAATGCAAAAGGGAAACTAACACTCTAACAATCAAGTCATGTGACCTGGCATTTCCCTATGCTGTGGTGTTTGGAAACAGGTGCCTTGTAGTCTGTGTTTCACCTCCATTCAAACACCAAATTTCAGCATTCAATGTTCATAGAGAAAAACCCTTTTTCTCAGTTTTTGAGTTCTAAGCTTTCAGTTTAAAAAAAAACTCTTGACAATGCACAAGAATATCAATGATAACTTGAGTTCCCTATTCCTTTCTTTTGCGCACACAATGGCAGAAGGCTGACAGAGAAATCCCAAATAAATGAACTTGCATTTGTATAGGACCTTTTTTTTCAAAACCTTTGGATGTCCCAAAGCGCTTTTATAGCCAATGAAGTATTTTCTGAAGTGTAACCACTGTTGTGATATAGTCAATGCAGCAGCCAATTTTCACACAGCAAGGTCCCACAAACAACAATGTGACGATAACCAATAATTTGTATTCTAGTGATGGCTGAGGAACCAACTCCCCTGTTCTGCTTTGAAATAATGCCATGGAATCTTTTGCATCCACCTGAGAAGCCTAACGGGGCCTTGGTTTAACATCACGCCCAAAGGACGGCACCTTTTGACAGTGTAGCGCATCCTCAGGTGATCAGATCTGAGCAATTGAACCTAAAATATCTTCGTTAAACAATGTGTTTTTTTTTGTCAGGTGCTTGGATCTTTTCTGTATCAGACATTGGCCACACAGCTCCTGATCCCATTGCTATGGCTGCTGTGTCATATACTAATTATGTTTTCCCCAAATTGTGGTGTGAATTTGCCTGAGGATTGGGGTGCCCAATGGTCTAATTTATGATCTTCACTACCAATATCCCATAGTAATTTCTGGACCGTAGTTCTTGTTGCCAAGCAGAGTAGCATTTTGGTGGGAAGCAAGATGAATGATCAGTTAATCTGTGCTAGAGTGTTTGTGATGGTAAACTTAAGCCTGCAGTCGTCTGAGGCAAGGGTAACTGAATGAAGTGAGGAGACGGAAGGAAAGAATGAATTGGAGTGGGAGACTGTATGATACTGCCCTTAAACTTAAGATGTTACTATGGTTACAAAGTGTCATAATGACAAAACACTGTCATTTAATTTGAGTAGCTCTTTTTTTCTGTATTTGTTTTTTTTTTTGTCCTGTATATTCCTGCTGCAGTTTCAAATTCTTGTGAATAAACAGTTGAGCTGATGAAAACTTCCAATGGAGTCCCTGGTTCTGATGGGAAGTTGAATGATTGTGTGTGTGTTGACCCCAACAATGTTTACCATTTAAACTGTCTGTTAATTCAAGCATCTCATGTCAATAGACTTGGAATTGGCTATCTCCTCAAAGGTTCTCCAACACTTGTTTTTTTTTCTAAAACACAATCAATTAACCTCCTCAATGACTCTGCAAACTTGCCCTGTGAGTAGCTGAGACTAACAGACCTGGAAGTTTCCAAGGTTGCCCTGTGGGGTGTGGGCTGATTCACCCCTGCAGGCACTGGTGACCTACTCCCCAGCAATAAAAATGACCCTATTCTTGCTTTTGGAATGGGGTCTTCGGATTTAGACAAGAGCAGGTGGGGGTGGGGGGTGGTTTCTGACCCATCATGCCTGCTATGGCAAAGGTGAGAGGGGGATAGGAGGCTCCAGAGGGTCTCTGAAAACTCATTTCACTACTCTTGGGATATGGGACTGAGAAGGGGAATTACACTTTCTTATCCTAGACATGAAATTATGAACCATTGTGTCACCCTGTCAGAGGCTCTTTTCAAATATTAATAGGATTGTGGCTCTTTATTTTTAAATTTGTTTTTCTCCAGTCCCTCCCAACTTTCTCACCTTGCTGGTGCTGGGCACAGTTCTGTTACTAATGACCAGTGTGTTTGTTTCCTCAGCTTGTTTGTGTTCACACAGATGCACACTTATCAGTAGAGTTGTTTGATAAGGATTAAAGGTCTGCAATTCCGACGTGACCCGACCATCGGTTAACCTACCTTCCGTTTTTCACTTTGTTCTGTATCGGCGCAAGCTTTAAAATAACTCTAGCAAAACCACCTTTTTAAAATCCAAAAAGTAAATTTGACATTAAAGGCACTTACCTGAGGTGATGGCGTCTGATCCGGCCTGACCCGAACCCGACACGTTGTCAAGGTTGGATAGCAGGCCTTTTAATAAGGATTGTCAATCTTTTTATTTATTTATTTTTTTTTTCTCCTGCCCCCTTGCCTGCCTGTTTCCTCGGGGCCAATTATGGTGGATCAATTACTGCCTCAGCTAAAGGAAGCCAGCTCGACACAGGCAAAGGATTAGATCAGGAACGTCCTTGTCTGTATAGTTTTGTGGATCATTACCAGCTGACAAGCTGGCGGGCAGCCATAAAGGTGGGGCTAAAGTGTGGCGAGTTTAGCCCCTTGGTGTTTTGTTTTTTCAAACAGCCAGACAGTGATGGGTTTTCTTGTTGGCTTTTTAAAAAAACAGTCGATTGTTTACTGATCAATACACCTTATCCTGAAATTGTCGCTGTCACATCCACTCACACATTTGTGATGCACAGTGTTCATCCTGCACATGCCACACACACCAGGAAATAGAGAAGGGAAAGAGGAAGGTGGCTTTAGTGGGGGGGTTGCTGGGGGTGGGGGGGGGGGGAAGAGAAGGAAAGGTTACGATAACCCTGTTATTATCGAGAATAAAGTTCTTGATAGATGCGAACCGGAGATAATTCTAGACTTTGTTCTTGGTTGAAGTTTCTGTTGAAGATGGGTTACCTGTAGATCTGTATACTGTAGATGTAGGATTATTTTCAGCAGGGCACTGCTATCCTGGCTTGGCTGGATGGAACTCGAGCTGTTACAAGTAGCATCACTGTGTGTGTGTCTCTTTTTAACAGTAAAACTCTGTCACCCCCCTCACCTTTCTTCCCCATGGTGATTATACAATGGCCCTGCAGGACACGGCTACTTCACACCTCTTTGTTTCAAAAGACATTCAATTCTGAAATGTTTTGGGATAGGTGTAAGATGGGTCCCATTAACATCTTTTGGCTTTGAAAATTTGTCCTTTGTCTTTGTCAGACTGTTTTGAATACACAAATGGCCAATCCACTTTTTTCAGCCATTTTGGACCATTGTTCATTTTTTTTAAAAAACAGTCAGTTTTTCATAACTCTTCAGAGTTGTGAAAGTTCTTGGTTGTATCATTGCACTTCTGATGTGCCTAACAATTTTTTCACATGAATTTTTAATTGGAGCAGGTATAATAAATTCAAGCTGATATCTATCAACTATTTCCTGGAAGGGTTCTGTTCACTTTTGTTTGGGATGAAGTGTACAGAAAGTGCTAAATTTCTGTCTGGAGACATTTTGTATACAGTCTTAAAATATTCACTCTTGGACTTGAAGCCTTTGCTTTGAGCCTTTGATCTCCTGGCTAATCTATTTATGGATTCACATGGTACTGTTTAGACTAGTGTTGACCTTGGCTCAAAGGTAGTACTTTCTTGCCTTGGAGTTTGAAGGTTGTGGGTCCAAGCTGACACTCTAGTACAGTATTGAGAATGTGCTGTATTGTTGGAGGTGCTAGTTGTGAATAAGACATTAAACTGAGGTCCCATCTGACACCTCAAAGACCACGAGAGTTCTCCTTTTGTCTTAGTAATATTTATGCCTCAACCAACATGACTAAAATCAGTTTATCTGGTCACTTATTTTATTGCTGTCAGAGACCATGCTGAGTGCAAATCAGCTGTTGTATTATAGGAAATGCAGCAGGGGTTGCACTTAAAAGTACCCCACTTGCTGTAAAATTCTTTGGGAAGTTGTGAAAACAGGAAAGCTGCTCTATAGATGAAAATTATCTCTCATCTGTAGATGGGTATCAAAGAATGCAAGCTTGCAAATATCATTTTTATTTCTGCTTGCTGGTCCATCAAAATTGTGGTTTCACAAAAGCTCAGATGCAAATTATATCATTTTAGAAACTGGTAATATGCTGGTGGTTCATTAGCAGTGAATGCATGTGATCTCCCACTGTGATTTGCCTTGATTACTGTTCTGCACGCAGGATCCTTTTTTTTTTTAAATGAAGGGTTTTAAGATCTGAAACATTGGCTGGGATTTTGCATCGGGGCGGAGGCCCTGCCCACCAGCTTAAAAGTTGATGGCGAGCCCGCCTCTGCCGGGGCTGGGAGCCACACAGATTTTATTTGGCCTCAGGTGGGACTTTTTCCCCTCCTGAGGCAGGAATTCCTTCCTCCAGGAGGCTGGCAGCTCCTCAGTCCCAGCATCGCCACCAGGAGCGGTAGCCGCTGCTGGGACTGCACCCAGCTTCAGGAGGATCGTGGGTGCTGGCGCTGAAAAAGGTAAGTGGGGTTTTGGGCCTCGTCAGGGACAATCGGCCAGGCCTTGGTGATGAGAGGTGGTGGGGGTGATATTTAGTGCAGTGAAGGCAGCTTGTGCTGTGGAGGGGCCCACGCGGAGGAAAAGGGTGCATGATCAGGTGGGCCCCGCAGCCCACAAGGAGGTTTTACTGGGCAGCTTCCTATGGGCCTGAGCCAACTGATTGGTTGCTGTTGGTATTATACCAGCGGTGGCAGGAGGAGGCCCTTAAGTGGCAGTTACTTGTCCACATAAGCACCTGTGTTGGTCTGGGCATTTCTCGCCACTACTCGTAAAATTGCAGTGGGGGGGAAGGTGAGAAAGTGACAGGAACGCCTCCCACTCAGTTTTTCCCACCTCTAGCCCGCTCCTGCGAGGGGCCTAAAATCCCGGCCATTAACTTCTGTTTTTCTTCAGATTTTGCTTGATAGGCTGAGAATTTCCAGCCTTTGCTATTTTTAATTTTCCAGCATCTGCAGTATTTTTCTTGTGTTTAAACAAAGTGTTTTGGTTGTGTTGTATCTTTAGTTCACTTTGCTGAACTATTGTTCTACCTGGCAATTAGGCACAACTCCATAGAATTGAAATGTTCATGCTTAAATTTACCCAAAAAGTCAGCAAAAAGACAATGTAGAAATGTTTTTGTTTTGGCTGTTGGAAGTGTTTGTTTAGTCCTGTAGAATGTTTGCAAAGAAGCAATTTAGTATTGGGATAGATTCCTGCATTAATTGCGATTCCCATTTAGTCTTGTTTTGCTTCAATCTCTATAGTTGTCAGGGACTGCTTCAGAGAACAGGCCTGGGAGCACCTCCTTATTTGGATTAATTATGTCCCCTTGAATTAAGAGAAATCTTTCTTGTGCAAGTCCAACAGGAAGCAGTTCCAGGACACCATTGGCACCAGTAAGAAAGCTCATGCAGTGAAGTCCTCTTACAAGGACTCATCTGAGTGAACAGAGACCATATAATATGAGTTCAAGTCAACCCAGTGAGGAGAGAACAAATTCAGAGTTCCTTTGTTTGCTGTGCTGGAACAAGGAGGTTTGTGGGCCCTTAGTTTCATAATCCAGATTGCCATCAGCTCTCTGAGCCACATCTCCCACATACTTGGAGCGATGGTGAGAGTTGGAGCAGTTTGCATCTGACTACAACCCTGTACAGTAAAAACTCTGAGAGCAATGCTGCTGCAGCTTTTGAGATCCTGAAAGAATGCATTCAACAGAAACATCTGTGCTACTCGGTTTGGAAACAAACAATAACCAAAGTTTAGCAAACATACTGTGACCAAAACAATCTTCCATTTTTTTTTAAATTAAAAGACAGATGGATGTATAGTCAAGGAGAGCAAGTGCCAATGTAGTAAGATAGAAGAATTAGATGCTGCTATGGTCAGTCATGCTGTTAAGGGCTTTGAGCAAGGAACAAGTCTTGTAGTTGGATATCTTGTAATGCAAGCTGAGTATCTTTTTTTTTAAAGATATAGGACAATGCAGGAGGATCTTAACAAATATATGAACATACGAATTATTTTTGTGATGCCTTTGTGGTAGCTTTTCATTACAGACCAGGTGGGGTTAATGTGTGACCATCTCCTTAACCATATGGTATCATAACCAGTTCAGCTTTACAAATGCACATAATATGCTTGTTCTGCAACTGCTGTGAGATATTGTATGTAAACTTCTAATACTGAAGCAAAAGCAATGTAATAGTAGGTTCCCTGTTCTCCCTCCCACCTCCTGCCAATAAGCTTGATGCTGAAATAGGGCGAATTAAAGTCATCCTGCGTGGCAATGGATACCCTGATCAGATCATTTTTCACTGTATATCTCTCAAACTTCTGAACGGGCCCAAGGCCGTCATTTTCTGCCCTGAAAAGTGCCAAGTCTACCTCAAATTACCCTGGAAGGATAATGTATCCCCAAAATTTGAGCAACAGATGAAGCTAGCTGCTTCACATTGCTACTATGCAGTAGCAACACATGTGGTGGTCATCACTAACGGGTTGTTGCCGTCAAGCCAAAAGGACGTCCTGCCTATCACACAAATGAGTAACGTGATATATGAATTGCAAGCCAGTGTGATGCTAGGTATGTAGGCTGTAGATCCCAAAGACTGGCGGATCGTATCAAACATGTCCTTTCCGCTGTTTGCAACAGGCAAGGTACAGGCTGTACCCAACCAGCTGAGCTTACAAAACTCAACACCGTGTCCAACATTAGATGTGACTCCGCAATTGGACAACATTTTCTAAATAATACTCAGTGTGCTAAGAATTACGTTAATAACCAATTTAGGATATTCACAGTTCACAATGTGGCACATTTGCACATACTAGAAGCTACATATTCTAAAACACAGGACCCTGTTCTTTGCAGACAGAAAGAACATGTACAAATGTTGCGCCTGTTTCAGCTAAACAAAATAAGTGATGGCCATTCGCTGGTCAAGGCTTTGGCCTGAGGAATGAACCAATCAGAATCAAGTTGCCTGGTGTAAATTTCAAACAAAGCTTGGCAGTTAGCTAGTAAACTGGTGCATTCTCCATGGCCATGCCTCTACCAATCAGAGTTCACTTGCCAACCAATCAGAACACTCTCTCCTCATACTTAAGGTTGTTTTCCCTTTTACATTGGTATTCTTATTGTCCTGATGAGTGCAGACGAAAAGCTTCAACAACATATCTCTATTTTCAGCAATACTCCAGTTCTGTACTACAAAACAGCAATGAGATACATGGCCAGATGGTCTAATTATTTTACCGGTGTTAGTTCAGGGATTAAATGTTGGACAGCATGCCAGGGAGAGCTCTATTTCTCTTCTTTGAAATAGGACTATTTGCATTCACCTGAAAAGGCAGATGGAGCCTAAAGTCTCATCTGCAGGGTAGCACCTCCAAGCAGTGCAGCACCCCTTCAGTACTCTGCTTGAGTTTCAGCCTAGATTTTCTTGTACAGTCTTTGGCATTGGATGTGACCCCACAATATTCTGCCTTGAATAATTGTCCATTTTGGGACTAGATGGTTATCAATCTATTTCACAGATTAAAAAAAATCTCTTTTCACCACAGTCCAAAACCTGTTGTAAGTTGACAGCTGGGCAGAAACAGTAAATCTACAATACTGGGTCTCCAAGATAAAGAGGGGTGAAGGCCGAGTAGCTAATAATACAGCTCATAACAAATCTTTCAAGTTTGCAGTGAGTGTTGTATAATTTGTTTCTAGCATCATTCTTGTTTTTGGCAAGGATCAGGGAGAATACAATCTCCATTCTGCAAAGATTATAAGGAGCCAGTATATGCTTTTTAATGACAAATTAAGCTGCCTGCCTCCTGTTTTGTTGAAATCCAGTATCAAGAATAGGCACTGACATGTTGCACCACAGATTTGACAAAATTGTTGACTCAGCCATGGGCATGGGGCAATTAATCTATAAAGCGCATAGCCAACCTAATGCCATAAAAACATTGTCCGATTTAAAACTTGTAAAGAAAATAGCTAAGCATACAGACATCAATGGAGAGCAGCACAACTGTATTAGCTAGCAAGCAAAACAGTGCGCAATGCCAATGCGAATTACTTTTGTTGACCGAATAGAGCCGAATACACCATATGCCAATGTTGCGTTAGCACGTAACCAGCCTGTTAAAACATTACGCGATTAAACACCAGGACTGAGAAGCAAGTCAAACAGGTGTGTTTGTGTGTGTCTGTTTAAAGGTATGTTTGTGTTCATTCTGTCCTGTATAGCAGAAAACCATTTTGTAAAGGCCAGTGCGTTGTCTTCATTCTCAGCAGTATGTCTGACCAACATACAGACGGCTTTCCCCAAGTACTGTACATACCAGAATACGTTGGCAGCTGTGTCTGTGGTGGAGTGGTTATAGAACTGTACAGTATCCCCTTCATTTACTGCTACTACAAAAGGCACTTGTATGAACATATGAACTAGGAGCAGGAGTAGGCTATTTGGCTGCTCAAGCCTGCTCTGACATTTTATAAGATTGTGGCTGATCTGAACGTAGCCTCAACTCAGTTTACCTGTCTTACCTGCCCCCCCCCCCCCCCCCCCCCCCCCCATAACCCTTGACTCCCTTGTCTATCAATAATCTATCAAACATAGCCTTGAATATATTTAATGACCCAGCCTCTACTACTCTCTGGGGAAGAAAATTCCACAGATTAACGACTCGCTGAAAAAAAAATTCTCCTCATCTCCATCTTAAAAGGGAGACCCCTTTATTTTGAAACTGTCCTCTAGTTCTAGTCTTGCCCATAAGGGGAAACATCCTTCCAGCATCCACCCTGTCCAGTCCCAATGAGAAAGGGCGCAATTCTAGATTTAGTCTTCAGAAATGAGACTGAGTAAGTGGGTGACCATTTTGGAGATAGTGACCATAATAGTTAGCTTTAGCATAATCATGGAAAAGGACAAAGATAAAACAGGAGTATAAATCCTAAATTGGGGGAAGGCAAATTTTAGAAAACTGAGGTGACCTGGTGAAAGTGGACTGGATACAGCTACTTGAAGGAAAATCACTGGCAAACCAGTGGGAGGCATTCAAAAATGAGATTCTACAGGCACAGTGTAGGCATGTCCCCACGAGGATAAAGTCCCCTGGTTATCTAAGAGCATACAGGGCAAGTTAAAGCAGAAAAAGAAAGCTTGTGACAGTCTGAAAATACTTGGAGGCTTTCTCAAGTATTGAAAGTGCAGGGGTGAAGTAAAAAAGGAAATTAGGAAAGCAAAGAGGAGGCATGAAAAATTATTGGCAGGTAAAGTGAAAGAAATCAAAGATGTTTTATCAGTACATTTAAGAGCAAGAGGATAATTTAAGGAAAGGGTAGGGCAAGGGAACTTGTGCGTGGATGCAGATGATGTGGGCTGTGTCCTTAGTGAGTTTTTTTTTTTTGTCTCTCTCCTCAAAGGAGCAGGATGATGCAGACATTGTAGTAAAAGAGGAGGAGTGAAATATTTCATTATAATTAGCATAATGAGAGAGGAAGTACTAGAGGGTCTGACATCCTTGAAAGTGGATAAGTCACCAGGGCCAGATGGATTGCATCCCAGGTTGTTAAAAGAAGTGAGGGAGGAAATAACAGATGCTCTGAAGATCATCTTCAAATCCTCACTAGATACAGGTGAGGTACCAGAGGATGGAAGTCTGCAAATGTTGTACCATTGTTTAAAAAGGGTCCGAGGGATAGGCCAAATAATTATCAGTATGACCTCCATGGTGGGCAAATTATTCGAATCAATTCTGAGAGATAGGTTAAACTGCCATTTCAAAAGACAGATTAATCAGGGATAGTCAGCATGGATTTGTTAAGGAAGGTCGTGTCTTACTAACTTAATTTAATTGAATTTGAGGAAGTAACAAGGAGGATTGATGAGGGTGGTGCATTGGATGTGATATACATGGATTTTAGTAAGGCATTTGACAAGGTCCCACATTGCAGACTTTTCAGAAAAATGAAGTCACATTCTCCTGTATCCCATGGGCTAAGTTGGAACCAAAGGGTAGTAGTCGACAGATGTTTTTGGGAATGGAAAGCGGCTTCCAGTGACGTTCCACAGGGCTCAGAGTTGGGTCCCTTGCTGCTTGTGGTATATATTAATAATTTGGCAAGAATGTTGCCAAGGCTTGTAAGTTGTAGCTGAGAGGAAATATTGGATTGGTAGGGTTGTTTTACTTGGAGGGTGAGGGGTGACTTAATTGAGGTGTACAAAATGATGAAGGGCCTAGATAGAGTAGACAGGAAGGACCTGTTTCCCCTAGTGAAGAGGTTAAATTACCAGAGGGTACAGATTTAAGGTGATTGGTAGAAGAATTAGAGGGGACATGAAGAAAAAAACGTTTTCATCCAGAGGGTGGTGTCTGGAATTCACTGCTTGGTTTGGTGGTGGAGGAAGAAGCCCTCAACTCATTTAAAAGGTATCTGGACATGCACCTGAAGTGCTGTAACCTGCAAGGCTACGGACCAGGTTCTGGAAGGTGGGATCAGATTGGGCAGCTAGTTTTTTTTTCAGCCAGCTCAGACGCAATGGGCTGAATGCCATAACTTTTCTCTGGTTCCACTCGGGATCTTTTATATTTTAATAAGATTACCTCTCATTCTTCTTAACTCCAATCGGTCCAAACCTGTCCAACCTTTTTCTTCAGAAGATAACTCCCTTCATTCCAGGATTCAGTTGAGTGAACCATCTCTGAATTGCATCTAATGCAATTTTAAACTAAGTAAGGAGACCAAAACTGTAAGCAGTACTCCAGGTGTAGTCTCACCAAGGCCCTGTACAGCTGTAGCAAAACGTCCTTACTATTTTATATTCTATTCCCCTTGCAATAAGCACCAACATTTCATTTGCCTTTTCTGATCACTTGCTGTACTTGCATACTAACTTTGATTCACGTACCAGAACACTCAGATTCCTCTGTCATGCAGTGTTCTGCAGTTTCTCTCCATTTAAATAATCTGCTTTTCTATTCTTCCTGCCAAAGTGGACAACTTCTCATTTTCCCACATTATACTTCATCTGCCAAATTTTTGCCCACTCACTTAACCTATCTGTACCCCATTAAAGTCCCTTTACCTCCTCTTCACAACTTACTGTCTTTTGTGTCATCTGCAAATTTAGCTACCATACATTCAGTCCCTTCATCCAAGTCATTGACATAGATTGTAAATAGTTGAGGCCCCAGCATTGATCCCTGTGGCACTCCACTAGTTACAGCTTGCCAACCTTTAAATTAACCAATTATCCCTACTCTTTGCTTCCTGTTAGCTAATCAATCCTCTATCCATGCTGATTTGTTACCCTCTAGACTATGAACTCTTATTTGGTGTAGTGACCTTTTGATGTGGCACCTTTATTGAATGCCTTTGGGAAATCCAAGTACACCACATCTACAGGTTCCCCTTTTATCCACATTGCTTGTTACTTCCTCAAAGAACTCTAATAAATTATCAAACACTATATTTCCCTTTCACAAAACCATGTTGACTGTCTGAATACATTATGATTTTCTAAATTACCTGCTGTAATGGATTCTCCCATTTCCTTTATGACAGATGTTAGGCTAACTGATCTGTAGTGTCCTGCTTTCTGTCTCCCTCCTTTCTTGAATAGAAGTGTTACATTAGCTATTTTCCAATCCGCTGAGACCTTTCCAGAAGCCAGGGAATTTTGGAAGATCACAACTAATGCATCTTCTAACTCTGCAGCCACTTCTTTTAAGACCCTGGGATCCAGGCCATCAGGTCCTGGGACTTGTCAGCCTTTATCTCCTAGTTGTTTTGCCAGTACCTTTTTTTTGTTCCTGGTGATTTGTTTTATGTTCTTGCCTCCCTTGTCTTGTTTTCAACTATCTTTGGGATGTTTTTTGTGCCTTCTATAGTAAAGACCAACACAAAATACCTGTTCACGCTTCCACCATTTCCTTGTTGCCCATTATTAATTCCCCAGACTTGTTCACCAGAGGACCAAAACTCACGAGTTACTTTTCCTTTTTAAATACTTGTAGAAACCCTTACTATCTCTTTTTTTTTTTATATTTCTAGCTAGCTTTCTCTCATACTCTAACTTTTTTTTCATTACTTATCATTGGTTTTTAAAATCTGTCCAATCTTCTAATCTATCACCTAATCATTGCAGTATTGTACACTTCTTTTTCTTTCAATTTGATACTATCTTTAACTTCCTTAGCCACTTGTGAAAGTTCATTCTGCCAGCTGGATTCCAGAAACAAAGTAACAGGAAGTTACTAATAGAACATTTAGATATGAAGTGTTTTTATGTTTTCTGCAAAACTTATTTGTCAAATGGACACATACAATCATACATTCATAGTCTCTTCTATTTCAGCGATTTAATTGCACTACCAACGTGAAACAGAATGGGGAGATCCAAAGCTTTAACCTGTTAGTTAGCTGATCCCAGGTTTTGGATGGTGCAACTGGTCTCTGAGCCTGGGAATAAGTGTGTTCTTCAGCCCAGGCTCCTGTTCCCATGAGAAAATGCTCCTCTCTGGATCTCCCATATTGACAATTTATGGATAGTTGGAATAGAGTATGGACACTCGATGACCTGTGAGTAAAGCCTGAGGAACCATAACCACAAAGTCATTAGTGCAGAGAATAAACATTATAAGAAAAACATATGACATTAATAAACAAATCAACTATTCCATCTCATGAAATATCTACTTGGTAGAACAGTTATGAAGAAAAGCAGCACTTTGGCTCATAAGGCACACTGGAAATTAAGCCATGTTTGTTTTGTTTTATGTGCAAGTTCTATATTGTATGGAAGTAAACACTGCACATACAAGAAGTTTATTATAATCCAGCTACTGTGTTTGCCTTTACATGGGCATGAATATAGAATTATGGGCAACATGCAAATCACAGCTGCTCGGTTATTTTAAAACAAGTTTAAAGGCTTGAATCAACAGACCTCAATTTATACCGCGGATACTGCTGTCTGTGTGCAGACACATTGTCGACTCCTGTCCAGTATTCCAGCAGAAAGCCCCATGGACCAAATGGTCCCCATTTCTCAATTAGCCAGGACATGCCTGTAACCCTCAACCATACCTTTTGGAGAATCCAAACCAAACTAAACTGCTGCGAAACCCATAGACAGAAAGTTTCCACCTGAATCTGGAATGCATTCTCTTGCCTTAAAGTGTACACCTGTTTACCCAAGTCCAGCAAATGTTGGCAAGAGTTTGGGTTTGGGGCCTTCATGTGTGTGGGGTTTAACCTGGATGAACAGAGCAGCTTACCAATACAGAGCACTGGCTGCTAGTCCAGCTGGGACCATCCTACACTTAAGGGCATTATCTCAATAGATCTTGAAGCTTGATTATCAATTTGATAAGTACAGCCTGGCATCTTGTAATCATTGTCCATTTAGATTCAGAAGATGGAGCCCAGCAATGCAATGTCATCTGATTCTTCAATTGGTTCCTGTCCTTTCCAAGAGTTAGCAGGAATGAAACTAGTGGAGAACCTACTTCTGACTACTTTCTTCTCCCAAAGATTGAATTTTTTTTCCCCCTGACTTTCCCTCCAATTTCCTTAACTGTGAACCAATGGGATACACTGGCACCTTTTACCAAAATTAGATTCTTTATGCATCTTGAATAGTGAGCGCTGGTAGACTATCCAGTTCATTCTCCTCCATTGACCATATACATGCTCACAGAATGTGGGTATTGCAGGCAAGGCAGTATTTTGTCCCCATCCTAACAACTGGTCTGAAGGCATTAAGAATAGACTATAGTGCGGGACTAGAGTTTTGTAGGGTGGACTGCATAAAGGTGCCTTGCCTTTCCTGAAGGAGATCAGTGAATTGTTTGGCTTTCAATGATAATCTGGCAGCTTTCTTGGTTACCTTTTTTATATTCTCACCAATCATCAGATTTTTAATGAACTCAATTTCCCAACTTTCCATGCTGGGATTAGAACTGACTACCTTTTGGATTGAAATTCCAATACTGTAAACACTAGACTATTGTACCCATTTCTTGTGTATCTCTCCTAGTTGTGGTGGTGATGGTGTTTTGGGGAGTGTGGGGGAGTGGAGTTGGAACTGAAAATCAATGAGAAATGCCTAGAAGGTATTTGATAAGGTGTCGCACAAAAGCTTAATGCCAAGGTAAGATCACATGGGGTTAGGGGCAATTTATTAGCTTGGATAGAGAATTGGCTAACCAACAGAAAACAGTCGGGATAAATGGGTCCTTTTCTGGTTGGCAAGATGTCACTAGTGGGATGCCACAGGCTTCGTTCCTTGAGCCCCAACTATTTACAATCTATATTAATGACTTGGATGCAGGGATAGAAGGTACTGTAGCCAAATTTGCAGATGACACTAAAATAGGTGGGATAGTAAGTTGCAATTAAGAAATTTACATATGGATAGGTTAGGTGAATGGGCCAAAATTTGGCAGATGGAGTTTAACATGGATAAGTTTGAGGTTATCCATTTTGTTCAGAAGAATAGAAAGGCAAATTATCTAACTGGAGAGAAACTTCAGAATGCTTTGGTACAGAAGGATCTGGGTATCCTCGTGCATGAATTGCAGAAAACTAGTATACAGGTGCAGCCAGTAATAAGGAAGGCAAATGGAATTTTGGCCTTTATTGTTAAAGGAATAGAGTATAAAAGTAGGCAAGTGTTGCTGCAACTGTACAAGGCATTGGTGAGACTGCACCTTGAATATTGCATACAGTTTTGGTCCCCTTAATTGAGGGATATAGTTACATTGGAGACAGTTCAGAGGAGGTTTACTAGATTGATTCCAGAGATGGGGGGCTTGTCTTAAGAGAGATTGAGCAGTTTAGGCCTTTACACTCTGAAGTTTAGAAGAATGAGAGGGGATCTAATTGAGGTATATAAGATGATTAAGGGGATTGACAAAGTAGATGTAGAGAGGATGTTTCCTCTTGTGGGGCAATCTAGAACGAGAGGTCATAGTTTTAGGATAAGGGATAGCAAATTTAAGAGATGAGGAGAAAATACTTCTCTCAAAGGGTCGTGAGTCTGTGGAATGCACTACTCCAGAGTGCGGTGGATGCTGGGACATTGAGTAAATTTAAGGAGGAGATATAGACAGATTTTTAATTAGTAAAGGGTTGAAGGGTTATGGGGAACGGGCAGGAAAGTGGAGTTGAGGCCGAGATGAGATCAGCCATAATTGTATTGAATGGCGGAGCAGGCTCGAGGGGCTGAATTGCCTACTCCTGCTCCTAGTTCTTATGTTCTTAAGGCTATCTTTTCCCCCTTCTTTCCCTAGTTGAAGGACAGATTTTATCGTGTAAATTCATGGGGCTTTCTCTGAATCTGATCTAAACAAGTGCTAGTGAAGAAGAATATCTCCTGCTTCTTTAACAAACATTCCTGATTTATTAATGGTGATGAACGATGTACTGATGCCAGTATTTACTGCAGGCAAATGCATCACTCTTCACCTGCTACTGATGCAAGCAAGCTTCAGTGCAGACAGGAGTGTGAAATGAAGATCAGGAAATTTTGTGGGACATTAGTTGAGATTTTGCATTTGATGGATTAAAATTCCTAACCTTTCATCATAAAAACAGAAAATGCTGGAAACACTGGGCAGATCAGGCAACATCTGAGGAGAGAGAAATGCAATTAATGTTTCAGATGAGACCTGAAACATTAACTCTGTTTCTCTCTCCACAGATGCTGTGCGACCTGCTTAGTGTTTACAGCATTTTCTGTTTTTATTTCATATTTACAGAAGGCACAATTTTGCTTCTGTATACGTGTTTAATTCATTGTCACTTCTCTTCCAGGAATGCCCACCTTGAAGTTCTGCTTTTCTGTACTCTGGGATTTCTGTTTTTTTTTTTTTTTTAAACCTTCACCTTCATTGCTTTCTATTTTCCTTCTTGTGTTTAACCAGGTATCAAATCTCACTTTCACAGCCACATCTCCTTCCTTGGCAACTGTTTCCAGCTCTGACTTATTCCACTTGTATTCAAACTGAAATTTCACCCTCATGTTTTGGATCCACCTGCGATTACAGATATCTTCTAGACATTAACATTCCTCAAATGGCTGTTCTCACCATATCCTGAGATCCAGAAGCTGCCTTGTCCATGCTGTCGACCTCTGTCTTCAGCACTGACTCGCTATATCTCAAAGCTATCCTTTTGTCTCATCTGGTGTTTAAGAATATCTTTTTTTTTTTTCTTTTTTCTGAGGGGTGAATGATCACAAGCTTCAACAACTCATGACTACCAAAATCCTTGTGGATCCATTTTCACTTTTGAAGTGATTTATGACTTTAATCCCATAGAGGGACTAAACCAAATCAGGAGTACATCTCCATGAATCTCCTTTTTAAGTCCAAACCAGACAAACTCTTAGACACTTTTATTTGGGTCCAAAGAATTGAACTAGTTTTCCCTCAAAGAAAGAAAACTAACATAGAATATTACCATCTTTCAGATAGCCTATTTTAAAATAATTATAGCTAAATCAAATATCCCAGATATTATAAGGGTCTGGGAAACTCTCTAATATGTATCTCTCCACTTAGTCACAGAGAGGGGGTTCTTGTAGTTGTATACAGAATGCTTCATAGACGATTTATTAACTTTTATAGATTTATGAAAGAATTTAACATGCAATACACTTAAGTGGATAAGTATATCGCAGTATCAAATATTACTGAGATGTAACACGCATTCTTATTTCTAACATAGAATCCAGAAGTTTAACCTTGCTAATTTTACAGCAAAACCTCTTAGAATATCCATCAAAATTTAAAGTAAACTTTTACCTTAAATCCACCAAGCAAGGCATGGGATGAGAAGTGTTTGAGGATGCAACACCCCTAAACTTTGTTTCCAAAACCCCTCATTTTTATACTATTTCTAAGGTGTCATCTGACTTTCAGCATTGTGTTCCTTTTTTAAAATTCCATATTTGATAGTATTATGAACTAACTGTCCACTTAATGTTTTATTGGAAATCCCCTCTTTTCTGAAGTTGTAAGCCTTTATCTGGTCAAAATGTTTATAATTGTGTTTACTTGACCTCTTATTCCTGTAAGTCCATTTTCTATAATTGCCTTTTTTATGGTACCTTAAAGCAATCTCTGGAGCTGATTTGTCGGCATCAACAACCCCATAAACTAATTAAGTTTCTTGCTGCCTCTTACTGAGGCCACGCAGGATATTTCAATGTGTGTTTATCTTCAATTCCCCGGCAACATAAATTTTATTCAAACAGGGACCTTGAAATATTTAACTCTACCTTCTTGAAGGGGAATTTCGGTGAGTTCTGAAAACTGATCATCCACTCAATCTTTACTTCTAAAAGGCATAATACACTAACTATTTCCAAATTCTTCTTAAGCCTATTCTATCTATATTCCATCGCAAGACCTCAGTTTCATCCCTAATGACCCAGCTGGGCCATCTCAATTTCTCTGCTCCCCTTGCTCAATCTAACTTATCAGCCACTGAACTTGCTGCACCTGAAACATTAACTCTGTTTCTCTCTCTCTCTCTCTCTCTCTCTCTCTCTCTCCAGAGGTTGCCAGATCTGCTGAGTATTTCCAGTATTTTCACTTTTTAATTCAGATTTCCAGTATCTGCAGTATTGTGCTTTTGTATTCCTGACCTTTTAATCTGAAATCATGAATCGGTGTGATGGCAATTTTGGTGCACATCTATTCTTCAAAATTTAAGAAGAAAAAATGCTGAGGTTTTTTGTTTTCACAGTACTGTGGGAACTTGAGTAATAGATGGCTTTCAGTACCTCCAATGCATGCAGGGATAACCCTAGTGTTCTGTTGCTCCGTGGTGTCCTGTTGCTTCACAGTGCATGAGCAGATATGCTGGGAGTTACTGGCACAGTGCAAACATGCATGGGATTCAGACCTTCAGTTCAGCAGCAGATTCCAATTCCACATCTAAGTCTCCTGCCATATACAGCAGAGCCCAGAACCTGTACACCACAATAAGGGGGTTGGGGGGGGAGGTGCAATGGACAGGTGTTGGTGCATGCAGGGGGTTTAAGAAGCAAAAAGTGCCTGTCAGGAGTCCGATGTGCATATTTAACTGGTGTGTTTATAAGTGTGTGGGGAAACCCCGATTGGAACTGGTGGGTATGAGATTTAAACATGTAAAAAAGGCAGTTTTAACCCTGGATTCTGGCTTTAACTGCCAGTGCCTGGGTTTCACACGCTGTCGGAAACTTGCCAAGTACAAGATCGGAGCACAGTGGGAATTGATGGGGCTGAGTAATTAACAGGCTGGAATGCATTTAAATATAGAGCTATGACAGCTGCTGCTTTGCCTAAGTGAAAGGCTTTTACTCACAGGGTTTGGACTGAGCATGTTTTATTGTTGCTTTGGAATTGATTTCCAGCACTTTGGAGGTCATTCCTGTTGCCTTGGAATTTTTGACTTTTTTTTTTGAAACGCACTTCCCAGCCTTCAGAGCAGCACGAGAGCCATCCCTGCAGCTCTACCTTGGTCCTCTAATGAGCAACTCCAGGTGCCTTCTCTGCCACCTGCCACTCCTCCACAGGACAGAGCTCCAGCTCATAGCAAGTGAGAGCCCAACACGATGTGCACAGCGTGATTCAGCTTCCTGGACATGACTGAGCACTAATGCCTCCGGAGGATCAGGCTTCTCTTTCCACAGATGCTGCCAGACTTTCACTAAGTTGTTGCTGTCACCTGCAGCCACCTGGTAGCCATCAAGGCCACCATAGTACTGCATTTCTTTGCTTCCTGCTCTTTCCAGGGATCTGATCTGGTGATCTGCACAGCAGATTGTGAAATCCTGCAAATGTGTGCATCTATCAGGTAACTGATGCCATGTTTGGCAGGGATGCCAATTCCATCCACTTTGCTACTGATGGAGCCAGTCAGAATAAGAGGGCTCCAGCGTAGGCTGCTTTAGCTGGATTCCCACAGATTCAGGAAGTTGTAGATTGACACGTGCAAATCAAGGTGCCCTCCAATCAACCAGGAGTATTGATCAATCCAAATGGATTCCACTCCATCAGTGTTCAGCTGGCATTCAATCACCAGAAGATCATCGTGCATGACTGTGCAAGATACCCAGGAAGCTGCCTTGGTGCCTTCATTCCATGCCAGGCAAATCTGCCACAAATCTTCACGTCTCCAAACAGAATCAGTGGATGCCTGCTCCAAGGATGTGGCTGATGACACCAGTGTGATCCCTCTGCATAGGAAAAGTACAACTGGAGCCATATTAGTGGGCAAATTATTGGAATCTATTCTGAGACAGGCTAAACTGTCACTTAGAAAGGCACAGATTAATCAAGGATAGTTGGCATGGATTTTTTAAGTGAAGATCTTCTTTGACCAACTTGTTACTTCAAAAAAGATCAAGGAAGATAGATGAGGGTAGTGCAGTTGATATGGTCTACATGAATTTTAGCAAGGCTTTTGACAAGGTCTCACATGGCAGACTGGCAGAAATGCAGCAAGGTGGATACAAAATTGGCTCAGTGGCAGGAAACAAAGGGCATTGACGGCTGTTTTCGCGACTGGAGGGTTGTTTCCAGTGGCGTTCCACAGGGCCCAGTACTGGGTCTCCTGCTTTTTGTGGTGTATATTAATGATTTGGAGGTAAATGTAGGGAACATGATCAAGAAGCTTGGGGATGACAAAGATTTGCCCTGTGATCGTGAGGAGGATAGCTGTAGCTGCAGGAAGATATTGATGGTCTGGACAGATGGGCAGAAAAGCTGCAAATGGAATTCAACTTGGAGAAGTGTGAGGTGATTCATTTGGGGAGGTCAACCAAGGCAAAGGAATACATGAATAATGGGGAAAATACTGAAGTGTAGAGGAAGTGAGGGACTTTGAAGCGAATGCACACAGATCTCTGAAGGTAGCAGGACAGGTCGTTAAGGTGGTTAAGAAGGCATATGGAATCCTTTTCCTTTATTAGCCGAGGTATAGAATACAAGAGCAGGGAAGTTATGCTGGAACTGTAACTTATTGGTTATGCCACAACTTGAGTACTGTGTGCAGTTCTGGTCACCTCATTTTAGAAAGGATGTAATTGGCTGTGTTCTCGCACCCACACTTTTTGGGATTTTCTTCTCCCTGCTGCTTTCACATGCGTTCAAATCCTCTGAAGAAGGAATTTTCCTCCACACAAGATCAGGGGACAGGTTGTTCAACCTTGCCCGTCTAAGAGCGAAGTCCAAAGTACGGAAAGTCCTCATCAGAGAACTCCTCTTTGCTGACGATGCTGCTTTAACATCTCACACTGAAGAATGCCTGCAGAGTCTCATTGACAGGTTTGCGTCTGCCTGCAATGAATTTGGCCTAACCATCAGCCTCAAGAAAACGAACATCATGGGGCAGGATGTCAGAAATGCTCCATCCATCAATATTGGCGACCACGCTCTGGAAGTGGTTCAAGAGTCCACCTACCTAGGCTCAACTATCACCAGTAACCTGTCTCTAGATGCAGAAATCAACAAGCGCATGGGTAAGGCTTCCACTGCTATGTTCAGACTGGCCAAGAGAGTGTGGGAAAATGGCGCACTGACACGGAACACAAAAGTCCGAGTGTATCAGGCCTGTGTCCTCAGTACCTTGCTCTACGGCAGCGAGGCCTGGACAACGTATGCCAGCCAAGAGCGACGTCTCAATTCATTCCATCTTCGCTGCCTTCGGAGAATACTTGGCATCAGGTGGCAGGACTATATCTCCAACACAGAAGTCCTTGAAGCGGCCAACACCCCCAGCTTATACACACTACTGAGTCAGCGGCGCTTGAGATGGCTTGGCCATGTGAGCCGCATGGAAGATGGCAGGATCCCCAAAGACACGTTGTACAGCGAGCTCGCCACTGGTATCAGACCCACCGGCCGTCCATGTCTCCGTTATAAAGACGTCTGCAAACGCGACATGAAATCGTGTGACATTGATCACAAGTCGTGGGAGTCAGTTGCCAGCATTCGCCAGAGCTGGCGGGCAGCCATAAAGACGGGGCTAAATTGTGGCGAGTCGAAGAGACTTAGTAGTTGGCAGGAAAAAAGACAGAGGCGCAAGGGGAGAGCCAACTGTGCAACAGCCCCAACAAACAAATTTCTCTGCAGCACCTGTGGAAGAGCCTGTCACTCCAGAATTGGCCTTTATAGCCACTCCAGGCGCTGCTTCACAAACCACTGACCACCTCCAGGCGCGTATCCATTGTCTCTCGAGATAAGGAGGCCCAAAAGAAGAATTGCACTAGAGAGGTTACAGAGGAGATTTACGAGGATGTTGCCAAGACTGGAAAAATGCAGCTATGAGGAAAGATTGGAAAGGCTGGGGTTGTTCTCCTTGGAACAGAGAAGGCTGAGGGGAGATCTGATTGAAATGTACAAAATTTTGAGGGGCCTGGATAGAGTGGAGGTGAAGGGTCTATTCACCTTAGCAGAGAGGTCAGTGACGAGGGGGCATAGATTTAAAGTGATTAGTCGAAAGAGTAGAGGGGAGATGAGGAAAGACTTTTCACCCAGAGGGTGGTGATGGTCTGTAACTCACTGCCTGAAAGGATAGTTGAGGCAGAGACCCTCAAATCATCAAAAGCAGTCTGGATATGCATCTCAAGTGCCGTAAGCTGCAGGACTACGGACCAAATGCTGGAAGGTGGGATTAGAATAGGTGGATTGATTTTCGGCCGACAGACACGATGGGCCAGGTGGCCTCTTTGTGCCTTAAACTTTCTGATTCTATGAGCACAAGAGTACTCATTTGAGCAAGCCATTGGAGATTGAAGATGTGATTTCAAGTGCCTGGGCAAATCAGAGGGCAAGGGGATAGGTGGGGTCACCTTTTCAGTATGCACCAACAAGGGTATCCAGAAATATAATGGTCTGCTGTGCCTTGCACAACATTAATGCAGCAGCAGAGACTGGAACTGCAGGAGGATGAAGGTGATGACCACTCTGCATCTTTGTGATGAGGCAGGGTCCCTGCAGCTGCTCACCTAACTGTGAGCAATGCCCGGGATGGATTTATACATGCACGATTCAGCTGAGGGCATGAAGCTATATGGAACACCAATGCTTAACCCACTGCTACCAACCCACAAAAACATGAATCATTCCCACTCAATAATCCTTCCATCTTACTGGCACCCACTGCTCATCTACTGCCTGTCATATCATTTATCTCCAGGCTAATGGGCACTTGGCAGGCAAGATGCTACACTGATGGCTGGAAAAAAGGGATTTGAAATCAACTTTGTGCTGTATGAGCACTGACAAAATTGACAATCCTAACATTTCTTAAGAGAAACCACTTTTTTTTTCTGAAACTACGAACTTTTTTTTTTTTGCTTCCTTTTCCTGTTAATTTTACGTGGTGAGACCCCTGTGGTGTCAGCAGAGCAGGAGATAGGCTGCTCATTCCCCTCTGACTGCCGATGTCCTCTGGGTTTTGGAGGGACTTGCCAAAGACTTTGCCCTTGCATGGGTGTAGGTGGGGCACTCAGCAATCAAGACAGCAGTCAGCACACAAGGCTCTGACTAAAGGTGGGAGGAGTGGGAGTGCCTTGAGCAGTGTCCCTGCTTCCATGTACCCTTTCTCTATCTTCCTTCTCATGGTGCACTCTCACTTCCCTGCTAGCCAAGAGCTAGAGAGCACTTTGCTGCACTTCAGTGAGGTACTGAATGGCCAAAGCAAGGTTTTCTCCATTAAGTTGGATTCTGTGTGCAGGACATTGGTGAGAGCTAGCAGGCACTCTGACAGCTGTGTCTGATGCTTCATGATGGTGGCCACTCTTTCCAACTGCACAAAGGCCTGAGACATCACAGCAGTCCCAGTGGAGTCGGACTCCATCAATCTCTTTTTCCAATCCTGCATAGTGCCTTTGGAAATGCTGATGAAACCATACATTTTCTTTTGCTACTCCATAATAGTCCTCTTTGTAGACAATCTCGAGGCTCAACATCTGCATCCAGCTGAGCAGAGCTTGGAGGGAACTCTCTAATGTCCCTGTCTCCAACATCTGCTCACTTGTGATTGTGTGGCTCACAATGTGATGGTGCAACTATCTTTCCTGGAAGCCCCACTGAAGTGTATGTGTCTGAACTGGTAGGGGGTGCACATGAGTCCAGTGATGGTTCATTCTCCGAGCGAGTGGCCTCCTCTGAGAAGTCATCTTCCTCCTCCAGCATCAGCTACTACCTGGGGGAGATAAAAGACATGAATTAGAACTGACCAGGTGAAAGGCTTCAAAGTTAACATTGTGTAGATCCTCATTTCAGTGGCTGCTGGGATCAAATCAACATGAGTGAGTCTTGTGTCCCATGTGGCTGTGTCTAATTCTGTCACCAGGTATCTGGGAGATACCCATCCCTCCATAGCAAATGGCCAGGCACAGGTCTGCTGATTTTGTGTGTTGTCCTCCAGGGTGGCAATGACTGGAGGACTACCCCTTGGTCTTTTGCTTTTCCCTGGTGTTCTCTGCTCTATCCTGCAAGGAGAGAAAGAGAGTTGAGTGAGAATGGAATGTGTTGAGAAAATGGGATGGGTGTGGCATGGCAGTAAGATGAGGGAAAGCAGGGTGCTGGTGCCATGGCTCAGTTAAAGAGCTATGGAAAAACCCATTCCATGATCTTTTGGGTTCCTGGCGTGCTGTGGCCAGGTCCATCTGTTAATTAACCCAACCCGTAGACATGACACTTCGTATACTATGGAAAAATGTATATTCAGTCTTCAACCTGTGTACAACAGTGTATCTGAATATGCTCTTATGCTGAAACTGGTATATATGCATTGTACAATACTTAACAAACATGAACATGGGTATGTTCCACTCCGTTGTGCTGAATTTATTTTAAATAAAGAGCTAATTGTTATGAATCAAACTGGGATATGACACCCTGTAATCTATTTCAAATTAGTAGCTCCAGATTCAATTAGTAATACAGGTGTTTGCTGAGTCAGTATAAAGTATATCGTGCCTTTTAACACAGTAAAATGCCCCAAGGCACTTTTACAGCAGATTTATCAAACAAAATTTGACAGAGCTGCATAAGGAAGAAATTAGGACAATGACCAGAAGCTTGGTCAAAAGTGAATTTTAAAGAGGAATTTCAACGAGGAGAGAGAGGGGGTGGTTTAGGGAGGTAATTACAGAGCATGGGCCCCAGGTAGTTGAAGGCACAGCCATCAATGCTGGAATGATGAAAATCAGAAGTGCAAGAAATCAAAATTTGAGGAGTGCAGAGATCTCTTTCGGACTCTATGCTTTGCTCCAGAATAAAAAGTTTAACTCTGTTTCAGAAATTTTAAACTTCAGCAGAGCTTGTTTATGATGTCCCCTGCAGGGGTATCAGAAACCCATTGCCTGTTTAAGCTCCACTTGATTCCACTCTGGAGTTGCATTTTAGACAATGTTGAGCCCGGGCAATCTTCCCCCAAGGAGTGTCACTTTTACATTCTAGAATCGGGTAGGGATCATAGAAAAAGAGCTGAAGTGTGCCTTCTGGAGCATGGGAGAGGTATAGTTTGAAAGGTGACCACGCAAAATAGAATTCAGCTGTTGAACTCAATGCTGGGAAATCGGCTTTTAACGAACCGAAGCTAGTGCAAATCAACTCCTTTTGGGCACAGGGTTCTTGGATAATTTGGCTATAAAATATATTAAGCTAAGGGCCATGAATACATTCAAGCCATAAAGCTTCCTTTTATTAATCACACCATAAAGATAATATATTTATACTGCAGACTATTTCCACCTATACCTAGCTCCAGCCTTGGGTGGAATGCCTGTCAGCTGCAAGACTTCACATCTTTCAAGTTTGCTTGGTAGAATTGGAGCAAACCTTTCTGGCACCAGTGTCATTCTGATTTGTGAACATTTGGAGACTTTTTTTTCCCCCAAAGATTTAAGTGCTAAAAATGAGTTTTTATACTCTGGTCAATGTTAAGACAGTTGGTAGTCACTAGTAACTGAAGTAATACAGTCTGTAGTAATGTTCTAAAAAGAGCAAGCTCTGTCTCTTTTTTTTTTGTCTGCGTCTTTGTAGGAGCAGCAATCTCTATTACTTCACTTAGGTTATTACAGAACAAAGGAAACTTTAGAGGCAGAAAAATGCCTTACAGGTTAGCATATTCGAACACTGAGTTAGCTTGAGGATGTACCAGTCTTTTGCAGTCAAAGAAAAGTGTTAATTAACTTGAAGTGCTTGAGATCCGAGAGAGGGAGGCTATCTTGGGTTTCATCTCTGATGCGTGCAATGGGTTCAGTTGGACTTGAAGATCCAAGTGGAAAGAATAATCCTGGGGTCATTGACTCAACACTCCAACCTGCAACCTAGGAAGGAAAGCATTTTTGACTGAATCATGCTGCTCACGAGTATGAGGTTGTGTAAGCTCTGAATATTGTTCATCTCTCTCAGCCTGACTAACTCGTCAGCTATCTTGCAAAGAATTACTATCACTATTTGATGACTTCAGACACTGGTCACTGCTGTCGTTAATGCTCAGTATCTTGACAAGTTGGTGTTGATTTATAATGTACTGTGAATTGCCTGCATTACTGTTACTCATTTTAAGTTAATTTAATTTTCTTGCTCAGTGACTAATTACACTTGTGCAGGTCTGATAAGCTTTCATGTGCCCAACTTTAACTGTAAATTATGAATTGCAACCAATAAATAGTGCCTCCGGTCTGGTTGAAAATTTGGCAAGAAAGAGTTAATTCACTCAGCATCTTGAGGGTAATGCAACTAAGTGTAAGTAAATTCAATCAATTTTCATCAAAATTGAGTTAAATGTAGAACGATTTGGGTGCCAAGTCAGGATGATCTTTCATTCCCAGACCAAGGCTGGCAGGTGACTCCTTTGATAGCTAAGGAGTTGTCTGGTCCCTGGGAATATGTTCGTCAGCTCCCTGAAACCCAGCATTCTTGTGAAAGTAAGGATGAATGCAACACAACAGTGCAAAGTAGAAAATGCTCTTCACTAACCCAAAACTGATGGCGTAACCATTCCCTCAATCAGCTGCATCCTGATATTTTTATGGAGTTTATGAAGGGCTGTCTTTTTTTTTTATTTCAAGATTTTTGAGGCAGTTGGGAACAATTTTTTGATGTGCTCTTAACATGTCTCTTTTTGGCTGATGTGATCTTTTTGTTATTTGACTGGATGCTTGAAATTTGTTAAACTTCAGCCAAATTATTCTATCTGCTTTATTGATTTTAAAGGCTGC
This sequence comes from Heterodontus francisci, assembly GCF_036365525.1. NCBI lineage: Eukaryota > Metazoa > Chordata > Chondrichthyes > Heterodontiformes > Heterodontidae > Heterodontus > Heterodontus francisci. The sequence goes on from NC_090387.1 coordinate 14,692,738, forward strand.
ACAGTTGTGAAGATTTCCTGCTGCACAATCCCAAAAGATAGTACAAATTTCAATTGAAGTTGTCAGTCAGAAATCATGGGCAGTTAGCACGTAGTCCAGTTATGTGGCTCACAAAAGTGCGTATATGACTATTGTAATGTAAATGCATACCATTTGGCGTATAACGCCTCTGCCTTTCTAGGAATGTGTGGACAATCAGTAAGTTGCTCTTCGACATTGTGCAGGACTACAATAACCCTTTTTAATGCAGACTGCTTCTCGAGTCTTGGATGCTGTCTCTGGGAATATGATAGATGGTACTGAGAAGGGAATAGATCACATTGGACACCCAACAAATGTCATAGAATAATAGGAGGCAGAACTACATAAGCTACTAATTTCAGCTGTTTACATGAGGGTGCAGACCAAGCACTTTCACTCTCCCTTCACTACAGGCGGTGACTTGGATTGTCACTCAAGAAGCACACAACTCTGCAACACTTACCTTGTGGCCATTTCAGGATTGAGATTGACAAAGGCTAAAGAATTGGGTATTTGCCAGACCCTTTTTGTTTGGATTATAATATATGGCATGGGGTGGCACAGCAACAACTTGTATCTATATAGCACCTTTAACCTAATAATACTGCAACCCAAATCACTTCACATGAGTATTATAAAGAAAATTGACACCGAGCCACACAGTAAAGCAGATGGCTAAAAGCTCAGTCAAATGAGGTAGGTTTTAAGGAGCATCTTGGAGAGGTACAAGGAGAGAAATTGAAGGAAAATAAATATTTTATTCTCAAGGTTGAATTTTATATTGGAGTAAATTTGCAAGAAAATACTGTATGCCAAATGAGAAATATAAATTTCAGTTAGAAAGTTGCATTAGAGGTTTAATGGAAAAAATCCTAGTTAGGTTTTATTTAATAAAAAAAAAACCGCCAGCCAAGATGTCCACCACAATTTGAATCTGAAACACCTTTTGCATAGTCCAAAGACCAGCTGGAAACAAAAGTCTGAAGCCTTGGACCCAGAAGTAATTGAATTACTTAGGATTGCTTCATTAGCATGGCAGTCACGCCAATCCTGACTCTCTTTTTGAAGAAAAAACCCTCCAAGTGTAAATGCTGGCATCTTGGGGCTCTGGAGTCAATTCTGAGCCCTGTATCTCATTAGAGGTTCTAGCGAATACCCTGAAACAGTCATGTGACCATCTGTCCATCTCTAGGAAAAAAAACTGGGAGTTTTGTTAGACAAGAGATAAGCAATAACTGAGATTGCAGCAGCAGAGAAGGCTGTGTGCCTCCCTTTCTCTCTCTCTCTTTTTTTCCTCTCTCTATTATTTTAGATCAGGTTTAGCTTGTTGAGTTTAATGAACTTAACTCTTGTTTAAATGCAAAGCCTGTCTGGTTCTTTTTACTTTTGATCTTTTCATGTGATTGTGAAACATTGGTAAGTATAACCTGTGTTTTTAAAAAAGGAATAAACCCTGTTGCAGTCAAATAAGAGGAAGGGCAAGAGGGGTGACTGACCCCCTCCTCACCTGCCCATAACAAAATACTGTGTTTATTAAAAAAAATAATAATAAAATGTCTTGCAACAGAATACAAATCTCCAGTCGAGCGATGGCCATAATTTATTTCTGTATTTGTCCTGTATGATGGCACAAGACTGAGACATCCTTAGATGTTTGACTGGAAAAGGCACTGCCTGTAGTGAGATACTATATGGAGACTTAAGATGTGGATAAGGCATAGAAGAATATGTTGGCTATTCCTTTTTAGAGCAAAAAGGAAACTAGTTTCAGAATTATCAAAGTGCAAAAAGAAGTGTGCAGCAGGTCAGTGAGGGAAGGTGGGGAAAAACAGAACTAGCATAGATCTAACTGTGGGCCAAGAATTTGTTTTATAAATTTTTTTTTTTAAATTTCCTTTAGTGGGAGCTGCAGATCTATCAGTGATAGGGTCTGTAATGCTGCACAGTGTGTGCTGACCTTGTCTGATTAATCCGACAGCAATTTTTTGTTCTCTTTTCCCAACTAAGAATATATAGAAATGAGAGACTGTAGTCCTTTCCTTACAACTTGGAGCAGGTCCAGCTGGTTGACCTCAGTTGAAAGCTGGAAAAGAACAGATGATTATTCTGCGGCTTAGTGTGTGTTTGTGTATGGGTTACGCCTGCAATACTTTTTCATATTTTTTATTTAGCTTGGAACTCTGGAGAGATTTACATATAGAATTCAGAGGTAAATATAAATAAGAATTACAGCTCCTGCAACACATATAATACATATTTAATGGGATATAAATCAGGAAATTGTGAAAGGTTGGATGATCAGCTCTACCACATTGCCACCCAGGCTGTGAAGATAGAAATTTACCTGTCTGAGATCCCCCTTCCTCTGGAACCCTCCCCCTCACACCATGGCTGGAATTTTATGCCCCCCCCCCCCCCCCACTAACTGTGGGAGTGGGCTAGGGGTGGAGGCAGGGGGGAGGGTTATAAAATTGAGTGGGAGGTGGGGGAAGGGGCAGCCATTCCCAATGCCTTCCCTCCCCCGCTTCAGTTTTGAGGGACCGTGGTAAGAAACAGCCTGCCTGCCCCAGGCCCTTAAGTGGCCAGTTAACTGCCACTTAGGTGTCTCCTCCTGCTGTGCCAGTAAAAACCTGGTGGCATAGTGGACTGGGAGGCCCCTGTAATTGGGCACCCATGGCCCAACTGTCCCCACTGCACACGGCCACTCCAACAGGAAGCCCCCCCCCCGGGACTGAGAGCTGCTGGCCCATGATTGGCTGGCAGCTCTTTGGTGGGATTTCCTGCCTCAGAGATGGAAGTCCTGCCCAAGGCCAATTAAGGGCCTGGGGAGCGTAAAATCCTAGTGTCGCTCCCCAGGCCTAGCGGTGGTTAGCATAGGATGCCATGAAAACATTTATATAAAAAACACACTTCAGGAAATGGGGAGAATACAATGGTTGAACTGACTGAGAAGAACTGTGATCAAGCCATGGGAAAGTGTGTGGTGAACTGGGGCGAGTCAATATTAAACTGTGTAGGTGAGCAGGGGAGGATTTTCAAATTGAATTTAAAAAGAAAACCTTAATATTTGCCAAGCCTTCATTTCATAATTACAAAATTATGCAACGGAAGACTAAAGTCTCCTTTTGTGCCGGTTTCCTCAGTCTGACCCGCCCCCTGTGCAGAATCGTATGGTTTCGAACATTGGTAGTTACTCCAGTAGGTGTTGGCTATGGGTAGTGCTCCCTCTCTTCTGTCAGGAGGTTGTGTGTTGAAGTCCTACTCCAGAGGCCTGACTGAGTACAAAATCAAGGTTGACAATCCTATGCTATACTGTGGGAGCACTGCACTGTTGGAGGTGCTGGTTTCAGATATGACATTTAAACCAAAGCCCCATTTGCCCCCTCCAGGTGGATGTAAATATTTTCATAGTTTTAATACTTCAATGGACTGACTTTGGATCACACTCACACTTATTGAACTGTCAAAGATGTTAGTGATATGTACATTGGTGGCATATCATGAAATGCACATGAGCAGGCTCCCAGATGGGAGTAAGCATGTTGTAGCAATGACACTCAAGTTCTCTCTCGTATTACTTATTACACTTTGGGAATGTTCTGTAGAGTCTGGAAATAAACAGCATTAGTTATTACCTCACCAATACAAATGCATGTTCAGACACAAACGTTTAGGGAATTGTACATGGTGACAATTACTTAGTGTGAGTATTCCTGTCACTAACTTCGCATTGGTCATTTTTAATCTCCCATCTTCCTACCTCTTGTACATACCATTTTATCAGGGAAAGTGTGTTTATCCTTTGTTTTCCTTCTCCAAAGCCTGGCAACAGGTAGTCTGCCCATCCCATAGGGAGATGTGGGAAGATGTAGAGAGAAAATGGGATTTTAACGAACAAAAACTCAGCTGGAAATGCTAGTATTATGAATCTACTTTTAGGCAATATATTGGCAAAGAAAGATTCTTCTCAATGGAGCTAAGCCACTGAAAAATAGTTTAAGCTGAATAAACATAGCAAAGGGGGCATGGCTGAGATTCAAAAATGTCAGGCCTGGCTCCATTGGTAGCTCATGCTGCCTCTGACTAGTAATTTGGTCAACAGCACTGTTCAAGGAGGGAGAAAAAACTGTGTTCCTGACCAACATTCCTCCCTCGGGCAACATCATTTTAATTGGCTACTTGTCTCATTGCTGATTTGAGATTTTGCTGTGTGCTAAATGGCAGCTGCATTTGCTGAGAGAACAATGCCAGTACAGTACAGTTTGTTTTGTGCTTTAATTGTATGTAATTCATGTTAATGCCCTAACTACCATTACTTTGTGTTGCCACTGTCAACTAAACTCATTTTTGAAGAGGTGACTAAAGTATTGGGTAGATGAGGAAAAGCTTTTTCACCCAGAGGGTGGTGGGGGTTTGAAGCTCTGCCTGAAAGGGTAGTAAAGGCAGAAACCCTCAACTTTCAAAAGGAGTCTGGATATGCACCTCAAGTGCCGTAATCCGCAGGGCTACGGACCAAATGCTGGAAGGAGGGATTAAAATAGGTGGACCGCTTTTAGGCCGTCACAGACATGATGGGCCAAGTGACCTTTTTCTGTGCCTTAAACCTTCTATGCTTTTTCTATGAAAACTATGTGGGGCCTAGATAGGGGAAAGAGGTCCTTCCTGTCTACTCTATCAGAGATCAATTACCAGGGAGCACAGACTTAAGGTGATTGGTAGAAAGATTAAAGGGGACATGAGGGAAAACTTTTTTACCTAGAGGGTGGTGAGTGTCTGGAATTCACTGCCCGGATTGGTGGAGGCAGAAACCCTCAACTCATTTGAAAGATACCTGGACATGCACTTGAATGCTGTAACCTGCAAGTCTATGGACCGGGTCCTGGAGGTTGGTATTAGAGTGGGCGGCTAGCTTTTTCAGCCTGTGCAGACACGATGGGATGAATGGTCTCTTTCTGTGCCATAACTTTTCTGTGGTTCTATTGGATGAGAATGTCTATGGACATTATCAAATGCCTTCTGGAAGTCCATATAAATAAAGTCCCACAAACTGTTAGCTACAGTTGAAACATCATGGAATTGAGAAAAATATTGACCTGGTTAGGATATTGGCTGAGTGGCAGGAGACAGTAGTGATAATCGGGGAGGTGCTCAAACTGGCAGCGTGTGATTATTGGTGTCCTGCAAGGAACTGTTGGGCCTCAAATATTTGCCATATTTATTAGATGATGGAATAGAAAGCTACATATTCAAATTTGCCAATAGCACAAAGATGGATGGCATTGTAATCAGTGTAGATTAATATGTAACATTAGAGATTTATTGGTTAAGTGAATGGTCACAACCCTCTCAGGTGGATTTCAATGTAGGTAAAAGTGAGGGCATCCACAATGGATGTAAAAAGGGTAGAACAGGGTATTTTCTAAATGGTGAAATGCAAGAAACATTGAAAGAATTTTGAAAATCACACCTTGGGAAGGATATATTGGTCTTGGAGAGGGTCCAGCATAGATCTACCAGAATACATGGACATTAAAGCTTAATTGATGAGTGATTCTACAAAGTGGATTTGTATTCCCTGGAATTTAGAAGGTTAAGGGTGATTTGATCAACATTTTCGAGATATTAAGGGGAACAGATAGATTAGAGAAACTATATATCTGGAGAATCTAGAACTGGGGACATAGTCTAAAAATTAGAGCTTGCCCTTTCAGGAGTAAAATTGGGAAACACATCTACATGTCAAGCTTGTTAGAAGTTTGGAACACTTTTTTTTCTGCAAATGGCAATTAATGCTAGATCAATTAATTTTAAAACTGAGATTGATTTGATTTGATCAATTAACTAAAGGTATTGATGAATGTGGGGCAAAGGCAGCTATATGGAGTTGGGTCGTAGATCAGCCATGACCTAATTTTGAATGGCAGAACAGTCTTGGGCTAACTGCCTCCTCCAGTTCCTATGTTCTTAGGTGACTGACATAGAGTAAAATAATAATGGGGTTGGATTGCATTAAAATAAAATAAACTAGCATTACTTTTAATTGGGGATCTTAGTTGAAGGGACATGTGTCATAATGTAAGACACCACAAATGCATTGACTGACAATGTAATGGAGGCAGATTCAATCGTGGCTTTTGGAAAGGAATTGGAAAAGCACCTGAGAATTTGCAGGGCTACAGGGAAATGGTGGGGGAGTGGGATTAGCTGAGTTACTCTACCAGAGAGCCAATATGGACATGACTGGCCAAATGGCCTCTTTCTGTGCTGTACCCATTGTATGATTCTATTCTGATTGAAGAGAGGAGACAACTTGGATTGTAGGAGAAGGTAAATGGAAATGGGGATTTCCAGTTTCTGCTGCTTGGCTGAATGACTTGACCAAATTGGATTTGGGTATAATGCCCTGAATGCTGCTGATTAACCACAGATTTTATTTTTCAGATGTAAATCTGATTTATGCAACTATCTCCTTTTATCCTTTACAATGACGCAGCTTAATTTTCCAGTACTAATAAATGATGGTGATCTTTGACCATAGCCATTTTAGTTTCAGCGTATGATAGAATAGAGCGAAATTGACATTAGTTTCACATTTTACTGACACTGTATGAATGCATACATGCAAAAGCTGGTACAAAATTACCCAGAGATAAATGGTAGATCACATGACCCTAAACCCAGGTGTGCAGGATCTCCTGGCTCTTATGTTTACACTGAGTTACTGGGTTTAGTTTTGATATCCGATTTAATCAGATATCACACTTGTGTTAAATAACCAACTGGTTGATTTAAAGCACATTAACAGTAAAAGGTCTTACAGCTTTCAGCACATGTCGAGACAGCAGCCTGTGTTCTGGGGCAGATCCAAGCTGTGTGCCTTCTGGAAGCTTCTGCAGTCTCCAGTTCACTTCTGCTCTTTGGCTCCACCCGGACGCTTAAGCAATCATACACAGCAAACACAGCGAATGGACAGACTGACACAAGCAAACCCGATTGATCAAATGCTACACTGGCTACAATGAAATACAGGGTTACCCCACATGCCCATAAGGGAACTCACCCAATGTTTCTATCCATAAAATAATTCGCTATGTACCCCAAGGTATTTTGTTGACCATTTCAGACAATTTTTACTTGTGTATTTGAATATCCTTCTGACGATTGAGACCCTTGTATCATTCTTGGGAAAACTGGGTGACTTTAAATCTAAGGTTCCTAAAGCTGTCCATGACCAGGGGTTTTCCTTGTCTCCTGTCTCACTCTGTTATCGACCGATTGCCACGATTAGTCCATTGCTGTTGTACAAAAGCAAAATACTGCAGATGGTGAAAATCTGAAATAAAATCAGAAAAAGGTGAAACTACTCCGGATCTAGTAGCATTTATGGAGAGGGGGAAACATTAATGTTTCAGGTTGATCATCTTTTGACCTTGATGAAAGGTCATCGACCTGAAGCATTATCTCTGTTTCTCTGTCCCTAGATGCTGCCAGACCTGAGTATTTCCAGCATTTTGTATGCTTAGTCATATGATACAATGATAAAATATCAGGATGTTGGAAAGTAAACTAGTTGAGCCTTTTTTAGTGTAACAATTCCTATGTTTCTGTATTTAAATGTTTTGTTAATATAAATTGGGTGCTCAGTTTTTATAGTTTTTGAGGACATAATAGTGAAGTTGTGCATTTCAAATGACTAAAAATAGAAACTTTGCATAATTTTGTCCAATTTATCATTGGCTCGGTTATTCAGGTGGTTATAATTACATTGATTGCAAACAGTACACTCCGATCAGTAGGAACATGAGAATTTCCCACCAAAAACTACCATATTGTGCCTCAGGATTATTTTCCTCCCTTTTTTATATTTAATGCTTTTTACCAGAGTAATTACCATTTCTCTCATTTCGAGAAACAATAAGTTACACTTTTAAACCAAATAATCTTAATGTAGATCATTCTCTAAAAGGAACACATCCCTTGTGGATGAATTGTTTTCCATGCTATGAATAGCAAAATCAAAAATAATTTTCAGTGTGTAGCAAAACTGAGCAAATTTCTCATTTTCAAATGAGATCTCACTCTTGAAGCCTCACTCCTCCACCACACTGTGTAAACAATCTGCTTTCACTTACCTTCAGTCCCTCTGTTCTACCTTTGTTCCACCGGACAGAACCTTAGGACACCATGAAGTTCCTTACAGCCAATGAAGTACTTTTGGAGTGTAGTCACTATTGTAATGTGGCACCCAGTTCAAGCTCTGACAAACAGCAATGTGATGATGATCAGATAATCTGTTTTCTTTATTTCTGTTAGCTGACGAATAAATATTGGCCATGAAAGAGGGAAAACTCCCCTGCTTTTCAAATAGCGTCATGGAATTTTTTTGCATCTGTCTAAAAGTCATGCTTTTAGACTTCTCTGTGGTGCAGAAGACTGAGACTTTTAGAAAAATGCTTCATCGAAAGAAGAAAGATGCCAGATTTGTTTTTTTTTGGATCTTTTGAATGTAAATCTAATGCCCCTTTTTAAGTGATTTGTCTTGCTTTGCATTAGATAATAAACCTTATTGATAAAAGATGATGCTAAACTTGCCTGATTGCCCTCCTTTTGTAACCACAGCATATGCTGATTAATTTTAATAATATATGCCTCTGGCATGGTTGTCATGGAGATTTTGATCCAAGTTTGACCCATTTCCAGACACTCTGAAATCTGATGATTTTAATTTCTTTTGACCGCTGACTTGATCTTGGGCATTTCCATTTTATTAACAAGGTAGTGAATTAGCATATTTTTATCCTACTGGTTTGGTGGAATTGTATAGGTAACATCTGTTTTTTCCTTTGCCTCCCCCCAGTTCACCGAAGAATACCTGAAGAAGATCCCAACTTGCGACTTGCCCCGCGTGATTGTGGTTTGTGACGGATCATGTGGTAGTTCGAGTTCTGTACTTGGAGTCAGTTCAGACTACATTGTGGAGTCCTGCAATGCTTATGGTGCTAATGCAGCTATAGAGAGGACAGACCAGCGACAGGTACAATTTAATTTACTTGTGCATTTTTTTTTTTTTTCAGCAAGTTCACATTGGCATCTTCCCCTCCACCCCTACAGACATACCAGCTGAAGACCCTCAAAAATACTACCACTTTTTTTTTGGTTACTATCTAATATATTGAACCTCCTGTGGCATTGCTTATGGCAGAGGGTACGGTGATAACCGTAGGCATGCTATCAAAGTGTGATGGTGCAAGTATTACAGAAAGTAAATGGGACATTTGAAAGTGAGTGATTTATGCTATTCTAAACAAGGCAATGCTGAAGCAACTTATGCTCTTTCTCTGGTCCATCTTATCTGCCTCATCTGTAAATCAATTCAAACCACTTGTTTGTGAATGACATAACATCTATATATACACACGCACACAGTAAAAATAAGTCCCAAAATACCTCGTGCTGCTGTAATCAGCCCAATGAAAGGAGAAAATATTAAGAGGAGTAACCCAACGAACCAGAAGAGTCATGCATTCATTCTGTCACAGTAATGTGTATCTGTACCTCCTAAACCCCTCTCCTTTCTTCCTTTAAAACCAAATGCTTGACCAAGCTTTTGGCAACAACTCCTAATAGCTCCCTTTTTGGCTGGGCTACTCATCACTGAGTTACCTTTGGGACATTTTTCTATGTTCAAGTGCCATAGAATAAAAGTTATTTTGATGCACTTCAGTGTGATTTTTCATTAATAGCATCAAATATTTATAAACCAATGAATCAAAATGTGGCTTACACTCTCTCTGGATGATTTCCCTTCAAGGGAAAAAATGGCTCATAAGCTTCTTCTGGGTAACCAATTTAATTGTGTTTGTTTGTTTCGATTGGCAGCTCTGAATCTGCACATAGAATTACATAGCCTGATTCTGCACTCAATTCTATTTGGCCCCACTGGTCAGTGACTGTTTCTGCTCTGTATGAGCTTCCTCCCATCTTGCTACTTCTAATCCTATTAGCCTAACCTATTTCCCTCCATGTACTCGTACAACTTCCCTTTAATAGCGCTTATGCTGATTGCCTCAGTTATTCCTTGTGGTTTTACATTTAGATATGTGGGATGAAGTTTAACTGAGGGCATCTATTTGGAAAAATGAGAGTTTACACAGGTTGATGTTCAATGGCATTATAGTGATTGTAATTTTGTCTACTGTTAAAAACTCTTTCAAAGATTAAGTAGTATAATTCAATCCTTGATGCCCAAGGATCCCCCTCCTAATTGCAATGCAGGGATGAAAATACAGCAGTGTACATGTCTAGGCCAAGGTTGGTCGTCTTCATGATGTCAACCCATCGACCGGCTGTTGGACCATGGGAGGGCATGTGGAGAATGGCCTCTTGGATAAGGTACAGGACAGTGGCTGACAGCTGTGGAATTATATACCCAGTGAGCTAGAGAAAAAGGAATGTAAGATAAATTTCATTACATCTTGAAAAGAAGTTTTAAAAATGTGGGCAACAACATGGCTGCATTTATCGCTAATCCCTGGTTGTCTCAAGATGATTGGTTCCTTTCTTAGCTGCCTTCTGAGGTAGCTTACTAATTGCTAAGATTCAACCATGTGGCAAATTCAAAATACTGCAGATGCTGGAAAGGTGAAATAAAAACAGAAAATGCTAGAGGTGCTCTGCGGGTCTGGCAGCATTTATCGAGAGCGAAACAGTTAAGATTCCAGGTTGATGGCTTTTCATCAGAACTATTCTTGGCTGGTGCTCTTGGTGCACTGAAGGGTGCTGTGCTGTCAGGGATTGCTGTCCTTTTGCGTGAGATGTTAAACCTAACCTCCACCCTCTAGGTTGAATGTAAAAGATCCCATGGCACTGCTTTGAAGAGCAAGAGAATTTACCCGGTGCCCTGACCAATATTTAGCTTTCAACTAACATTACCATCATTTGTGAGTGGTGGTCTTTCCAATTTTGCTTTCAGGTGGCCAGAGATCCTTTTATTGACCCTACTTGGAGGGTAAGTAGGATGGGGTGGGGGGGGGTGCTGTATTTAACATGATTTTCAATCACACCCATTGGAGCTTGAAAAAAAGTTGAGCCCTGGCACATTTTCTCCTTGAATTAATAAGAAAATTGCAGGGCTATGGAGAAAGAGCAGGGGCATGGGACTGATTGGATAGCTGTTTCAAAGAGCTGGCACAGGTTCACTGAGCTGAATGCCTCCTGTCCAGTAAAATTTGATGCTGGCAGCAGGAGGACAGAACTTGTACTTATTGGCAAATAAGCAAGATGAAACCAAAGGAAGACAAAATGTCGTGAGCCACTGAACTTTATTTCATAATCTTTTTTTCTTTTTTTCTTTTGGGCCTCCTTATCTCGAGAGACAATGGATACACGCCTGGAGGTGGTCAGTGGTTTGTGAAGCAGCGCCTGGAGTGGCTATAAAGGCCAATTCTGGAGTGACAGGCTCTTCCACAGGTGCTGCAGAGAAATTTGTTTGTTGGGGCTGTTGCACAGTTGGCTCTCCCCTTGCGCCTCTGTCTTTTTTCCTGCCAACTACTAAGTCTCTTCGACTCGCCACAATTTAGCCCTGTCTTTATGGCTGCCCGCCAGCTCTGGCGAATGCTGGCAACTGACTCCCACGACTTGTGATCAATGTCACACGATTTCATGTCGCGTTTGCAGACGTCTTTATAACGGAGACATGGACGGCCGGTGGGTCTGATACCAGTGGCGAGCTCGCTGTACAATGTGTCTTTGGGGATCCTGCCATCTTCCATGCGGCTCACATGGCCAAGCCATCTCAAGCGCCGCTGACTCAGTAGTGTGTATAAGCTGGGGGTGTTGGCCGCTTCAAGGACTTCTGTGTTGGAGATATAGTCCTGCCACCTGATGCCAAGTATTCTCCGAAGGCAGCGAAGATGGAATGAATTGAGACGTCGCTCTTGGCTGGCATACGTTGTCCAGGCCTCGCTGCCATAGAGCAAGGTACTGAGGACACAGGCCTGATACACTCGGACTTTTGTGTTCCGTGTCAGTGCGCCATTTTCCCACACTCTCTTGGCCAGTCTGAACATAGCAGTGGAAGCCTTACCCATGCGCTTGTTGATTTCTGCATCTAGAGACAGGTTACTGGTGATAGTTGAGCCTAGGTAGGTGAACTCTTGAACCACTTCCAGAGCGTGGTCGCCAATATTGATGGATGGAGCATTTCTGACATCCTGCCCCATGATGTTCGTTTTCTTGAGGCTGATGGTTAGGCCAAATTCATTGCAGGCAGACGCAAACCTGTCGATGAGACTCTGCAGGCATTCTTCAGTGTGAGATGTTAAAGCAGCATCGTCAGCAAAGAGGAGTTCTCTGATGAGGACTTTCCGTACTTGGGCCAACCATCAAGAAGATCACCCCCCTCAAATCTAAATCGGGGGACATAATCACTGACCAACGCAAACAGATGGACCGCTGGGTTGAGCACTACCTAGAACTGTACTCCAGGGAGAATGCTGTCACTGAGACTGCCCTCAATGCAGCCCAGCCTCTACCAGTCATGGATGAGCTGGACATACAGCCAACCAAATCGGAACTCAGTGATGCCATTGATTCCCTAGCCAGCGGAAAAGCCCCTGGGAAGGACAGCATTACCCCTGAAATAATCAAGAGTGCCAAGCCTGCTATACTCTCAGCACTACATGAACTGCTATGCCTGTGCTGGGACGAGGGAGCAGTACCCCAGGACATGCGCGATGCCAACATCATCACCCTCTATAAAAACAAAGGTGACCGCGGTGACTGCAACAACTACCGTGGAATCTCCCTGCTCAGCATAGTGGGGAAAGTCTTTGCTCGAGTCGCTCTGAACAGGCTCCAGAAGCTGGCCGAGCGCGTCTACCCTGAGGCACAGTGTGGCTTTCGTGCAGAGAGATCGACTATTGACATGCTGTTCTCCCTTCGTCAGATACAGGAGAAATGCCGTGAACAACAGATGCCCCTCTACATTGCTTTCATTGATCTCACCAAAGCCTTTGACCTCGTCAGCAGACGTGGTCTCTTCAGACTACTAGAAAAGATCGGATGTCCACCAAAGCTACTAAGTATCATCACCTCATTCCATGACAATATGAAAGGCACAATTCAACATGGTGGCTCCTCATCAGAGCCCTTTCCTATCCTGAGTGGTGTGAAACAGGGCTGTGTTCTCGCACCCACACTTTTTGGGATTTTCTTCTCCCTGCTGCTTTCACATGCGTTCAAATCCTCTGAAGAAGGAATTTTCCTCCACACAAGATCAGGGGGCAGGTTGTTCAACCTTGCCCGTCTAAGAGCGAAGTCCAAAGTACGGAAAGTCCTCATCAGAGAACTCCTCTTTGCTGACGATGCTGCTTTAACATCTATTTCATAATATAAAAGCAAAATACTGCGGACGCGGGAAATCTGAAACAAAAACAAGAAATGCTGGAATCACTCAGCAGGTGTGGCAGCATCTGTGGAAAGAGAAGCAGAGTTAACATTTCGGGTCAGTGACCCTTTGGAACTGACAAATATTAGAAAAGTCACAGATTATAAACAAGTGAGGTGGGGGTGGGGCAAGAGATAACAAAGGAGAAGGTGCAGATTGGACCAGGCCACATAGCTGACCAAAAGGTCATGGAGCAAAGGCAAACAATATGTTAATGGTGTGTTGAAAGACAAAGCATTAGTACAGATTAGGTGTGAATACACTGAATATTGAACAGCAGCATGTGCAAACCTGAAGAAAAACAACCTGAAAAAAACAGTGGGTAAGCAAACTGAACAAACTAAGATGAAATGAAATAAATGCAAAAAAAATCAAAAGGAAGAAAAAATAACTAAAAATGAAAATAAAATGGGGGGCTGTCATGCTCTGAAATTATTGAACTCAATGTTCAGTCCGGCAGGCTGTAGTGTGCCTAATTGGTAGATGAGATGCTGTTCCTTGAGCTTGCGTTGATGTTCACTGGAATACTGCAGCAATCCCAGGACAAAGATGTGAGCATGAGTGCAGGGGGGGGGTGGAAAGTGTTGAAATGGCAAGCAACCGGAAGCTCAGGGTCCTGCTTGCGGACTGAGCGGAGATGTTCCGCAAAGCGGTCACCCAGTGTAGAGGAGACCACAGTGAGCAGCGAATACAGTATACTACATTGAAAGAAGTACAAGTAAATCGCTGCTTCATCTGAAAGGAGTGTTGGGGCCTGGGATAGTGAGGAGAGAGGAGGTAAATGGGCAGGTATTACACCTCCTGCGATTGCAGGGGAAGGTGCCCTGGGACAGGGACGAGGTGGTGGGGGTAATGGAGTGGACCAGGGTGTTGCGGAGGGAACAATCCCTTCGGAATGCTGACTGGAAGGGAGGGGAAGATGCGACTGGTAGTGGCATCACGCTGGAGGTGGCGAAAATGGCGGAGGATGATCCTTTGGATATGGAGGCTGGTGGGATGAAAAGTGAGGACAAGGGGAACCCTGTGACTGTTCTGGGAGGGAGGGGAAGGGGGTGAGGGTAGAGGTGCGAGGAATGGGTCGGACACGGTTGAGGGCCCTGTCAACCACAGTGGGGGGAAATCCTCGGTTGAGGAAAAAGGAAGTCATATCAGAAGCACAGTCATGGAAGGTAGCATCATCCGAGCAGATGCGTCGGAGACGGAGAAACTGGGAGAATGGAATGGAGTCCTTACAGGAGGTAGGGTGTGAAGAAGTGTAGTCGAGGTAGCTGTGGGAGTCAGTGGGCTTATAATAGATATTGGTAGACAACCTATCCCCAGAGATGGAGACAGAAGTCGAGGAAGGGAAGTGTCAGAGATGGACCATGTAAAAGGTGAGAAGGGTGGAAATTGGAAGCAAAGTTGATAAAGTTTTCTAGTTCGGGGCGGGAGCAGGAAACTGCACCGATACAGTCATCAATGTACCGGAAAAAGAGTTGGGGGCGGGGGCCTGAGTAGGACTGGAACAAAGAATGCTCCATATCCCACAAAAAGACAGGCATAACTAGGACCCATGCAGGTGCCCATAGCGACACCTTTTACTTTATTTCATGTTTCTCTTCATTTCTTCTATGAAATTTATTCTAACTATTTTTGAAATATCCCAAAACATAGCTTCTACTCCAGCTCCCCTTTTTAATCTGTTTAGCAAGTTGCTGTGGGAAATAATTTTTCATGATTTTAGTTCGGGAAGGGGTAGCAGTGGGGGTAAGGGGTGTTTTAGTCCTGTATCCTCCAGTCAGTCAAATTAAAATGAGCATAGCCTTAATTTATAATCTATAATTTATTAATTGTCATTGATATTTTTGTTGAGCAATCTTTCTCCTGTAACTAATTTATAAGCTTTGGATTCTTAAATTCCCTCTCCCCCTCTCTCTGCTGTAGACTAAATTCATTGGATTCAGGATTTATTCCACTGATGCACATTTCTGTGTCTGGTGATCTGTCTTGTATAACTGTCTTGCTAAGTATGCTCTCTGGATTCCTGTAACTTGCCTCATAAGGTACAAGTGAACTTGGGGTCTTTCTGTTTCACGTATACATAATCAGTGTCTATATTGTAATGTCATCTACCATCAATCTTGGATACTGACGAGATGTGGTTATATTACAGAGTGGGGATGGCAGTCGTGATATTTCCTATAATTTAATAGTGGCCCATGGGCCTTCATTTAACTAATGAAAGGTTCAAATGATGGGGAGGGGCCAAGTTAAACTTGATGTAGGAGGCAAGAATAGAAGTTGGGTAGTAAAGATCATGGGGACAAACAGTATGAAGAGGCAAATTGGATATGCTTTCCACAATGAGAGGGATTGATGGATAGATTGAGAATGGGTAGAGGGGATTGATCTAAAAAAAAATACTACATCCTTATTGGGCTTTTTTTCTTATAAAAGAAAATCTGCTCATTCACTAATTAAATCTTAATGAGCATGAAAATTTCATCTCTCTGGCTTTTTTTCCCCAAGTGCTATCATGTAATTATTGACCTATTGCCGAATCTGGGAAAGGTTAGCCCAAAACTACAGATTGTGCATGATGTATGAAATAAAACCAGAAATCAGTGAATATAATAGAAGGAACTGTTCCTCTGGTGAGGGACAAATCAAAGAAAGTCCATTCGAACAATGTGAATTACTTGGCGCAAGATGTTTGCTTAAATATTGTCAGTACAAAGCCATGCAGCTGAGCAATTTGTGTGTATATATGGCGGGCAGCCATAAAGACAGGGCTAAAATGTGGCGAGTCGAAGAGACTTAGTAGTTGGCAGGAAAAAAGACAGAGGCGCAAGGGGAGAGCCAACTGTGCAACAGCCCCGACAAACAAATTTCTCTGCAGCACCTGTGGAAGAGCCAGTCACTCTAGAATTGGCCTTTATAGCCACTCCAGGCACTGCTTCACAAACCACTGACCGCCTCCAGGCGTGTATCCATTGTCTCTCGAGATAAGGAGGCCCAAAAGATATACACAGGAAACCACTTGCATTAATGTTGGGTCAACTTGTTTTAAGAATCTTTGCAGAGGGGAAACAGGAGAGAGTTGGAAAGCCAGAGGGGTTAGAGCAGGAGTTCAAGAGGATAGGGGTTTATTGAAGCAGAACTGTTAATATAAGTGTTTACATTACACCCTACAGCTTCTCGCTATACATTCTCTTTCTCTTGAAACAAAGTTGTGGGATCCAGGCTCATTATCTTGGCTGACACTTCAATGCAGCACTGACAAAGTGCTATATTGCCAGAGGGCATGTCCTTTCAATGAGATGAGGCAACTATTACTTCAGGTGTGCCAAAGATCTATCTTTGTCCTCTCTTATCTAGAGATAATGGGTCTGATACCTAGATGTATCTATCTAATAACACTTTTGAGCTTTCCATTGCCTCTGTGCTATCACTTTGTCCGACATTCAGTCTTTGAGCAATAATTTTGTTCTGGCTAAACATGAAGACCAAACTCATTGTCGTCTTCCCCTGCCACAAATTCCATGCCCTTGCCATCAGCTCCCTCCTCCCCCACCCCTCACCTAAAAACCCTTGGCCACTGACTCTGGCTGAATTAGATTGTTCATAACCTTTTGGGTCCTATTCAAACCTGAGCTGAGTTTCCAATATCACATCCTATCCATTGCCAAAGACTGTGTAGATCCATTACATCCATCTGTAGCATCACTTTCCTCCTTCCCTCCCTGCCACTAAAACACTTAATCACCCCCTCTCAGATTACCCTGAGACTCATGGCTGTTTTACCATCCTCTACCCTATATAAACTTCACCTTAACAGAAACTCTGCCCATATATTTTGTCCCACACCCAAGTCCTTGCCCAATATCTGTCTGCATGTTGGCTTTAATCCCCACCACTGCCTCAGAGTTGAAGGCAAGGTGAGAATTTTAGATCCCTCTCTCTATTTCTAATTTCCTCTAGCCCTAAAACGCTTTTACTTACCCCCTCACCACAATTTTTTTTTTTTTTTTTAACTCCAACCTCTTGTGAAACACCTCAGCATTGGCTGCCATGCCACTAGGAACTGCCCCTGCACGTTAACTAATTCTCAGCCAAAGAAACTGAGTCATAGCTGCACTGTCCAAAACAGGGAACCATGAGATTTCTCGCCAACAGTTCATTGCTTTCAGTACTGTCCTAAAGCATTGCTTCAGTTTCTGTCCTGCACTCTTGTTATGGAGCTTGAACCCACAATCTTCTGACCCAGAGATTAGTGGGTACCAACAACAACAAATATTTGACACGCATTGTTTCTCTTTTGTTTAAAATTAAGCTGCACAATTTACTTAAATTGTTATGTTAATGCTGCGTCACTGTGTTTAGTTTGTAATCTGATTTAATTCCAAGCAATACAGATATCACACTTATGTTAAATAACCAACTGGTTTATTTAAAGCACATTAACTATATCTAAGTCTTACAGATACAGCACATCTTAAGAGCCATGGGTTCTGTGTGGAAGCCTCTGGAAATCCCCCACAGTGCCAATCCTGCTCACTCCCTCGACTTGGAGGCTTAAGCAATCAAACGCCATGAACACGGATAATGGACAGACCAAACCATCAAACTCAGATCAATTTAAAAACTACATTTTTCCCCCTTTTGACTAAAGACATTATTTTTACATTAACCTATTCTAAATAAACATAAGATACGCCAAGTTTTTTCTTTGTTCAACGTAACAGTTTTCTTTAAGTACAGAGTCTTTTGAGATGGGAAGGTCACTTGAGTCTTGGATTAGATCTATGAATTTGAGGTTGTGGATCTGTTAGCTTGATGAGTTGGATTATCAATATCATTCATAGGAAAAGGAAATGTATCCTCATAACCACTATCAAAATATACTGGTCAACTCTCTATTAAATGTCTTGCATTCCACCTGCTGTTGTCAACCAATAGATGAGCATTTGTACAAGCAAACATTTAATCTGCTTTGGACATGATACTGATGAAGCAAGTTTGTGGTCACCATTTGGCTGTTTGATTCGAACCCAATCTTCAACTTAAAACTGTGGTTCCCTTGTTTAAGTATGTTTTTGTTTTATCTTTATCGCCTTGTGATTTCATCTGCTTTCGCTCTGACATCTTGTTAACTGATAGTGGTGACTTAAGAATGGTCAGTGGCATGCAAACGTTAAGACCTATCATATGTTCGGCTGGTGTCTTGCCAGTTAGTGTGGGGTAGATCTGTATGTGTGGAGTAGGATGTGAACGGATTGTTCGAATGTTCACCCCACTGCTATACTATCTTCCAGGCTTTCCTTTATCACCCTGTTGAACCATTCGATTGTGGGTTATAGTGTGATGTCAGCTGGCGAAGGATTCCGTAACTGGCTAGGAATTCTGTGATTTGACTTGAAACAAACTGTGGTCCATTGTCTGAAGTGATGGTCTCCGGCAAACCCCATTTTGTAAATAACTTGTCCAGAATGTCTCTGACTGACTGAAGTGGTTATAATGGAACTTCTTGTAGCAAATTCCGGCCATTTGCTATGGAGATCATGAACAACCAACTAAAAACATTGATTCCTAGGTGCTGTACACCTGCTCACCTAGCTCCACCTGAAGGCTTAAGCAATCAAACATGGTGAACACAGATAATGGACAGACCAAAACCTTCAAACTCCGATCAAACAGTACAAATTGCCTTGAGTGATTTTTCTTTTTTTGATCTTGCATGTGGCCATACAAAAATCATCATGTCCGTTGTTAGTTGTTCTGGGAAAGTGACAGAGGCCCAGCTGCTTGAAACATTCCCTAGCAATAGCTTGCTAGGCCATTTTGGAGGGCATTAAAAGTCAACACCTTAGTTGGACTGGAATCACTTGTAGACCCAACCAGGTAGGGTAGAAGGTTTCTTTTCCTGCAGGACTTTTTCCTAATGAGCAAGTTGGGTTTTCCTGACATTCCAATATTGGCCCTTTTTTTTTTCTGAAAGTGTGACACATTTGTACCAATTGTGTTCATAAGTTGGAAAAAGCTGCTGCTTTTCTTCAAACAAAAGAATGTTTACTGAACACTTTTTTTTTCCATCAAGCCTAGGCTCTTCAAGGCTGTGTAGATATTTTTCGTTAAAGATGAATTTTCAAAATATTCACAGCACAATAGGTCTGTGGTAGCAAAACTGCTTTCCAGTGCTCTGACGTACCACTGCTCATTTAGTCTCAAAAGAAGTTTGATGCAAGATGAGAAGATGTAGAATTGTTGCCTGTTGAGGTTTGGACCAGAGGGTCCAGTTTGTGAGTTGACTGTAGATGTGGTTGGAGCTATTGTCTCCATCACAAAGATCACCTACTTCCACTTCGGTATTAATAAGCTTAGTCCCAGACTCAGACAGCTACTGTCAAATCGCTCATCCATGCCTTTGTCACCCCAGACTCCACTAATCCAATGCTTTTTCCTGAGGGAGTAGGTTATCTATTTTTAACACCTAATCATATAAAATTAAACTGCAACAACTTGTTTTTATCTAGTACCTTTTAACAATCTTTCTAAAAGAGCATAGCAGGCAAATTAATGGACACTGATCAGTAGCTGGGAAAAGTTAGAGGAGGTGATTGAAGGCCTGAAAATTGAGGAGAGTACTAACCAGGCAGAAGGGGTTTTAGTGATGGTTCTGGAGAGCGGGGATAAAATAGCTGAAGACTCATTTTTTCCAACTACTGGCATTTATATAGCATCGTAAACAAACAATCCCAAGACACTTCACAGAACAGTTAGCAAATACATTTTGAAACTGAGCCACATAAGGAAATATTGGGGCAGATGACAAGAAGAGGTAGGCTTTATAGAACATCTTTGTAAGGAGGAGAGTAAGGTAGAGGGGCTGAGAGATTTAGTGAGGAAATTCCAGAGCTTGAAGCCTTCGTAACCAAAGGCACATTTTAAAATCAGGATTGCACAGGACAGTAGAAATCTGAGTTTCAGGGCTGGAGGGGGCCTGAGATAGGGGGGAGGGGGCCTGGATTTGAAAACCAGGATGATCTTGAAATTGGGGTTTGCCTGACCAGCAGCCAATGCAGGTCAGCGAGCACAGGGGTGATGGGTGAATGAGACTGGTGCAAAATAAGATATGCACAGTAGAATTTTGGATGAGCTCAAATTTATGTAAAGTGGAAGATGAGACACCAGCCAGGAGAGCTTTGGAATTGTCAAGTCTAGAGGTAACACGAGCATGGGTGAGGGTATTCAAAGTATTTAACTTTATTAGGTGGTGCATAGGTTAACCTGTTCAGATCAAATTCTCTGTGTATGCCATATTGGCACAACCATTAACCAAAGCGATTAAATGTTCCACAAGAGCCCACAGTAGAGCATTACAATTGAAGTTCAGTAACATCACACCCTCATGCAAGCTTCTGAAGTTTGCAAGGCTTTGAGCAGTTTCGAGTTCTGTAAAATTAGACTGCAGAAAATCTGATATTACTTTGCTGAGTTTGATTTGACCGGTTGACATTAGAAACTCTATGAAGCTAAATTTGTATAACATGAGTTCAAGTTTACTTTTGTTGCTTGTAATGGAAACGGGCCAATGATTAACCAGTGGCTAAATATAAACTGAAGTGTCCTTGTCCATCTCTGTTACTGAGTTACATACAGCTTTTGGTGAGATTTTTAAGTTGAAAAAATGTACAGATATCTGCTACTGTAAGCACTTGAATAATATACATGTTTATAATGCTTTCTGAAAAATTCCGCAGTTTGCCTGTTCCATTCAATATCCGTTCAATCAGATAATCTGGCTTCAGAAAAATCTGCTTTGTAAAACATTTGTTCCTTTTTCTGTGATCTCTTCCGATGTAGACATGTTCCATTTAGGTGCCATCCATGGCTCATTGTAGCTCTCTCTTGCTTCTGCATCAGAAGGTTGTGGGTTGAAGCTGTACTCCAGAACTTGAGCATAAAATCAAGGCTGACACTCCAGTGCAGTACTGACTGAGTGCTACACTATCAGAGATGCCATTTTTTTGGATGACCTTTGTGACCTAAGGCCCCCTCAGGTGGACATAAATAAGATTTCTTGATATTTCAAAGAAGATCAGAGGAGTTCTTAATGGTGTCCTGACCAATATTTATCCCTCGGAAATATTAAGAACAGGTTATCTGGTCAGTATCTCATTGTTTGTGGGAGCTTGCTGTGTATAAATTGTCTGCCATGTTTTCTACATTACAGCAGTGACTACACTTCAAAAGCACTTCATTGGCTGTAAAGTGATTTGGAATCACTTGGAACTGAAACTTGAAAGAGGTGTAGAACAGGCAACTGATCCATTATCACCAGTTTTACACAGCCCAAATTTAATGTTTTAGTCATTTACATGTTTCTACATCAATACTCTAAAGTGCGAGATGTTTATTAAATCATTCTTTAAAGTGCAAGGCTTTTAGAAAGCATATGGGGGTGGTGGCATGGTGGAGGGGAAGCAACACACTTGAAAGGTGCTTAAAAATAAGTTGTCTCCAAACAATCAATCATAAATGTATTGTGCAGTTTGGCATAAAGACCAGTGAGATCCAGGTTGGGTGCCTGCAATATAATGAGTTTGCTCAATCTCTAACACTCCAACCATCCCTTCAATCAGCCTTGGGTGAAGGAAGGGGAAAGAATTAATGGACCACTGTGCCACTACTTTCTGAGGAACCGTACCCTGGGATCAGTCGCTCTTTTTTGAGAGGAAGGTTACCGTGAAAAGATTAAAGAAAACTAGGTTGATAAAGGGAGGACAAGCTAGATAGAGGGAGTTGATGCCTTATCTGAGTTTCTGAACTAGAATGGGGTGTTAGCCTTGTGCTGTGTACACATACATTCGGATACAAAGAAGGGCCAGAGGTTAATCTTTAGTTTGCATTGATTATACTTATTTCAAGGGCACTGATACTGTAGTTGATTGGAGTTTAAATATTAATGTTTACAATAATAGCATTTGGAGTGTCTTGATTTATTTCACTTTTGTGCACATAAACAACCTCCTGCCCCCACAGAGCTATGTTGGTAAAAGTGGAGCTTTCAATTGGATAGTTCATTGGGGTGGATTCCATTCTGTGTTGGAAATTGTAGCAATAAAGAAGTTAAAATTTCACTACCACTAAAGGCGCCTGGACGAGAGCAGGTTGATCCATCATTGACAGGTCAACTGTTTTCCAGTATCCCCTGTCAATTTGATCTGTGCAAGATTTAAAAGGAATACTCAACCCTGCGCTGAAATTTAAAAGTTCGCCGACGTTCTTGGCAGCGAGCTTCAAAAAGTGTGCTGCGGAGCCGCCGTGATATTTTGCGTGGTGGCTCATTGGCGTGGAGGGAGCGGTGCGCCTGCCCCTGGTGGCGTGGAGGGGGCGGGCGCTCTGTCCCCAGCCACGGCGTCAAGTGCCATTTTTAAAGGGCTTCAAACCCTTCAGTTGCATTTAAATTTTTTTAGAGACCGAATATTCAAAAAGTTGGAAATTTAAACATTTTCAATCTCCTCTTCCACACTCCCAATGACTAATCAATTAATTAATTGCCCTTCTCCACCCTGCCCCCCAAACCTTTTTTTAAAAAATTCTGATCCTGACCTCCTCCTCCTCCCCCCCCCCCCCCCCCCCCCCCGAACCTCATTAACTTTAACCCTCAACCCCTTCCCACCCTCCTCCCCAACCAATCAGGAGTTTCCCTGCTTCCCCCACCCCCCCTCCTCCCTCCACGAACATCACGCCTTGGATCTCCAAAAGGGGAGTAGGAGTTCTGGCCGCCCGCTGAAATATCAGTATGGGATGGCTGTTGGGATAAGCTAAGTGCTTTTGCATGTGTTTACAGTTACTTAAATATTTAAACGAAGGCTCTGTTGCCAAGCAGTGGGTGGGTGTGGGAGGGGGCCACACCGAGGCCTCGCTGCTGCCGGTAAAAATGCAGCGGGACCTTCCTGGCGTCGAGGCCCATAGCGGGCCTCTCCGGAAGTATTTTCCAGATCCCCCTGCCATGATCCTTGACGTTGGCGGGCTGGTAAAATTTCCTCCCTCTGAGCTTGATCAAATGAGACTTGTCAACAAAGCTGGCTGCCATTTTGAACCTCCTGGTCCTGAAGCTACACTGATCTGAGTGTGGCAATGAACATTTTAGTTATTATTCATTGCAGTTTTATTTAATCTAGTGTTGCTCACTTGTGAGAATGTATCTTTTTTTTTGTGAATAGTGAAAAACATTTCCTTCTCTCTCCCCCTTGCGACATTTTTGTCTGGGAGTTAAACTGCTTTTTTAGTCTTGTATAAAACTTGACTAAGTCAAGTTCTCAAGAAAATGTTCCCAGGCTTTGCATACTTGCACAGATGATTAAGGTATGTGTCTGACAGGGGTCAAAACACTGAACAATGTTTTCATGTGCATTTTCTTGGCTTTAGCTCCAATTCAATTTAATGTGCAATGAAGTAGGAATGATTGGTCCAAGCAAATGCCAACTCAACCTCTGCTGGCAGGGCTGTGGGAAATTAGGGTGGTAATACCAACATTTTATGCCCTTTCCCCCCCCCCCCCCCCCCCACCCAACCCCTTCATATAGTTCAGGAAACTGGCACTATGCTTATGCCTCTATTGGTAGCTGACATTCAGTGACTTTCATAAGGATGGATATGTCTGGAAGGCATAGCTTGAAAGGGCAGTGAAAGCCGTTTCGAAAGCAATTTCAAAAGGAAATTTGATATACTTTAAAAAGACAACATTTCTAGGACTATGGGGAAAGAGCAGGGGTAGTGGGACTAATCGGAAAGTTCTTTGAAAGAGCTGACACTGACTTCTGTGACTGCAATCATGCCGAAAATTGTCAAACTTGCACTTCATTAGCTACAATTCTGTATTCATACATCGATTAAATCACAACTGAGCAGATATGTAATCAGTAAGCAAGAATGAAAATGACCAATTGTAATTTTGAAGGAAAATCCTGATCCAAAATGGGGAGTCAAGGACATCTGCTAATAACAGAAAAAAAATCAAATTGCTGCACTTAGAGCTGTCTTGAGGATTAACCACCTCCCTGCAGTAGAAAATTTAGATTAAAAAAAAACATAAAACCCACCAACACTGTGACGTGGTTATTTTTACTCAGTTGCCTGTTTGGTGTTGTAAGTCCTGAAGCACTCTCTTTCTCCACAACCCCCCCAGAGGCTTCTTGTGCCTCCAGCCTGAGTTGAGAGGAAAGAGCAAGCTTGCATTGTTAGAGTCCTTCATAACCCTGGGATGCCCCACACAGTGCTTCACAACTGATGCAGTACTTTTTGAGTAGCATAATCACTAGTGTAGTGTAGGGAACAGCAGCATCCAATTTGCACACAGCAATGGCCAGATTATCTGTTTTAGTGATGTTAGTTGAGGTATGAAAAGTTCTCTCACGCACTGGGACCTCTGCTCTAAATAGTGCCATTGACTCGTGTGTGCCCATCTCGGGGGCAGATGGGACCTCAGATTAATATCTCATCTGAAAGCACCTCTGATACTGCACTAAGTATTGGCCTAGACTATATAATCAAAACCTGGAGTAAGGTTTGAGCCCACTATCTTCTGACTTGGAGGTGAGATTTCTACCGCTGAGCTCCGCCTTGGCTCGAGCTTCAAATATTGGACAGATATGCTAACCCTCTTTCCTGAAAATGGCTTGGTTCCTCCTGATTGGCTGTTGCCCTAGGCCATTATGATGACAAGCTACTCTTTGCCTTATTCAGCCAAAATAAAGCAGTTTATTGTGCTGGGACGTGACACTCCTTTTTATTATCAAATATCTTGTAATGTTATGGAAACCTGAGGTAATTGAATTTAATTTTGTATAAAATTTTGGCCAGTTCTGAGGAATTATCTAAATTTATATCCAAGAGGTTAGTTGTTTGTGATTTGTTTATCAAAGCAGACACTTGTTTAAAAAAAATTCACCAATCAATCTCTTGTGTTTATATAATAAAAGCAAAATACTGCAGATGCTGGAAATCTGAAACAAGAACAAGAAATGCTGGATTCACTCAGCAGGTCTGGCAGCATCTGTGGAAAGAGAAGCAGAGTTAACGTTTCGGGTCAGTGACCCTTCTTCGGAACTTCGGAGTTCCGAAGAAGGGTCACTGACCCGAAACGTTAACTCTGCTTCTCTTTCCACAGATGCTGCCAGACCTGCTGAGTGAATCCAGCATTTCTTGTTCTTGTGTTTATATCATGTCTTAAAATAAGTCTTTATAGGTCCAGAATTTGCTGGAATGAGGCATCTCACTGTGTTCCCTATTAGTTAAACTTGTTCCTGCACCCTTCAGCTCACAAATATTTTTGCCTGAAAGGTTGCTGGAAGTATAAGAGAATAATGGTACATTGACAGCAATGGGGCATCTGGGATATTGGTGAACAATGAAACCAACAATGTATCTCCTTAGCCAATGAGATTTAAGGATTGAAAAATAAGTAGAGGAATGACTGCGAAGGAAGGTGAATCAATGCCAAGTCTGCTACAGATAGAGGGAAATAAAGTTTGGATTAAGTGAAAGACACAAGGGAAAGTAAGAAATGTTTTTATTCAAAATAGATTTTTAAAATCTCCTAAAACAATTCACAACCTGCAGAAATGAGACTTCATGTTTTTTAATATATTTTCTTGGCACGTGTGGTTGATAGTCATTCCCACCCATCACTCATTAAAAGGGTACTTGTACTGTTATTGACTAGACTTAACTTACTGGTGTTTAATTGGCAATTAATATACTAATGCAGCAACTTCATGAAACTCAATGGGTTGCTTGAAGATGAGCTGCCATTTTCAGAGCTCAGGGCAGAGTGGCACAAATTGGCCAACTTGTGTCAATTCATGGGTCTTTTCCTCGCCACTAGCTTCCGGCTGATTTTAATGTATTAATAGAAGTTTGCACACTGTTATTGGTCCAGATTTTGCTCAAAATATATTTTTGGTCAGTGGCAGGCGCTTCTTGCTGAATCCTTTCTTCAGGGGCCTCTTGGAGGAAAAAATGGGCAAAGCCTATGATACAAACTGTCTTTGGAGAGGAATTCCATGATTCTATTGGAAAAAGAAAATTGTACATTGAGAACAAAATCTAGGCTGACCCTACAATGCAGTAGAGGCCATGTAGTGTTTATAGCTCCTTCCATGACCCTTGGATATTCCTAAAGTGCTTTTAATCAACGAAGGTTTGAAGGGTAGTTGGCAGGTGCTAATTTTGATATTGTCAAGGTCCCACATATACAAAAATGTAATAATGACCTGAAAATCTCTTTTAATGATGCTGGTTGGGGGATAACTATTGGCCAGGCCACTAGCAAATTCCCCTGCTCCTCTTCGAATAGCTCAGTGTCAACCTAGATTCTGTGCACAAGTCTCAGGAGTTGAACCTACAGCCTTCTGACTGAAAAGCTACCACTGAGTTATGGCATTGCTCTATCAAGGAGGAAAACCATACCATTTGCACACATTTGAAATGGGTCCAAATTGAGATGTTGCTTGCGTGATCTAATTTCTTTTCATGGCCACCGTCCCTTTGGACATGAATAGAGAACCTATAACTTTTATGATATGATGCAGATGATACGAAACTCTGAAGAAACAGATAGAAATCTAGAAAATAGGAGCAGGAGTATGCCATTCGGCAGTTCGAGCCTGCGCCGCCATTCAATACGATCATGGCTGATAATCCAAACTCCGTACCCTGTTCCCATTTTCCCACTGTATCCCTTGATTCCTTTCACCCGAAGAACTCTATCTAACTCTTTTTTGAATATATTTAATGATTTGGCCTCAACTGCTTTCTTTGGTAGAGAATTCCACAGGTTCCCCACTCTCTGGGTGAAGAAATCTCTCCTCCTCTCCGTCCTAAATCTCACCCCTTATCCTTAGATTGTGACCCCTCATGCTAGACTTCCCCACCATCGAGAACATCTTTCCTGCATTTAGTCTGTCCAGTCCTGTTAGAATTTTGTAGGTTTCTATGAGCTCCCCTTTCATTCTTCTAAACTCTAGCAAATACAAGCTTAATCAACCCAATC
This sequence comes from Heterodontus francisci, assembly GCF_036365525.1. Classification (NCBI taxonomy): domain Eukaryota; kingdom Metazoa; phylum Chordata; class Chondrichthyes; order Heterodontiformes; family Heterodontidae; genus Heterodontus; species Heterodontus francisci. The sequence continues at coordinate 14,720,244 of NC_090387.1, forward strand.
TCTCTTTGTACATCAGTCCTGCCATCCCAGGAATCCGTCTGATGAACCTTCGCTGCACTCCCTCCATAGCAAGAACATCCTTCCTTAGATAAGGAGACCAAAACTGCACACAATACTCCAGATGTATGGAAGCATTGTGAACTATGAGGAGGATAGTGTAAAACCTCAAAAGGACGTACACAAATTGGTGGAATGGGCAGACAGGTGGCAGATGAGTTTCAATGCGGAGAAATGTGAAGTGATTCATTTTGGTAGGAAGAACATGGAGAGACAATGTAGAATAAAGGGCACAATTCTAAAGTGGGTGTAGGAGCAGTGTGACCTAGGTGTATATGTGCATAAGTCATTTGAAGGTGACGGGACAGGTTGAGACAGCAGTTAATAAAGCATAGTGTCCTGGGGTTTATTAATAGTGGCATAGAGTACAAGAGCAAGGAGGTTATGTTGAACTTGTATAGGACACTAGTTGGGCCTCGGCTGGAGTATTGCATCCAGTTCTGGGTACCATCTTTAGGAAAGATGTGAGGGCATTGGAGAGACTACAGAAAAGATTCACGAGAATTGTTCCAGGGATGAAGAATTTCAGTTATGAAGATGGATTGGAGAAGTTAGGACTGTTTCCCTTGGAGAAGAGAAGGTTGAGAGGTGATTTGATAGAGGTATTCAAAATCATGAGGCTCTGGACAGAGTAGATAGAGAAACTGTTCCCACTCGTGAAAGGATTGAGAATGAGTGGGCACAGATTTAAAGTATTTGATAAAAGAAGCGAAAGTGACATGAAGAACCTTTTTCACGCAGCGAGTGGTTAAGGTCTGCAATGCGCTGTCTGAGAACGTGGTGGAGGCAGGTTCAATTGAAGCATTCAAAAGGAAGAATCTGCAAGGTTATGGGACGAAGGCAGGGGAATGGAACTGAGGGAGTTGCTCTTTTGGAGAGCCAATGCAGACACGATGGGCCGAATGGCCTCCTGCACTGTAACGATTCCGTGAACTGTTCCATGATGAGGGTATCTTCCTATTTTGTTCTAATTGTATAGTTTTTCAAGAAATGAAGAGTACAGGAAGACACAATAGTAATGCTATACTCTCAATCTCCCCCACCCACTCCCTTAAGGTACAAAAGAGTCTTAAACAAATAGGGAGCATAGAATTTCCCTGGTGCATTTGCCCTATTGCTGATCATCCTGCAGGAGTTGGTGTCTGATCTGAAGTGTAACAAAAAAAAAATTAAATTCATTACTCCTGTGTAAATGCCGTTTTCAGATAAATGTCCCAAGGTGCTTCATAGGAACAGGAAGTAAAAGCGATGTTGGATGAAGTGACTTGAGGATGCAGTCAAGGAGTTGGTGGTTGAAGATGGGGAAAGAGGTGACAAACTGAAAAGAGTAACTGGGTAGCAGGGTGTGGTGGATTTAAGCCCTTCCATTGATGGTGGAGCTTGAGGTGAGGTTTCATCGCTCAAACACAGAAGATCAGTGGTGTTCGCTACATTGTAGCGTTGCAGAAGTTTCCAGAGATAGACAACTTAATCAATTGTTTTTAATTTTAAACAGTCATGAAACTGATCTGAGAATCTCCAGCTAGAGTGTACCCATGTGATTTCCAATAGTCTGTTACTGAGAGTAACACATGACCACATTGTACAAAACGTTCTAGTTCCAAAGATCTAGTTTGGTGAAACAGACTTGAACGTGAGCCAAGGAATACGAAAACCATGTGGTCGGTTGATTAAAGTGGTTTTACGTGTACTAACAGTGAATGGATACAAACTGCCTCTGGTTTTATCTTTTTGATCTTTGAAATCAGCTCCATGAATCATGCAATGTTGGATTTTCGCAATTGAATTGGCTAGTAAAAAGATCTGAGATAAATTTTTACCTTTTTTTTTAATGATTCTGGTGTAAAGCTTTACAGGACTGGAGTAGAAATCAGGAATTTGGGTGGGGAGGCCGAGCGGCTCAATTTTCTGCCTGAGCAGTTTTCAATCCAAAGAGAAATACCCACCCTGACTCAGATTTGTTCTCAAAGCGGGGATGGACTGCTCATGCATGAGTCACTCAATTGGTACTGTCAATCAGATATCTAATTTCCATTTTAATATATGTAAATATAGCTATTGCCCATATTGTGATTAGAATAAGCTGCTTTTAATGCTTTGTTTTCTTCATGATTGAGTTGAAATACGCAGTGGATCATAGATTTGTTAATCCTATGTTATTAAAGAATGCTTTCAGTGCAACTCCATCTTGCTAGGTGCTTTCTAACCTTTTCCAAATCTTCTTTGGGGTGCACTAAACTGAATGCTGTTCCCTCATTCTTTGCAAACCCTCCACTGCATGTTTACAATCTACTGCAGGAGCACTGCTCTGGCTGAGGTGCTGTCTTTCACATGAACCCCACCTTCCCCCTCAAGTGGATGTAAAAGATCCCATGGCACTATTTGAAGAAGAGCAGTGTCCTAATTAATATTTATCCCTCAACTGACATCACTTTAAAAAAAAAATTATCACGTTGATGTTTGAGACATTGCTAAGTGCCAATTGGCTGCTGCATTTCCTACATTAAAACAGTGACTACACTTCAAAAATAAAATACTTAATTGGTTGTAAAGTGCTTTGGGACATCCTGAGGTTGTGAAAGTTGTAAGCCTCAGGCCTTTTTGTCTTTTCATTTTTGACAGCTGCCTCTTTTTTTTTTAATTAAACTATTCTGCAGTCATGTGTCTGGACCATCAGAGTCTAATTGAAATCTACAAAGATTGCTGTTGGTTGCTTTATTGGAAGTTTCTGCTCCACTGCCCCCTGACAGAATTGAGGTGGAAAGCAAATACTTTAGCTTTCAAAACCCAATTAAGAGTAAATTATTATCCAGCATCTATTCATGCCGTTTTCTGCCACTAAACTTTCAAAGTGCATAGAAGTGGGGTAGTGGTAGCTGGAGGAACCCAGGAGATGGCCTTTAATAAAAGTATAAACTTCAGCCTAGTCTAAGAAACCAAAGTGACTCAGCATTCCTGATTGCTATTTCTCTTGGATGATTTTCTGCTGTATTTCATGAGAGCAGCAGAGAGAAACCTGAGTGTCTAGAATTTTCTATAATACTGCAGATTTTTGGACTTGTGAATTATTTCACATTCTGGGTATAAACCAATGCGGCAAAATCATTTTTCTGCATATTGAAAACTTGATTTTAAATAAAAATCCAATATCTTTTGCTGGAGGATTAAGTTAGTGGCCTTGATTTCATGTGCCAAATTTCAGCACTGCATTGGCTAAAACCCAAGACTTAATCCCCCAGTGCAACATGATTAAAATGAAATAAAATATACTCTTGGAAGTGCTTTACTATTGAGGTCTGCTGCTTAAGATGAGCTTCAAAGATTGATGACTGACTCTCAGGAGATTTTCATATTTCTTTCCCTGCCACAGCATTGAAACGAACCTAATCAAAGTCATAAATGATTTCCTCAGTGACCATGGTGCACTGTTCCTCCTCATCCTTTCAGACCTCTCTGCAGTCTCTGACATGGTTGACCACACTGTCTTCCTCCAATGCTCACCTCTGTCTAGCTGAGTAGGACTGCCCTTACCTGGTTCCACTTTAAACATTTCAGTCATAGCCGGAAGATATCACAACAGCTTCTCTTCTCTTAATGATCATGCTATCTCCAGCAGGATAGATCCTTGGCTGCCTCCTAGTTCTAATCAAATGCTCCCCCTCGGCAACAATCAATCAAAGACATGACGTCTGATAACACCGAGCTCTATCTTGCCACCAGCTCCACCCCCCACTCCACCCACCATTACTCTTTCTATATTGTCAGACTGTTCATTCAGCATTGAGTCCTGGATAGGAATGTAGGAACAGGAGTAGGCCATATAATTCCAGGTTAGCCTGTTGCACCATTTAGTTGGATCATGGCTAATCTGTACTCAACTCCATTTACCTGTCTTTGATCCATATTGCTTGATGCCCTTACCTAATAATTAAAAAAAAAATCTACTGGCTGCTTGAAAATCTCAAGACATTTCGGTCCATTGTCTTTCATGGGCATTGTGCTTGGGGTTTTTCAGTAACAAGATTGTTAAATAGGTGGAAAAAGAAAGACTTGCATTGCTAGAGTGCCTTTCATAATCTCTGAATGCCCAAAGCACTTTGCAGCCAATGGAGTACTTCTGAGGCATAACCACATTGTAATGTAGGAAAACATGGCTGTCAATTTGCACACAGCAAGCTGCCATTTGTGGGAATGTGGTAATGTCCAGATAATCTGTTTGTGACATTAGTTGAGATGGATAAATATTGATCTGGACACTGGGGGAGAACTTTCCTGTTGTGCTTTGAAATAGTGTCATAGGCTTTTCTACATCCAATTGATAGGGCAGACAGCTCCTCATAATATTGCATCCAAATGACAGCATGTCTGGCAGTGTAGCTCTCTATCCGTACTGCATTAGAGTGTCGACCTAGATAACATCTTCAAGTCTCTTGAGTGGCACTTGAACCCATGACCTTCTGATTCTAAGGCAAGAGTGCTATCCACTAAGTTATGGCTGATTAGGGTGACATGTAAGAACTGTTTCTGAGGTGGTATAACATAGTTGGAATAATACATTTTCTGATAACTCGTTTAAGGGTTCATTTGCAAGTAATTCCTGTTCAGGGATTTGGCAACATATCTCCCAAATTAATCCCTTAAACACAGTTCAGTGTATAGACAAGTTTGTGCAGCTATTCATCTTGAATGTTGGATAGCATGTTGGTGCCCAAGGTAGAAAAAGCAGCATGACCGGTGTTCCCTTGTCTAATTCCCATCAGGTTGTTGAGCTTTATTTTGACATTTGGTCTGCAGTTTTGTTGGTGAAAGGTGGCATTCAGTGCCACAACCACCTCCCTCCTCAAGGCAAGCCAGTCACTTTTGAAGTTTCCTTCCATGGGCATCCAGCAACCCTACCTCTTTTGTGCATTTCATCCAGGAGGATTTGTAAGTTAGCAGCATTAAACTTTCCACACCCCTCTCCTTCCTCTTTTCAATGCCCTGCGCAACTGATGTGAATCACATCCATTACAGCTACTGGATAATTCACTCTAGCACTGCACAAAGTTTACTACTGAGCTGCTGCTTCACCCAGCTTGCTGCTGATAACTACAAACTTTTTTAAAAAGGGAGTATATTTCACATTTCCAACCCAGCTGTCTCCTTACCAGTGCAGTCCACTGCTATGTTCAGACTGGCCAAGAGAGTGTGGGAAAATGGTGCACTGACACGGAACACAAAAGTCCGAGTGTATCAGGCCTGTGTCCTCAGTACCTTGCTCTACGGCAGCGAGGCCTGGACAACGTATGCCAGCCAAGAGCGACGTCTCAATTCATTCCATCTTCGCTGCCTTCGGAGAATACTTGGCATCAGGTGGCAGGACTATATCTCCAACACAGAAGTCCTTGAAGCGGCCAACATCCCCAGCTTATACACACTACTGAGTCAGCGGCGCTTGAGATGGCTTGGCCATGTGAGCCGCATGGAAGATGGCAGGATCCCCAAAGACACATTGTACAGCGAGCTCGCCACTGGTATCAGACCCACCGGCCGTCCATGTCTCCGTTATAAAGACGTCTGCAAACGCGACATGAAATCGTGTGACATTGATCACAAGTCGTGGGAGTCAGTTGCCAGCATTCGCCAGAGCTGGCGGGCAGCCATAAAGACAGGGCTAAATTGTGGCGAGTCGAAGAGACTTAGTAGTTGGCAGGAAAAAAGACAGAGGCGCAAGGGGAGAGCCAACTGTGCAACAGCCCCAACAAACAAATTTCTCTGCAGCACCTGTGGAAGAGCCTGTTACTCCAGAATTGGCCTTTATAGCCACTCCAGGCGCTGCTTCACAAACCACTGACCACCTCCAGGCGCGTATCCATTGTCTCTCGAGATAAGGAGGCCCAAAAGAATCCCGTGTTATATGGGAGTTTCAGTTGGCTAATGTCAATGAGTAGGCTAGTGACCTGAACCTTTACAATTTACACTGCTGGTGTAGATCAGCTGCTGGAACTCCTAACTCTGTAGTGCAACATTCGGGCAAGCTGCCACGTGGAAGATGGGGAATGAAACCGGGTGGCTAATGGTGCTGTCTGTGGTAATGGGCTGAGTTAGACATGGTTTGATCTCTGGAACTGTGTGAAGCTCATGGAATTCAATTGGGCAGCTTGTGAATAGGGCAATAGTTGCCCCTGGTGCTACTATATTAAGAAAATGGGGGAGGAGGCAGGGGGAGGGTGTTGGTTGGAGTGGGGGATGGGAGATTCAACTATGGTTCTTACTCTTGATCATTATCCAATAACTCTGCTGACTGGCAACTGGAGATCAAATTGCCTGGCAACACTCAACACTTAAGCTAACACATGAAGAAAAGATCTTTGGGCCAGTTGCTGGACTCTCTCATCACCCCTGTGCTCACTGACATACATTGGCTGCCAGTCTGGCAATTCCTTAGTGCTCTCTTTTTAAATTCTCATCCTTGTGTTCAAATCCCTGCATGCCCTGGCTCCTCACTATCTCTGTAACCTCCTCCAGCCCGCCAAGCCTCAGATCTCTGCACTCCTCCAATTCTGGGCTCTTCATGTCCTCAGTTATGAATCACTCCACCATTTTCAGCCCTGCCTTCAGCTACCTAAGCCTGAAGTTCTGATAGTGTCTCTTTGGGCCCCCTCTCTCCTTTTAAAACCTACCGCTTCAACAGAGCTTGTGGTCCCTTGTTGTAATATCTCCTTTGTGAATTGGCATCTTTTTTTTTGTCTGAAGTACTTGGGATGCTTTACTATGTTAAAGGCACTATATAAATGCAAGTTGTTGGCAGTGCCTTGGGGCAACTTCTTTTCAAAAGCTGTAACCTTTTGGAAGAGAAAGGGAGAAAAATTGGATAAAGAAATTGTCATGCTGCTTCCTTAGTGAAGCGTGTTTATATAAAAAAAAATATATATATGACCAAGATCTGAGCTCAGTGTCTTTGTTTTGGCAATTGCTTCAAACTTAAACATTTGCCCTACAAAAAGGGTCAAGCAGTTCTAACCTAAATACGTTGAGTACTTAGCGTCCTCTACAGCTTCCAAAATATGCTCTTGTACTTAGTCCCATGACACGCCTACCACTGGATGTTATATGTGGGACACCTGGAGAACGACATATCTATCTTTAGTTCATAGCATTCTCAGGACAGACTGAAGGGAACCTAGTTGCAGTCTGTTTATAGCGTGTGAGGCTAGTTCTAACACAACAAAGTGGATCATGGTTCTTTGATCTTACACCACAGATGTCCTGCTGCTGCGGGAAGATCAAAGACAACATGGGGATATTAACCAGCTAGCAATATTGAGTCATATTTCCTAGCTGTCAAGAATTAACCCTATCCTCTCTCAGATGCCCACGCAATATGTTAATACAGCCACACATTTCTGTATTTTGTTTGCTTTTTGGGAGGCAAACCATTTCTTAATTATTTTCTGGTCTGCCTTCAGTGCTGTGCTCCTAGGCCTTTTCCAAACACTCTAATCATTAGGGGGAGTGCACTAGTACAAATACGGGGTGACTCTTCCTTCAGCTTTTGCCTCAATCCACTGATCCCCTTCTCAGTTTGAGAACTCAGTGGTACTGGGGATTGTTAGAGCTGTGGGAAAACACAATGTGATTGACATGCAATTGTTGTGTACTTTATTTTAGCTTTGCATAAAAAGGCCTTTTAACTCCAAAACCTGGATTGATATCCAGAAATCTCCTCTTGTCACTGGCTGTGAGCGTCCTTTTGTGAAATGAGGTTTGGACAATCTCAGTCCAGTTCCAGTGTGGGTCTATGGCAAAAACTGCCTTTTATTTGGAGTCACGTTAACTATCTCATTTCAAAGACCACAAGATGACCAGTGTGTGAAAAGGAGAAAATTGCAGCACTGATCCAGTAGGTTCTGAGGGGGAAACTTCAAAAGAAATTTGTTGTTGGAATGTGGGCAGCACTAACCAGGCAGTATTTATTTGTTCCTAGTTGCCATTAAACTTTAAGAGGCAACTATGTAATGTGGGACTGCAGTCAAATGGAGGCCAGAGCAGGTGGGGGAGGCAGGCGGACTAAATTGAAGGGCACCCGTGAAGCATTTGGGTTTTTTCATTGTTCTAGTTGGCAATTTATTGAGTTCAATTCCATACTAAGGTGGGATTTACCCACATCAGCAAAAATTTACATTTGTATAGCACATTTAATGTAGAAAAAAATCTAAAAATGTTTGAGTCTTAATTGAACAAAAATAGACAGACAGATATTGGGAGCATTCAAAAGCTTGGTCAAAGAGGTGGGTTTCAAAGAGGGCCTTGAAGGAGGTGAGAAAGGTGGGAGTCGGAGAGAATTAAAGAAAGGAGCTTGGATTTCTGTCGAACCTTTTGCAACCTCAGGATGCCCCAAAGTATTTTACAGTCAATGAAGTACTTTTCGAAGTGCAGTCACAGTTGTAATTTAGGAAATGCAACAGCCGGTTTGTGCCCAGCAAGGTTCATGTTTGAGGCATTTTTTTTTTTTTAAAGCTTAGTTTGGTAGCAGTGGTCCTAAAATCAAGTTTTCCTGAGTGCAGCGGGTGCCTCGGCAAAAATAATCTTGCGGTAGGGGGCCTCAAAGACCCTTTGGTTATGTCAACAATGGGCCTACCACTTGTGTCAGCTGGATGTTTTTAATGTCCTTTTTCCAATATGGTGGGCAGTGCACCATTGGTTGGAAATATGTAAAAATCCTCTTGCCTGCCATTTGGGGGCTTAGTAAACCTGTTGGCACCTAAAGAATGTAGCTGGATTTATAAAGGTCACTTATTTTACTTTTGTGTCTTGCAATTTTCTGATGTGTCGTAGCAGGACCTCAACTGGCACCAACTCTGAAAATGTACCTCACTGGGGTAATCAGTTGGGGTGAATATATCTTTCAATAAGTGGCCAGCACAGGAAAACTGCATTTTCTGCAGAGACTGGCATTGTGAGAGTTAACATGTGATCCAACTGATGCTGTACCAAGATATGACATGAAGGCGTAGGAGAGAGCTAGTTAATGCTGAAAGAGCCCAACATTGAAGCACACCTGTCCGTGACCTCAGATCTTAACCTCAAACTTGTTTACGATGGTGAAGAAAAGGTGGAAAAATGTCTGTCTTAAAAAGGTATTTAAAAATACGCATGTGATTTTTTTGGCTGGCATATTTCTTGTCATCTGCCGAACTGGTTAACTATAGAAAATGAGAGCAGATTGATCTTGAGCATTTTGATTTGCATTAATTAACTCTACTCTTGACTGTAAAAGGTTGGCACTTTCAGGTTTAGTGAAGGCTTGTTTTGACTGAGACACTTGCCCCATTTTCACAGAATGAATGGATTGGTTAACGGAAATTCATATACAGTGAATGCAGAAGAGATGTCCAGTATTGTCAGCAGGCTGGAGAATAGAGCATTAATAGGAGAGCGAGAGGGAAAGATGAGGATAGATTAGCAGCCACAAGGTCAGAATTCACAGTGGAAACTGTTGGAGTGAAAGGGATTTAATAATCACAAACTGTGGTTGCAAACTAGTGAGAAACGTTTGGCCTGTATTTGTGGTAGTGCAGACTGAAGATTGTGTTCAGCACAATTTATCTCTGAAACTAACCTTTTGTATTCTTGATCCAAAGCAAGGTTTGGTGAATATAGAAACAAGAGTAGGCCATTCAGCTCCTCTAGCCTGTTCAGCCTTTCAATTAGATAGGGCTGATTTATATCCTGATTTCCTTCTCCCAACCTTTGGTTCCATAATCCCTTAATACCCTTGACTGACGAAAAAAAACAATCAATCTCAGATGAAATTTTCAATTGACGCCCTGCCCCCACCCCCCCCCTCAAGCCTCAACACCTTTTTTGGGAAATGTGTTCCAAATTTCCATGACCCTTTTTGTGTGAAGTGCTGCTTGATGTGTGGGTGAGGCTGTGGGGACGAAAAGAGAGCAGAGTGGTGGACACTCATCAAATCTGCCAGATACATCCATGGATGACATGCAGAGCGCATGCAAGGAATTTTGTGCCAATGGAGCCCTGTGGCACTTGCACCTGCTGAGAACCTAAAGAGGTCCCAGGCTGTTGGGTAATCGAATGCCGAGGGACAAATTGATTTATATCCTGATGACCTACTTGGCATAAATATCTCTGGTTTTCCATGCCCTGTCGCCATGGGGACTTGTCCTCTAGAATCCCCTTTAGCTGTACAGTGCCCTGACTTTTTTGCCCCTCTTCAATGGGGTAGACAGTGGCTATATGGTGCCTGCCCTGATTTCTTAAATGATTTGGGATGGTGTGACTAGCTGGCCAATGTAGCAGACTCATGTCCTGTCCTGCTGCACTTTAATTCCCTCAAAGGTCCAGGGAATATTTAGGATCTAGTGTTGAGCGAATCATGAGAATGTGTTTGTTTGTTTGTTTGTAAAGGTGTTGCACAAGTTCAGAAACTTCCAGGTTTGACCCCCACTGCCCCATCCCCCACTAATCTGAGTAAAGTGCCTTCTGCTTTGCCCCAACAATAGCCACAAGTTCACAACCGCATCCCATGCTATGGCAGTATAGCATATCCATCTCCCACACCAGCCACCCTATGATGTCTTGAGTTTACCAATTTTGTGCCCTGGACCAAGGCTCACTAACAACTAAACTCATTTCACAGAGGAGTCATTGTCAGCAGAGGGAAAAGCAGGATGATTTTCCCCTCCGCCCATTCACTGCTGTGATTGCTACCAGATAGACGCAGCATCATCAGTTATATTTCATCTGTGAAGTGTTCAAATTGCCCAATTTCTTGTCCCGTGCTATTTGTGTAGAATTGGGCCTGGGAATAGGAGAACCGCTATAGATCAGAGTGACTTGCAACTGAGCTGCTGGCTGCTAGTAGAGCAGGTACCAGGCGGCCTCAAAGTTGAAAGATCATGGTAGTGAGACAAAATCAAATTATCCGTTGTTGATTTCCTCTTCGGGTTGCTATCGGCTCACTTTGGATTGCCTGCTCCATCGCATCGGCAGCTTTTTGGAACATCCCTGCATTCTATCTCCAAATCCTTTTTCTTCGCTGTACCTGGGAACTGAACATCCCTTGAATGCAGGAAAGAGACACCCATCTCATCTATCAGAGCTGGATATGAAGCTGGGCCCCAAAGGTGAATGACTAATGTGGGCACACTTACTGTATACCCACCTCCAAAACATTGGGGACATTTTAAACCTCTGACCCTTTTTTTTTTATTACAAAAAAAAAGGATGCCAACATAATGTTACTGTCTCCTCTGTTGAAAACTGACAGTTAACCATCCCTCAGCGGAGAGTGCACTAAAGTGGAATTAGTTTTGGATTGCTCTCGTACAGTTCTGGCACAGAGAATAGGCCAAATGGCTGTCTGTGCTGGAAAATTTTCTAATTCCTCCACTAACTTTAATCCTTTTTAGAACTAATTTATGTGGCTATGCTTAAGAGCATTTACCCAACATAGCGTTCATTTTTTTTTGTTGCAAGCCTGTTCCACTAATCTGCAGTTCTGGGGAAGAAATTCTCAATCTCTAATCACTTTTGAAGCTTGCCAAGTTTGCTCTCATCCAAGTTTAAGTAACCTACTTGCATCCCAGAAATAAATAAATCCTGAAAAAATGTGCTTCATAAAAATCTCTTTCCATGTTTGCCCCCTCTTTGGCTTAATTGGACAGTCTCCAAGCTCTTGTCATGTGCAGATTTTGTGTGTTTTCTTCTCTTAATTGCTGCTGTTTTATACCATTATGTCTGTTCTCTTCTCTACATGGCACTGCTTGATTCTCCATGGCTTCTGAATCCCAGTCAATGCAATGATGACCTTGGCAGCCTATTTGTCCACATGTGCCAAATAAGATAGCACTTGTAAGACATTATTTCTTGTTTCTGTTCTATAAATAGACCTAACAACAAATAGATCATACTAGTGGAACATTACACAGGTCTGAATGCAACATAATATTTACACAGAGCCAACTGCAGATAAGCCTTATTCCTACTTGTAATGACCATGCATCATTTTAGGCCCATGTGATATCCTATGCTTCTAAGTGAGCTGCTTTGCGATGCAAGTGGTACAATGTTTCCCGATCAGAAATCAGCACAAGTGAGTCCCATGCCTCGCTGCCTCAAATCCGTTCTGGTTTTTCTTGTCTGTATTCTCGAGTTGGGTATAACATGAGCACAGATATTCTAATCGGACAACCGGCAAAGATCCAATTTAATTGCTTGGCAGTGCACCTCCTGCTGGCTTTTATTCATTCATGGGATGTGGGAATCGCTGGAAAGGCCAGTATTTTTTGCCCATCCCCAATTTCCTTTTGAAGTGCTGGTGAGTGGCTTTCTGAACCGCTGCAGTCTGTGGGATGAAGGTGGTACTCCCACGGGGCTATTAGGTAGGCAGTTCCAGGATATTGACCAGGCAACTATGAAGGGATGGTGTGGGACTTGGAGGGAAATTTACAGATGGTGATATTCCCGTGTGCATGCTGCCCTTGCCTTCTAGGTGGTAGAGGTTGTATGGTTGACTTTGAAAGGATATGGCAGTCAACTAACTTAGTCATCCGCTGCCAGATCTGGCTGAACCACATAAAGCACAATCAGGTCCTGCTCTCATTTGCTAAAACCTCACTATTCCAGAAGCAACCTGCAATGCAAAGGTAGCCATTGGCTTCTTAAACCCATGTCCTGTCTCCTCTACCCTCACCTCCAGCAATAATTAGGAGGAGCTCATAGACTTTTATCACTAAGATTGGATGGTCTTTGATCTCAATCATCTCCTTCTGCCACGTCCCTTCCCTTCCACTGGGCTACACTTGCTCAAAAGCCTCCCTTACCCTAGCGCTGAACTTGCATCATTCTCTAGTTTCTCTCCTATCTCCCCTCGTGTGCTCTGTGAGCTCATCTTGTCCATGAGACCCACCTCCTGCTGCCTCAACTCTACACCCACGAAACTGCTGACCATCCACCTTCCCCTCCTGGTCACCATGTTAGCCAATGTTAATGGTTCTCTCTCTCTTTAATTCTGTCATCATCACCCCTCTGCTCGAAAAACCGACTGCTGACCCCACCGACCTTGCAAACTGCTGCCCTAGCTCCAACCTCCCTTTCCTCTCAAGTCCTTGAATGCGTTGTCGCCTCCCAAATTCATGCCCATAATTTCCAGAACTCCACGTTTGAATCCCTCCAAACAGGTTTCTGCCTCGTCACAGTAGGGAAACAGTTCTTCTTAAATGCCATGCTATGTGACTGTGACAAAGGTAAATTTTCCCTCCTTATCCTTCCTAACCTGTCTGCAGCCTTTGGCACAGTTGATCACACTATCCTCCAACAACTCTCCACTGTCATCCCTGGGTGGGAGTGAACACGCCTAGTTCCATTCTTATCTCTCCAATTGTAGCCAGAGAGTCACCGGCAATAGCTTCTCTTTCCATTCCCTCACCATTACCTCACGTGTCCCCCAAGATCATCCAGCTGTGTGGAACTGCTTTCACCTGGTTTCTATCTTGTCTATGTTCATCGTCTGAAAGCACATTGTCAGTTTTCACATTTATGCTGATGACACCCAGTTTTATCTCCCCACCTCCTTTCTGGATGACTCTACTGTTAAATTATCAGACTGTTTATCCAATACTGGATGAGCAAGCATTTCCTCCAGTTAAATATTGGGAAGACTGAAGCCATTTTTTTTCGGACCCCACTCCAAACTCTGCTCCCCAGCTACCAGCTCCATCCCCCTCCTTGGCAATCGTCTAAGATGAAATCAGTCTGTTCACAAGCTTGGTTATGTATTTGACCCAGAGATAAACTACCAATCATATATTTGTGCTGTCAGTAAGACTGCCTATTTCTACCTCCATAACATCACCCAACTTGCTGTCTCAGCTCATCTGCTGAAACCCTCATTCATGCCTTTGTTACCTCTAGGTTTGAGTATTCCAATGCACTCCTGACTGGTCTCCCTCTTTCTACCCTCTATGAACTTGAGGTCATCAAAATCTCTGTTGTCCATGTCTTAATTCTCACCAAGTCCTGTTCACTTATCACCCCTGTGCTTGCTAGCCTACATTGGCTAGCAACTTTTCGATTTTAAGATTCTGGTCCTTGTTTTCAAATTGCTCCTTGGCCTTGCCCAGCCCTAATCTGTAATTTCCACCAGCTGCACAACTGAGATATCTCTGCTCCTATAATTCTGGCCTCTTGAGCATCCCCGATTTTTAATTGCACTGGTGGTGGCTGTGCCTTCAGCTGCCTGGTCCCTAAGCTCTGGAATTCCCTCCCTATACCACTGTGCCTTCACTCCTCCATGAAATACTCCTTAGAACCTATCTTTTTCACCAACCTTGGTCATCTGACCTAATACTCCTTATGTGGCTCGGTATCAAATTTTGTTTTATAATGCTCCTGTGTAGTGTCTTGGAACATTTTGTTATATTAGAGGTTTTATATAAATATAAGTTGTAGGTTTGCGGTTTTTGGACGTGCAGTTGAAGCCTTGGCTACTTGTTGCAGTGCATCTTGTAGATGGTATGCACTGCTGCCATGGTGCATTGGTGGCAGAGGGAGGCAATGTTTAAGGTAGTGGATGGGGTGCCTGTCGAGCAGGCAGCTTTATCCCGGGTGATGTCAAGCTTCACGAGTGTTTAGAGCTGCACTAACCTAGTCTTGTAGATGGTGGAAAGGCTTTGGGGACTCGCCACAGAATTCCCAACCTCTGACCTCCTATTGTAGCTGCAGCATTTGTGTGGCTGTTCCAGTTAATTTTCTAATCGATGATAACCTCCAATATCCAAGGGTGGCGCAGTGGTTAGCACTGCAGCCTCACAGCTCCAGTGACCCGGGTTCAATTCTGGGTACTACCTGTGTGGAGTTTGCAAGTTCTCCGTGACCGCGTGGGTTTTCTCTGGGTGCTCCAGTTTCCTCCCACAGCCAAAGACTTGCAGGTTGATAGGTAAATTGGCCATTGTAAATTGCCCCTAGTATAGGTAGGTGGTAGGGGAATTGAGGGAAGGTGGGGATGTGGTAGGAATATGGGATTAATGTAGGATTAGTATAATTGATGGTCAGCACAGACTTAGTGGGCCGAAGGGCCTGTTTCAGTGCTGTATCTCTAAATAAAAAAAAAAAATAAAAAAATATGTTGATGGTAGGAGATTCAGCAATGATCATGCCATTGAATGTCAATGGCAAGTGGTTAAACTCTCGTCGTTGTCCAGCACCTGTACAGCACAAATGTTACATGCCACTTGTCTGCCAAGTTGCAAATGAAACTGAACACTGCAATCATCAATGAACATCCCACATCTGACCTAATTTTGGAGGGAGGGTCCTTGATTAAGCAGCTGAAGATGGTTGGGCCTTGGACACTACCCTGAGCAACACCTGCAGCGATGTCCTGAGGCTGAGATGCTTGGCCTCCAATAAGCACAACCATCTCAATGCAAGGTAGAGCTCCAGCCAGCGGAGAATCTTTCCTCTGATTCCCATTGACTCCAGTTTTGCTAGGGCTCCCTTGATGCCACACTTAGCCAAATGCTGCCTTGATGTCAAGGGCAGTCACTCTCACTTCATCTCTGGAATTCACCTTTTTATTTTGTCCATGTTTTGGACCAAGGCTGTAGTAAGGTCTGGAGTTGAGTGGGTTCTGCCAGGATCGAACTGACCAATGGCAAGCAGGTGGTTGATCATGGATGGTCAACACGAGCTGTGAAGTTTGTCAGTGTTCTCCTGGCTGGAGCAAGATGTCCTGTAGTGAGTGAGGAAGAAAGAAAGAAAAAAAAAACAGTTTCAGCTTACTGTTTCTGATCTGACAGCACTAGAATGAACCTTGGATGACGATGATTCATTAACATTTGATTTCATGCCAGTTTCAGATGGAATGAGCATTCCAGCCAGTTTATAAGGATATAATGACAATTTGGTTGGAGAGGCATTAGCAAATGGATGTTTTAACGTTACAATCTCCAAAATTTGTGCATATGATGTCATTTCATTTGATTGAGAGTAATTTACTCAAGGAAGTTAATTATTTTCCAGCTATGCTTCTCGGATATATTCAACTTCAATAAAAAGATAAATTCGTTATAAATATTAATGCAATTTGCCTTTTTCAGGGCAATCAAAGAATCTCTTTTATAAAGAATGAGTTTTTTTTTTTAAATGCTCCAAGCCTGTAAATAGCTTGTATCTTAAAATCTGAGATTACAGTGTGGAAGAAAAATAAACCTTTTTTAGCAGATAGTGTACCAATCCAACTTATGACATTCAGGTATTTTAATACAAAACTATCTAGAAACTCTCAATGGTTAAGATGTTTAATTGTGAAGTTTTACTGATGGGAACAAGAGTAGGCCATTTAGCCTCTTGAGTCTGTTCCATTATTCAATCCCCAGTCAATGCTAAATGGGCTGATGCTGGTAAGAATCTTGCAG
Source organism: Heterodontus francisci (assembly GCF_036365525.1). Classification (NCBI taxonomy): domain Eukaryota; kingdom Metazoa; phylum Chordata; class Chondrichthyes; order Heterodontiformes; family Heterodontidae; genus Heterodontus; species Heterodontus francisci. Next base: position 14,736,722 of record NC_090387.1, read on the forward strand.
CTGGCTTCAGTGAAACCAAAAATCAGATGTGGTTCCTGGTCCTGATTGCTACCCAGTTCATCCTTGTGGATGTTAAAGAAAGGTTTGCATTTATATAGCGTCTTTGATAACTTCGGGATGTCCCAAAGTACCAGCACTTTTCGGGCTGAATTTTATGGGCCTCCTAGGAATGGGAATGGACGTGGGGAGGGGGTGGGGGGGGGGGAATAAAATTACGGGGGGGGAGGCGTGCCCGTCACCTTCCCTGTGCCAGACTAAATTCCAGAGTGTTGGGAAGACTGATTTACTGCCTAGAGGCCCTTAAGTGGCCACTTCCTGCTGCCGCTGACATTTTACCAGTAGTGGGGGGGGGGGGGGGGGTGGTGAAGAGACTCTGCCACATGGGCAGATCGCCCAGTAACTCAAGGCAACCTCCTTGCAGGCTTGGAAGAGGGGCAGGGGGAATGTTGGAGGGACCTTGGTAGTAAAGGCTATCCCTCTGCTAATAAGGGGCTTGCTGGATGACCCCGATAGTCCTGTCACATTTAACCTGGGGTTAAACCCGATTTTGTCCTGGTACCGGCAGTGACCACCGCTCCAGGTGGCCGGACCTTCTGCAAAATGGTACCATATAATCTTTTACATGCACCTGAGGAGGCAAGCAGGGCTTTGTTATAATTACTTATCTGAAAGATGGCACCTCCATCAATGCAATACTGTGGAAATGCTGCATTGATGTGTCAGCCTAAATTATGCACTCCAGTCTCTGGACTGTGACTTGAGCCCGTGACCTCCTAACTGAGGTGAGAGTGCTACCACTGAGTCAAGGCTGGAACCATGGTAGCTTGAACTTGGCTGTGATGTCTCCTCCCTGCCCTATTGAACCAATAGCTCACTGACGCTCTTGCCATGGTTTACATGTGGAGGAACCCCCTGAGATGTTTGTGTTAATAGACACTTTTCAAAGATTTCCATGAGCTCAGGTTAGGATTATTCATTTAGGTTCAACAATCAGAAAACACATGAAGAAAAAGCCTGTGTATAATTATTCTATCATGGTTTCCTTTCCATATCACCTGTTGGTCAAATGCTTTAAGGACACTAAGTTCCTTCCCACACCTCCCACTGACAAAGAGCAAGCAGAGACATCCGTAACCTTGTATCAGTTAATCCTCAACAAATATTGATCCACTCCAGATGTTTCTTCCATCTGTTCTTTAAGCAATGCTATAAGAGTCTGTTGTTGCAAATGTCATATTCCATTACAGCTCATCTTGTACTACAAGAGGCTCTATATAGATTCTTGATGTCTGGTCTTATGACCAGGTGAGAAAGGTGCCCAGGGGTTGCTCTGTCTTCACCTGGTCTTAACATAACTGGGTTTAATTTTAAATCATGTTTTTAGCTCCCCGTTGGTGAATCCTTGTTAACTGCTTTCCCATTATAAGGCAAAGAAACCAGCACAAACAAGCTTTCTTGGGTTTAAAGGAGAAAAGTTGAAATTTATTAAACTTAAACTCTAATTGAGTTGACACCTACAGATATATGGCTGGCTCACACAAGCTTGCATATGCGATACATGCATGCAAATAGAGACAGAAAAGAGCAGAAGGAAAATAAAGTGGAGAAGTTTGAGACAATATCTGAAGAGTGTTTTTGTTACAGTTCTTCGAGCTTACTGTAGAGTCCTTGATTGTAGGTAGATCTTGCTTTTCATTGGGGCCCAGTATTATTAAACCTTGTTTGCTGTAGGAGCCATTTCTCTTGGGATTCATGTGACTTCAGTAGATTGATAGGCTTGTGAGAAAGAGATGGGAACAGACAGGAGACAGATCTTCAATCCAGGAGCCAACAGACGCACTGAGTTCAAACTGTTTGTACAATTCAGAAAACCCCAGGTTGCCAAGCAGGTTAGTCATGTGACTAACTGGTCTGACCATGTCTTGGATTGTATCATCTTAGCAGTCTCTGGAATGCTCCTCTTGCACACAATACCTGGTGATCAAGGTCCATTGGGGGTTGAATGCGTTAGGGAATGGTCCTTTTGTCCTTCCAAGCACTGTCTGTTAATATGCAAATGTATTTTCCAGCCACGGCTGATCTGTTTAACAAGTCATTTCTTACCTGAGGTAACAGTTTAAAACAATGTTCATGACAAAATTAATGTGCCTCATTTTTGGCAGTTGGGGGCCTAGCATGACACTGGCAAATAAGCATGAAAAATTTATTTAATTTTATATATGTCTATTATTCAGAATGTTAGAGTACAATTGAAGAAATCACAGGTAGCAACAAGTCTATTTGCATCTTTATCTTTTGAAGAGACTGGAAATTATTACCTATTATTTTGGTTTAAAAAAAAAAAAAAATGCCACAAGCATCATCAATGGGTTAATCGCAGTTCTGACACTACTTTTTTGTGGTCTTGCAGGTTCCCACTCCGGAGATCCGTGCTCACAGTTTGTACTTCGACCTTTCCGCTTATGGGATAGAGTTTGCCGCCTCCAACAAGGAAGTGCACAGTTCGGAGCCCTCCACTTTGAGGCCAGGCTCCCACCTGAAAATTTATGGCACATTCCGCAACCGTTACATGGCTCTTGCTTGCCCAGTGTCCGACTCAAAAGTGGTCAAGTTTCTACGTCATACACCTAACTCGTCGGTGAGTGGAATGCCAAGAAGCTTATTTTAAACTTAGCCAAAACCTTAAACTGCTCCTCATTTGCTCATTCTGCAACTGTCTTTCTGAAGTCTTTTGCAATCCTCCTCACTGTTTTGCCATTCCCCTACTTTTGTGTTATCAAATTTTCAGGTTATATTCCCTATGCACAAGTATGAATCATCCATTCGTACCCAACAAAAGTGTATATGGCACTGACCCCTGAGCTACATTATTTCCAACCCCTCTCCAATTTGGCCAATACCCCATTTAGTCTAACTGTTTTCTGTCAATCATTCCCTGCAATACCATACACTTGAAGGTTTCCAAAATACCTTCTGAAAATCTGCATACACTAATTCTACTCCATTCTTTTTATATATGCAATCCATCACTTGAAATAAAAAAAACATATTCAATTGGTCAACCATCACTTGCCTTTAACAAATCCATGCTGGCGGTCCTTGATTAACCTTGCATTTCAAAATTTTCACCACAAGCTATAGTTCTATTCATGGGTGCCTGTCTGTGTCTCGCATGTTCTTTATGTTACGATCAGGGGTGTTGTCTCAGCCTTTCCATGGTTTAACCATAACAGTTTAATTTTAGAAACATTGTTTTTAGCTCCCCCTTCAGTGAATCCTTGTTCACTTCTCCAATTGTAAGGCAAAAAAATCACAGGTTTCCTTGGATTTTAAACAAGGTAGAAGTTTATTAATCTTAAACTCTAATCTGGTCAGATACAGGAGAAATGCCGCGAACAACAGATGCCCCTCTACATTGCTTTCATTGATCTCACCAAAGCCTTTGACCTCGTCAGCAGACGTGGTCTCTTCAGACTACTAGAAAAGATTGGATGTCCACCAAAGCTACTAAGTATCATCACCTCATTCCATGACAATATGAAAGGCACAATTCAACATGGCGGCACCTCATCAGACCCCTTTTCCTATCCTGAGTGGCGTGAAACAGGTCTGTGTTCTCGCACCCACACTCTTTGGGATTTTCTTCTCCCTGCTGCTTTCACATGCGTTCAAGTCCTCTGAAGAAGGAATTTTCCTCCACACAAGATCAGGGGGCAGGTTGTTCAACCTTGCCCGTCTAAGAGCGAAGTCCAAAGTACGGAAAGTCCTCATCAGGGAACTCCTCTTTGCTGACGATGCTGCTTTAACATCTCACACTGAAGAATGCCTGCAGAGTCTCATCGACAGGTTTGCGGCTGCCTGCAATGAATTTGGCCTAACCATCAGCCTCAAGAAAACGAACATCATGGGGCAGGATGTCAGAAATGCTCCATCCATCAATATTGGCGACCACACTCTGGAAGTGGTTCAAGGGTTCACCTACCTAGGCTCAACTATCACCAGTAACCTGTCTCACGATGCAGAAATCAACAAGCGCATGGGAAAGGCTTCCACTGTTATGTCCAGACTGCCCAAGAGGGTCTGGAAAAATGGCACACTGACTCGGAACACAAAAGACCGAGTGTATCAAGCCTGTGTCCTCAGTACCTTGCTCTATGGCAGCGTGGCCTGGACAACGTATGCCAGCCAAGAGCGACGTCTCAATTCATTCCATCTTTGCTGCCTCCGGACAATACTTGGCATCAGGTGGTAGGACCGTATCTCCAACACAGAAGTCCTCGAGGCGGCCAACATCCCCAGCTTATACACCCTACTGAGTCAGCGGCGCTTGATGGCTTGGCCATGTGAGCCGCATGGAAGATGGCAGGATCCCCAAAGACACATTGTACAGCGAGCTTGCCACTGGTATCAGACCCACCAGCCGTCCATGTCTCCGCTTCAAAGACGTCTGCAAACGCGACATGAAGTCCTGTGACATTGATCACAAGTTGTGGGAGTCAGTTGCCAGCGTTAGCCAGAGCTGGTGGGCAGTCATAAAGGCGGGGCTAAAGTGTGGCGAGTTGAAGAGACTTAGCAGTTGGCAGGAAAAAAGACAAAAGTGCAAGGGGAGAGCCAACAGTTTAGTTTAGAGATACAGCACTGAAACAGGCCCTTCGGCCCACCAAGTCTGTGCCGACCATCAACCACCCATTTATACTAATCTGACACTAATTCCATATTCCTACCACATTCCCACCTGTCCCTATATTTCCCTACCACCTACCTATACTAGGGGCAAATGCTAATGGCTAATTTACCTATCAACCTGCAAGTCTTTGGCATGTGGGAGGAAACCAGAGCACCTGGAGGAAACCCACGCAGACACGGAGAACTTGCAAACTCCACACAGGTAGTACCCAGAATTGAACCCGGGTCGCTGGAGCTGTGAGGCTGCGGTGCTAACCACTGCCGCCCTGACTGTGTAACAGCCCCGACAAACAAATTTTTCTGCAGCACCTGTGGTGAAAAAGAAATCTGGTTAACGACTACGAATATGCGACACGACCACGCTAGCATGCATATGCGATTAAACACACGCAGATAGAGACAGAAAAAGTAGAAAGAATAAAGGGGAAAAGTTTGAATTATGAGTAATTTACTGTCCTTTGAGTTCAATGTGGAGTCTTTGGTTGCTGTTAAGTCCTGCTATTCATTGGGGCCCAGTTCACGCTTCAACTTGTTTCAATGTTGCAGTCTTCCCTCTTGAGGTGTCCGTGTCTTTCGTGGATCCAGTGGCTTGGGATAAAGCGAGAGAGAAAGACAGCCAGGAGAGAAGCTTGCTTGTTCCAGCTTCAGTTGCAAAACTGCCTTCTGTTCCTTTTTTCTGTGTAGCACAAATAAACAAAGTTGGCCAGCAGGTCAGTCATGTCATGTAGTTCTTAGGGCTAATGGGATCAATGGATACTGGGAGAAAGCAGGAACAGATTACTGAATTTGGATGATCAGCCATGATCGTATTGAATGGTGGAGCAGGCTCGAAGGGCTGAATGGCCTACTCCTGCTCCTATTTTTTATGTGACTAATTAATTGGCTTAACCCCTTCTGCATTTGTGGATTGTATTATCTTAGCAGTTCTTGGAATGCACTTCCTTACGCCCTCTGTCTGGTGATTAAAATCCATTTGGGTTAATTGTCTCCATAAGTCGTGTCTCTTAGTATGCAAATATCCTTCCAGCCCAGCATCTGGTGATCTTCAAACAAGTCATTTCTTCACTCCAGTCACAGTTTAAAATCAATGTTCATTTGACAAAATTAATATGCCTCATTCTTGGCAGGTGGGGGGTTTGTACAACATCTGTGAAATGTTTTTTTATATTGACTACTATCCAGTGCAATGACAATTTTTCCAGTCCTCAAATTTGCAAATACGGTGACCACAATCTCCACTATCTCCTGCCTAATTTCAGACTGTATCCTTTTAACAGACAATGGTCCTAAATAATCTTAGCGACCAGGAGAAACAATTGCATTCTTGTGGACTGAAAATAAATTAATGTCGGAGTCAGTGTTCAAGGTCTACTTGTAAACCCTTCAGGTAAAGAAAGCTGTATGGAGATGACTGCTGTTTTAGGGAAAATAATTAGGAATAACTCGAGGGATGGGCAATGGGAAGCCCAAGTTCAAATCCCCCCATCCTACCATTGCTGTCCCAACAGGCTAGGTTGATGGGAAGGCTGGAAATTTGTGGAGTCAGAAATACATTTCCTGTGGGTCCATTAGATACTGTAAAACATCAAGCTTAGTATCACTTGCTCCTTCACCTGAAGGAGAAAGGGACCTTGAAAGGCAAAGCAACAACTTACACAGTTCTAGCATTTCTCAAGTCCAGAGAGGCAATTCTGAGCACTTCAAATATTGACGCACTCATGAAAACTCAACAGGAGGGAGGAAAGGAAAAGAAGGGATGGGTGAAAACGGAGTCTCTTGAGGTTTTGAAAGAATGAAAAAAAAAGTGAGGTGAGGTTTTGAAGCAGGGAGGAGGGAGTACTGGAGTTTCTGGCACAACTGCTAGAGAAATGGCTGCTAATGGTGCAAAATTGGGCAGTCAGCGAGAGGAGCGGTTGTATACAGGGATGAGGTCTTGAGGGTAAGGAAGTGGTAGCCTTTGGATTTGAAAGTGAAGATGAGGCTATCAAACTGAAATTAGGCAGATCTCGGAAGAACAACTACGAGGTTTGACTGCAGTTCTGGGAGTTGAGTTGGACCAGGTGATCTGCCACATGCAAATAGAAGGGGGTGGGAGTGGCGTAAGTCCCCAGAATACTTCTGTGCTGTTTATCTCCGCTTAGTGGTGCTTCTTGTGACTACCATGCACCAGGTTGTGATAAGTCCCAGAATATGGTAGTAATGGCCTTGAGCTCCTCCAGTTGATGCCCCGCACTTACCAGCTATATTCTTCAGTCTCTGCTGAGGCCTTCAGTTATAGCCTTCCTGCCGGCTTTGGGATATTTCATCTTTTAAGAATGCTTGTCACTGCTTCTGGTGCTGCCGAGGCATCCATGTTGTAGCCCTGTCAGGATTCTCTTCTTTAAGATGGTGGGTTTCCTCTTGGTGGCAGGAATCTCACTGGGATGCCACTGTGCAGCTTGGATGACCCCCAACTTGGGAAAATAGGTTGGGGCGGATTCAAAGGGAACTCTCAACAGACAGGAATTCTACCTCTAAAGAGGTAAACCTTGACTGACATCTTAACATTTCAGAAAGATCTGACAAAAGGCCTGCACCTGAAATTTTGACCTGCCCACCTTTCTTTCCGATGCTGGCTGGCTAACCTGCGTAACTTCCACAGTTTTGCTTCAGTTTATTTTCCTTTGGATAAAGGAGCAGATGGGTGTCTCGCTTCCATATCTATGCCGAGTGAAGGAGATGAACCATCCTGCTTTGCAGTTACTTTAATCCAGGGCACAGTTGATGAACTTGTTGGCAGAGGCCATTTTCTCATAACCCTTCTATAGGAGTTTCCTAACTGGATAAGGTTCCATAGGTAACTAATTCCCATGGTCCTGACTCACCATGCTGGAGCCCAAGTGTAGCAGGAGATAACTTAGAAAATCAGGGTTGTTTTGCTTGCCTGCCACTTCCGTTAATGGACAGAAAATCATTGGCAATGCATTCAATTTTCTGATGAGGTGCTTGCCATCGTGGGAACTTGTAATGTTCCTGCTCCTGTGTTTCAAATGCTTGGCCAGCCTTTGAAGCGGAGGTAACAAAGATGGTTGACAAAGGTGATGGTTGATGTCTATGTGGACTTCCGAAAAGTGCTTGATGAAGTGCCATAAAATAGGCTTGCCAGTAAAGTTGAAGTCTGTGCAATAAAAGGAACAGTGGCGGCATGGTTATAAAGTTGGCTGAGTGACGGGAAACGGTCGTGCTGAACAGCTGTTTTTTGGACTGGAGGAAGGTGGGGTTCCTCAAAGTCAGTACTAGGACCACTGCTTTTTCTGGTTATATATTAATCTGGAATTAAGTGGACAGAGCACAATTTCAAAATTTGCTGATACAAAACGTGGAGGTATTGTGAACTGAGGCGAACAAAGTACAGCACAGGAACAAGCCATTTGGCCCTCCAAAGCCTGCGCTGATCTTGATGCCTGCCTAAACTAACACCTTCTGCACTTCCGGGGCCCATATCGCTCTATTTCCTTCCTATTCATATATTTGTCAAGATGGCTCTTAAACGTCGCTATCGTATCTGCTTCCACCACCTCCCCTGGCAGCAAGTTCCAGGCACTCTCCACCCTCTGTGTAAAAAAAAAAAAAAAAAAAAAAAAAAAAAAACTTGTCTCGCACATCCCCTCGCACCTTAAACCCATGTCCCCTAGTAACTGACTCTTCCACCCTGGGAAAAAGCTTCTGACTATCCACTCTGTCCATGCTGCTCATAACTTTGTAAACCTCCATCATGTGGCCTCTCCACCTCTGTCGTTCCAGTGAAAACAATCCAAGTTTTTGCAAGCTCCTCCTAGCCAATGCCCTCCAGACCTGGTGAACCTCCTCTGTACCCTTTCCAAAGCCTTCACGTCCTTCTGGTAGTGTAGTGACCAGAATTGCACGCAATATTCTAAGTGTGGCCTAACTAAGGTTCTGTACAGCTGCAACATGACTTGCCAATTTTTATACTCTATGCCCTGACTGATGAAGGCAAGCATGTCGTATGCCGCCTTGACTAACTTATCCACCTGCGTTGCCACTTTTTCAGGGACCTGTATGCCCAGATCTCTCTGCCTGTCAATACTCCGAAGGGTTCTGCCATTTACTGTATACTTTCCACCTGCATTAGACCTTCCAAAATGCATTACCTCACATTTGTCCGGATTAAACTCCATCTGCCATTTCTCCGCCCAAGTCTCCAACTGATCTATATCCTGCTGTATCCTCTGACAATCCTCATCATTATCCGCAACTCTACCAACCTTTTGTGTCGTCCGCAAACTTACTAATCAGACCAGCTACATTTTCCTCCCAATCATTTATATAAACTAAAACAGCAAAGGTCCCAACACTGATCCCTGCGGAACACCACTAGTCACATCCCTCCATTCAGAAAAACACCCATCCACTGCTACCCTGTCTTCTATTACCGAGCCAGTTCTGTATCCACCTTGCCAGCTCACCTCTGATCCTCTGTGAATTCACCTTTTGTACCAGTTTACCATGCGGGACCTTGTCAAAGGGTTTACTAAAGTCCATGTAGATAACATCCAGTGCCCTTCCTTCATCAATCATCTTCGTCACTTCCTCAAAAAACTCAATCAAATTAGTAAGACACGACCTCCCCTTCACAAAACCATGCTGTCTCTCGCTAATAAGTTCATTTGTTTCCAAATGGGAGTTAATCCTCTCATAGTTTCCCTACCACTGACGTAAGGCTCACTGGCCTATAATTTCCTGGATTATCCTTGCCACCCTTCTTAAACAAAGGCACAATATTGGCTATTCTCCAGTCCTCTGGGACCTCACTTGTAGTCAATGAGGATGCAAAGATTTCTGTCAAGGCCCCAGCAATTTCTTCCCTTGCCTCCCTCAGTATTCTAGGGTAGATCCCATCAGGCCCTGGGGACTTATCTACCTTAATGCTTTGCAAGACACCCAACACCACCTCCTTTTTGATAACGACATGACCGAGACTATCTGCACTCCCTTCCCTAGGCTCATCATCCACCAAGTCCTTCTCTTTGGTGAATACTGATGCAAAGTACTCATTTAGCACCTTGCCCATTTCCTCTGGCTCCACACATAGATTCCCATCTCTGTCCTTGAGTGGGCCAACCCTTTCCCTGGTTACCCTCTTGCTCTTGATACGTGTATAAAATGCCTTGGGATTTTCCTTAATCCTGTTTGCCAATGACTTTTCATGACCCCTTTTAGCCCTCCTAACATCTTGCTTAAGTTCCTTCCTATTGTCTTTATATTCCTCAAGTGCTTCATCTGCCCCTAGCCTTCCAGCCCTTACAAATGCTTCCTTTCTCTTTTTGAATAGGCTCACAATATCCCGTGTTATCCAAGCTTCCTGAAACTTGTCTGTCTGTCTTCCTCACAGGAACATGCTGGTCCTGGATTCTAATCAGCTGACGTTTGAAAGACTCCCACATGTCGGATGTTGATTTACCCTCAAACAGCCGCCCCCAATCTAAATTCTTCAGTTCCTGCCTAATATTGTAATAATTAGCCTTCCCCCAATTTAGCATCTCTTATCCTTCTCCACAAGTACCTTAAAACTTATGGAATTATGGTCACTGCTCCCGAAATGCTCCCCCACTGAAACTTTGACCACCTGGCCGGGCTCATTCCCCAATACCAGGTCCAGAATGGCCCCATCCCTAGTTGGACTATCTACATACTGTTTCAAGAAGCCCTCCTGGATGCTCCTCACAAATTCTGCCCCATCCAAGCCCCTAGCACTAAGTGAGTCCCAGTCAATATAGGGGAAGTTAAAATCACCCACCACTACAACCCTGTTACCTTTACATCTTTCCAAAATCTGTCTACATATCTGCTCCTCTACCTCCCGCTGGCTGTTGGGAGGCCTGTAGTAAACCCCCAACATCGTGACTGCACCCTTCCTATGCCTGAGCTCCACCCATATTGCTTCGCTGCATGACCCCTCTGAGGTGTCCTCCCACAGTACAGCTGTGATATTCTCCTTAACCAGTAATGCAACTCCCCCACCCCTTTTTTACATCCCCCTCTATTCCTCCTGAAGCTTCTAAAGCCTGGACCATTTAGCTGCCAATCCTGCCCTTCCCTCAACCAAGTCTCTGTAATAGCAACAATATCATATTTCCAAGTACTAATCCAAGCTCTCATTTCATCTGCCTTACCTGTTATACTTCTCGCATTGAAACAAATGCACTTCAGACCACCAGTCCCGCTGTGCTCAGCAACATCTCCCTGCCTGCTCTTCCTCTTAGTCCTACTGGCCTTATTTACTATGTCCTCATTTATTTCACTAGCTGTCCTACTGCTCTGGTTCCCACCCCCCTGCCACACTAGTTTAAACCCTCCCGAGTGACACTAGCAAACCTTGCAGCCAGGATATTAGTGCCCATCCAGTTTAGATGCAACCAGGCCTCCTTGTACAGGTCCCATCTGTCCCTGAAGAGAGCCCAATGGTCCAGATATCTGAAACCCTCACTTCTACACCAGCTGCTCAGTCACATGTTTAGCTGCACAATCTTCCTATTTCTAGCCTCACTGGCACGTGGTACAGGGAGTAATCCAGAGATTACAACCCTAGAGGTCCTGTTTTTTAACGTTCTACCTAACTCCCTAAACTCTCCCTGCAGGACCTCATCACTCTTCCTGCCTATGTCATTGGTACCGATGTGTACCACAACCTCTGGCTGTTCACCCTCCCCCTTCAGAATGCCCCCTGTCCGTTCAGAGACATCCTTGACCCAGGGAGGCAACATACCATCCAGGAGTCTCTTTCATGTCCACAGAAGCGCCTATCTGTGCCCCTGACTATAGAGTCCTCCAACTATTGCTCTTCTGCGCTTTGTCCCTCCCTGCTGAACAACAGTGCCAGTCGTGGTGCCACTGCTCTGGCTGCTGCTGTTTTCCCCTGACAGGCCATTTCCCCCCCCCCCCCCCCCCCCCCCCCCCCGCCCAACAGTATCCAAAACGGTATACTTGTTAAAGAGGGGGATAGCCACAGGGATCCCTGCACTGACTGCCTGCCCCTTCTAGTGGTCACCCATCTATCTGCCTGCACCTTGGGTGTAACCACTTCTCTAAAACTCCTGTCTGACGCTTTCCGCCACCTGCATGCTCCTAGGTGTGTCCAGTTGCCGCTCCAACCGATCCATGCGGTCTGTGAGGAGCTGCAACTGGGTACACTTCCTGCAGATGTAGTCGTCCGGAACGCTGGAAGCGTCACGGACCTCCCACATCTCTCAGGTGAAGCACTTCACCCCTCTGACTGTCGTTTCTAGCACTAATTAGTTAATTAATATAAAATAGTGATAGTGATAGACTTCAAGAGGATGTAGACAGGCTGGTGGAATGGGCAGATATGTGGCTGTTGAGTTTCTAAAGACACTTGACATGTCCATGTCAGCTGTAAGTGAATCAGCGGCAGTTTATTTTGCAATTATGCGTACAGGGAGTCCTCTCAGACCACTCCGAGGTGACTCTGTTTTCCTCATGTATTTATACTATTCCTGTGACATTTCAACATATACATAGTTACAGATGAATTAGTCATGGAAGACCTGATCTTTTGCAAGCAGCACCAGTAGTTTACTTAAAGACAAACTTTGCTTTATCTATCTTGAAGGCCTGTCCACTTTATTGTCCAATCATCCCCTAATCACAGACCACTAACAGCTTTTACTGCAAAACACATTTAAGTCTTTATACCAATTCTAGCAATTTTAAATACAATACATCCAATATTCCAAATTGCTGTATAAATTATATCTATTTAGCCAAGCCTGAGTACCACCACCTTCCCCTCCCCGCCCCCACCCCCCACCCCCCCTGGAGTGCAACACTTCAGTGGCAGATGAAATTTAATGCAGAGAAGTGCAGGTTGATGCATTTTGGTAGGAAGAATGTGGAAAGGCAATGTAAAATAAAGGATACAACTGAAAAGGATTGCAGGAACAGTGTGGGTATATGTGCATAAATCATTGAAGGTGGCAGGCACGTTGAAGAAAGCATTTAAGACGACATACAGGATCCTGGGATTTATAAATAGAGGTGTGGCATACAAGAGCAAGGAAATTATATTGAACCTTTATGAAACATTCCTTTGGCCTCAACTGGAGTATTGTGCCCAATTCTGGGCACCACACAACTTCAGGAAGGACATGAAGGCATTGGAAAAAGTGTCGGAAAGGTTTCCAAGAATGGTTCCAGGGATAAGGGACTTCAGCTATCTGGATAGGTAGGAGAAGCTAGTGTGGTTCTCCTTTAGAGAAGAGAAGGTTAGAAAGAGATTTGATAGAGGTGTTCAAAATCATGAGGTGTTTAGACAGTTTGGATAGAGAGAAACTGTTCCCATTGGCAGAAGCATTGAGGACTGGGGAACACAAATTTAAGGTGATTGGCAACATGAAGAAAATCTTTTACACTGAGTGGTTCCGATTTGAAATGCACTGCCTGAAAGGGTGGTGGAGGTAGATTCACTCTCTGCTTTCAACAGGGAATTGAATAAGTACAATAGAATCTCACAAAGTTTAAGGCACAGAAAGAGGCCACTTGGCCAATCGTGTCAGTGACGGCCAAAAAACGATCCACTTTTTCTAATTCCACCTTCCAGCATTTGGTCTGTAGCCTTGCAGATTACGGCATTTGAGGTGCACATCCAGACTCCTTTTGAATGATTTGAGGGTCTCTGCCTCAACTACCCTTTCAGGCAGTAGTTCCAGGCCCCACCACAGTCTGGGTAAAAAGTTTTTTTTCCTCATCTCTCCTCTAATTTTTCTACCAATCACTTTAAATCTATGCCCCCTCGTCACTGACCCCTCTGCTAAGGTGACTAGACCCTTCACCTCCACTCTATCCAGGCCCCTCAAGATTTTGTACATTTTCAATCCGATCTCCCCTCAGCCTTTTCTGTTCCAAGGAGAACAGCCCCAGCCTATCCAATCTTTCCTCATAGCTGCATTTTTCCAG